>NW_024080779.1:27625-387817 GCF_003009895.1 Hyaena hyaena | reverse complement strand
TGCTTTGTCAAAGATTAGTTGGCTGTATACTTTTGGGTCCACTTCTGAGTTCTCAATTCTGTTCCATTGGTCTATGTGTCTGTTTTTGTGCCAATACCATACTGTCTTGATGATGACAGCTTTGTAGTAGAGACTAAAATCTGGGATGGTGATACCTCTCGTTTTGGTTTTATTTTTCAGTATTACTTTGGCTATTCGGGGTCTTTTGTGGTTCCATACAAATTTTAGGATAGTTTGTTCTAGTTTTGAGAAGTATGCTGGTGCAATTTTGATTGGAATTGCATTGAATGTGTAGATAGCTTTGGGTAGTAATGACATCTTAACTATATTTATTCTTCCTATCCATGAGCATGGGATGTTTTTCCATTTCTTTGTGTCTTCTTCAATTTCCTTCATAAGTTTTCTATAGTTTTCATCATACAGATCTCTTGTATCCTTGGTAAGGTTTATTCCTAGGTATTTTATGGTTTTTTGTGCAATTGTGAATGGGATCAGTTTCTTGATTTCTCTTTCTGTTGCTTCATTGTTGGTGTCTAAAAATGCAAACGATTTCTGTACGTTGATTTTGTATCCTATAACTTGGCTGAATTCTTGGATCAGTTCCAGTAGGCTTCTGGTGGATTCTGTCGGGTTTTCATTGTAGAGTATCATGTCATCTGCGTAGAGTGAAAGTTTGACTTCCTCTTTGCTAATTCTGATGCCTTTGATTTCCTTTTGTTGTCTGATGGCTGCTGCTAGGACTTCCAGCACTATGTTAAACAACAGTGGTGAGAGTAGACATCCCTGTCATGTTCCTGATCTCAGGGGAAAAGCTCTCAGTTTTTCCCCGTTGAGGATGATGTTAGCTGAAGGCTTCTCATAGATGGCTTTTATGATATTTGAGTAGGTTCCTTCTATCTCGACTTTCTCTAGAGTCTTTATTAAGAAGGGATGCTGTATTTTGTCAAATGCTTTTTCTGCATCTCTTGACAGGATCACATGGTTTTTATCTTTTTTTGATGTGATGTATCACATTGATTGATTAAAAATCTTTATTAAATAGTGTATAAAATTTAAGATTTAAAAAACTGCCTTCAAATTTATTATTTTTTAAAGTTTATATTTAAATTCCCATTAGCGAATATACAGTAGTTTCAGGTGCACAATATAGTGATTCATCAACTCCATACAACACCCCAATACCCAATGCTCATCATGACAAGTGCACTCATTAATCCCCATCATCAACCTTCCCTCTGGTAACCATCATTTTCTTTTCTGTAGTTAAGAGTCTGGTTCTTGTTTTTTTCTTTAAGATAAATAAAATGGCTTTAGACATTCACACTTTAGAGGTTAGGAAGCAACAATGACAATTTTTAATTTGAAAAATTTTCACATTCCCAGTACAATTAATATAAATAAAGAATGACTTCAACTGTTTTTGTTTTTAACATCATATTGAAAATATGGAAGAAATAATCTGGATATTGCTAGCAATGAAACTGTTAATAATTGTCTTTAAGTGCTCCCCAAATGTATATAGTGAATGTGCATTACATCTTTAGTGGAAAAAATAAATTTTATTCTTGAAGTACATTTTAAAAATTTTGGCATATTTCAAAACATGTCATGTTTTGAGAAGGATAGGTGAAAAGTGAATAGAAGGAAAGAAAAAGAATAAGCTAGGAAAAAAGGCAGAACAGTAAGAAAGGGTGGATCTTATGGAAGAAGAGATAAGGAACTCAGAGGGGCAAATGCTACTAGGTGTAAAATCAAAGTGGAGTTATGCAAAGAAGCCTGATTCTTCCTCTGAGAGGCATTTCTATTTAGTTGGTAATATACAACTTAGACTAATGAATTATGATTGAACATTTACCAAACCATCTACTCTTTTTAATAAAAAAAATCCAGAATAGAAAAGACCAATTGAAAGGAGTCACAGGGAAGCATAAGGAAGAATGATTGAGCACTAGAATCTGGGGCCATATTTTTAAGGTAAGAAGGCACATAGATTGGTAGAGATGAAGAGTGAAGGAAATCCAAGTGGAGAACAAAACATACAAAAGAGTGAAGTTACAACTAAATAAAATGTCCTGGAGAGATCATAAAATAGCAGTATAAGATAGAAAACTATTCTTACTTCCATATCTGATACTTAAAGTTACTCTGAGTGCTGAGGCTGAAAAAAATCATAGGTCCTATGATTTGAATGGTATTGATTTCAAGCAAAGATATTTACAATTATTTATTTATATTAAATATTATAATTAAAATACATTAAAATATATGGTAATATTTTCATATTTTAGTATATATAAAATATGTATTAGATATATAGTACATCAGATTTTTAATCATCACAGGAAACAAGCATGTAATCATCCCATGAGATCTTATATAATAACTTGGACTTTGTTGGTGGATAACATCGATGAAAAGAGATTTTAATACATGATGCTACATGTGGGCCTAGCCTTAGAACACTGGGTCTTAATGCTTTGAATTTGTGTAAAGCAATAAATTCTCTGTTACCAAGATTTTCTGATGCTAATTTGGATAATCAACACTGAAAATATGATCTACTTTTTCAAGTCAAAACAAAGAGAACAACATGATGTCACAGATGTCAAAACAGCCAGACACTTATTCTTATTTCCTTCACATATTTGGCTTGTTGAAATTGAGGTGTTTTTTTGAAATTGTGGAACTGAATACTAATCTATAAACTACTTCTGCTCACTAATATAGTTAAGGTATTTTGTGGAGGTGAAGGTGTTAGTGAATCACATTCAGTTTGAGTCAAGTTTGCCTGCTAGCATTTCAAGCATCAGAGTCTCTATTAGTGTTTCCATGTAATTCTATGCACACATGTACATAAGAATCTCTCTCTGAGGCTATACTCAGAAATGACTTACTATATGCCAGGAAGTACACAACTCTCCTATGTAACCTACACAAAAATCAATTTTCATTAACAAGAGCCTTGGTGTGCAATAGGGAGCAAGAAGTTGCTATTTGGAAATATTGTTTGTTTGTTTTATTGTTTGTTTATTTATTTATTTTTAAGATAGCACAAGAAGGAACATCACTAGCATGACTGGAAGGAGAAGTACTTAGACAAAAATTCCTTACTAATTTTTTTTTCTTTTTTCAGAAAGGATAGAAGAAAACACTGATGCAGTCCTTAAGCAGATTATTCATGCAAATCTTCGTAGTGGTAGCATTTGGGGGTTAATCTTTGCAAAGGATATACATGTTTTGAATAATTTCTCCTATGTTCTGGATTAGAATCAACTATTCTTTTCTTAAATATCAGCTATTCATGTTATATATTTTTTCCTCTACTTGGTCTTGGAAATAGATATATATTGTTACTCTTGGAAATAAATATACACTGTTCCCAAAGCAGAGGATTTTTCTGTGTTTTGGAATCACTTGGTGCCCTTACTAGGCTGCTGAAGGAGAACCTACCAAACAACACACTGATATCCTTTTATCTATTTCATCAGAACATACTTTCATTTAGAAATCTTCTTCTCCAACTCTCTCTTGAAAATCTTGAAGAACACCCTTCTTTTTCAGGATACTGTTTATTGCTCATCATTGGTACTTTTTATTTTTTATTTTTAATGTTTTTGTTTTTGAGAGAGAGACAGAACACGAGTGGAGAAGAGGCAGAGAGGAGACACAGAATCCAAAGCAGGCTCCAGGCTCCAAGCTCTCAGCACAGAGCCTGATGTGAGGCAGAAACCACGAGAGATCATGACCTGAGCCGAAGTCGGACGCTTAGCTGACTAAGCCATCCAGGTACCCCTCATTCATACTTTTTAAAGAGCCTTATTTTTTAATCTCTTAAAGTGTTCCGGTTCGGGTACATTCTATATGTCTTTTGTGTATATTGTACAGATCATAATTAATTTCAAATTTAACTTAATAGGAAAATTAGGCAGTTTGTTTCAACATATATTAAAGACAGCTAAGTAGTGCTGACTAACACTGTATGAATGTAAATAATACCTGCTCAAAGAAAGTCACACTTGATAAAAATAAATTCCCAGTATTTTTGCTAACTCTAAATTATTCAAAATCACTAACTATTCATGTACTAAATATTTCTAAGCATAGTTACTAAGAAAACCTTTTTCTGCTTTTTATACTATATGCTGCATTATTATTACAAGGTCACAAATAACAATTTAAATAGAGGAAATGGCAACATTACTTATATATGCCTTTGGAATAGACAAGGTTTTTTTCTCCAATACATTTTCCTTTCTAAACCATGATTTGCTTAAGGGAGGGACTATTAATTTTATGCACTGGAGCAAAGTAGCATTCAATTTCCTGTTCATTAATTCATTGAACTTTTACTAGGTACCTATTCTGTGTCAGGATATTTAATAGGGACTGTGAATATTAGAAAAATAAAATTGTCTCTACACTCATGATATTCACACTTTATTTGAGGTGACAGGTACAAAAATAAATAATAACAAAATAATATGATAACTGAGAAAATAGATTCACTCCTCTTCCCCTTCCTCCAACAAAATAGATCATGGTGTATAGCAGATTAATTCTGTTAATGTGGATGTAAGTTGAGAAAGTTCTTCAGAAGACAAATTATATGAACTGCATATTAAAAAATAAATTAACTTTCTAGTTGAGAAAGAAGTTTGAAGTGATATGAAAGATATTTTAAGCAGAGGGAATAAAATAGAGGCATGAAAATGGATAAAACATTCAAACAATGGAAAGGAATGTCAGGGAGAAGCAATGTGATATAATTGATAGCTGCAAAAAGATGCTGCATTTGTGAGTTCTCCTGGATAAGTAGAGGATGATACGTATATAGCTTAAGACTATTTCATATATTCTGTGTCGTAGAAGCATCCAAGTTCCCTCTTTATGCTGAATTTGCACTCAGATATAAGAAAATAAATGCTATCACATGTAATTTGATTTTTAACTTAAGAGAAGCAGTTAAGAAATGTATTTTTGGATATTGTAGGGATAGACTGATGATTTTTATTTTATGCATGGACTTAATAGAAAATCATCCATGCTAGTTGTTTTTTAATTTAATTTGATGTTTTATCTTTTAATTTTATTTATTCATTCATTCATTCATTCATTCATTCATTTAGAGAGTGGGAGGGGCAGAGACAAGGAGAGAGAGAATCCCAAGCAGTCTCTATGCTGTCAGCACAGAGCCTGACACAGGGCTTGAACCATGACCTGAGCCAAAACCAAGAGTCGGCCAGATGCTTAACCAACTGACCTTTTTGATACCTCTGCTTTTTACTTTTAAAAATAAACTAGCAAACTCAATATTTTCTAAAATGTTTTGAGAAAGGAACAATTTATATTCTTACAAAACTATCAGATTTTGGTTAGAAATTTAAAGTTTAAAATTTATCTTTCTTGATATAGACTATGGGGGCAAATACCACCGATAGGAAGAATAATTCTTTCCCGACTATATGCATGTATCCCCTAAAATATACTTCAGCCCTGTAGTGAATGACAATATTTTACAATTTCTAAGCTATATCCTGGAAATTCAGGCTATGACACTTGTTATGATGTCACTAATGTTCCAAATTGATATTCTGGGTTCCTTTCACCCATGATTCCAACTGCTTGCAAGAGATGGGCCTAAATAATGCTTGTTCCTAAGTCAATTATTTGAAAATAGAACCTATAATGTGAGATTTACTATGATACTCTTAACTTTGTAGTGAATTGAAGTGTTTGTAGCATCTGTAAAATTGACTGATAGTTTCTCATACTGCCAGCAGTTCTACAGAGAATAAGATTTTTATGTTCAGAAAAGCAGCAAGGTCAAACAACTATGAAAGGTGGACTGGAAATGCTACTTCTGATTTTGTAGAAATACTGAAAGCAGCTTATACAAATACTTTGCTTCAAGGAAGTGAATGTGTGGGGGAGAAGGAGAATGCTGACTAAGGGAGGAAAATAAGGAAAAACAGATTCATATGGCACTGATTTGAAAAATAAATATATGCAAATTGGTTTAGATAAACTAGTTAATCTCTTTTAATATTTTATCTGGGGGAATGAAAGCATTACTTTCTGTGTTCCATTTTGTCAAGTGCAAAATATACTACCATACATTAGGAAACAAACACCTAAGCCTATACAGGTCAAGTGGGGAGGAAATCGTTTAACATTCTTCAAATCCAGTAGTCTTTTCCTTCACTCTCTAGAACTGAGACTGAGTCTTCAAATTTGCATAAGGAAGTACTTCTTATGAGGATTAGAGAGTAGGTTCTTCCTTCCCCCCACCACATATATTTATGACCAGAGTAGAGTTTTCTCTCATGTATGACTTTGGCAGAATACATCATTCCTCCTTGTGAGAATCGAACAGATATACCCTGTTATGGGCTTCTTTCTCCCCATATAAATATATTTTCTACAGTATCAAGGCCAGGTATTAAATTGTTATTTCATATATTTTTCATACAATTTTACTACTTTTTCAAATAAAAAGTTGGAATTCATTCTCTTAAACATGTCCTTTCATAATCGTTCTTTTTCCTCCCTCTAATTTTCAAGAATCTTTAGGTTAAGTAGTAACTCTTCTTTACTAATATTCTTACTCAACCTTACTGGATTATCACTAGCTATATAGTATATTATAATTCCTGACAAATTTGTCCATTTCCTTGCTTCTGATTCCCATGATATCCCAATAATTGCATTGCACATTAGTAAGTTTCTAGGCAGGCCTATGGGGCTTCTCTACGGAGAGTCTTAATTAAACTTGTTCTAAATTAAAACAACCTTTGCTGAGACACTTGTCAGAGCAGCTTTAAAGGCTTTCCTGGGACACAGGAGGCAATGCCATGATCAGTGGAAGCATGACAGAGGTCAGGACCTAAGCAGTAAACTTGATGATTCACAGGGAGGTAATTTATTATATCCACTAGCTCTGCTAATATGATGGAAGACAGGTAGGGAGGTAGGAGGATTAAGAAAGAATGTAAAATATTTGGACAAAGGATAAAAGTGATATAATTTTATAGTGCTATCATATGCCACCCCCTTCCCCTATAAATAAACCTCCAAAATAAAATGGAAGCCACAGCTGTATTTTATAGTGCCAAGAAGCTGGAAGAACATTTAAACATCTAGTCAATCTTTTAGGTTTTAGTTTGTTAGGGTTAGTGCTGGTCCTTGTCTTCCAAGCCTCATCCACATTTTAAAATATTATTTGTGGATTTCTCACCATCTTATGATAAAAGTTTCACAGTAAAATTCTTCCTATAATTCAATGACCTCATGCTCTCTTCATCCTTTACTTGACTCAGAAAAACTATTCTGAAGAAAGAAACTAATTAACCCAATTACATTAACATATAAATGAATGGTAAGTTTTAACTTAATAATTTTATGTGGATATTTATATTTGACAGGAAGGAAACCCCTGCTCAGTTTATGCCCAAAATATGAAGCTGTAAATATAATGTTTCAAATTTGGTATACTTTGCTGGATAAGTGTTTCTTTCTAGAATGTCTTGTTTTGATGATAGATTAAAATTTCTGCTAAAATGCTTTTGCCCTGCAAAGGAAACCATCAACAAAATGAAAGGCAACCTATAAAATGGGAAAAAATATCTAATAACCTGTTAATATCCAAAGTATACAAATAACCCATACAACTTAGTATCAAAAAAAAATAAACAGTCCAATTAAAAAATGAGCAGAGGAATTAAAAAGACATTTTTCTAGAGGAGATATCCAAGTGGCCAATACGTACATGTAAAGATGCTCAACATCACTAATCATCAGGGAAATACAAATTAAAACCACAATGATGTATCAAGTCACACCGGTATAAATGGTTGTTATCAAAAATACAAGAAATAAGAAGTATTGGTGAAGATGTGGAGAAAATGGGAAGCCTTACACACTGACAATGGAATGTAAATTGGTGCAGCCACTGTAGAAAACAGTATGAAGGGTCCTCAAGAAAATAAAATAAAACTACCACATGATCCAGCAATCCCTCTTCTGGATCTATACCCAAAGGAAATGAAATTACTACCTCTAAGAGATATCAGCATGCTCATGTTTATTATAGCATTATTTACAATAACCAAGGTATAGAAACAACATATGTCTATTAATGGATGAATGGATAAAGAAAATGTGAGGTCTCTACACAAATATGTATACATATGCATATACATAATATATAATATTATTATTAACCCATTAGAAAAAGAAATCCTTCCATTGGTGACAACATGGATAGACCTTGAGGGCAAGACCTTGAGGGAATTATGCTAAGTAAAATAAATCAGACAGATAAAGAAATACCAAATAATCTCATTTATAGGTGGGATCTAAAAGAGCCAAACTCATAGAAACAGAGAACAGATGGGTAGTTGCCCAGCAGGGGTTTGAGGAGTGGAGAAAATGGATGAAGGTAGTCAAAATATATAAACATCCAGTTATAAGATAAATCAGTTCTGGAGATGCAATGTACAGCACGGAACCATAGTTAACAATGCTGTATTGGAATATTTAAAAGTTGCTAAGAGAGTTGCTAAGAGATCTTAAAAGTTTTCATCACAAGAAAAGAATTGTAACTATGTGAAGTGATGGGTGTTAACTAAACTTACTGTGCCCATTATTTTGCAATATATACATATATCAAATCATTATGTTGTATTCTTCAAACTAATGCAATGGTATATGTCAATTAAATCTCAGTAAAGTTGGAAAAAAACCCAGCTTTGAGTCTGATAAACATGAGTTAAATTTTGGATCTTCCACTAAATAATTGTGTGACTTCAGGAACTTTCTAAACCTGTTTCCTTAAAAGCATAATGATAGTTCCTTTCTTGTCGTATTATTTTGCATATTAATGATACAATGCCTAGAACTCACTTAACTTTGTGCCTGGCTCACAGCAAACACTCAAAAAATGCTACCTATAATTATTAAGCCTCATGTACAAGTTGGAAGTACTTTATAAGCCCAACTTTAGGATAATATATAGTACAAAGATTTATTTTTTTAATGTTTTTTAAAAATTTATTTCTGAGAGAGATAGTGTGAGCAGGGGAGGGTCAAAGAGAGAAGAAGATACAGAATCTGAAACAGGCTACAGGCTCTGAACTGGCTGTCAGCACAGAGCCTGACACAGAGCCTCACCCACGAACTGTGAGATGACCTGAGCCAAAGTCGGACGCTTAACCGACTGAGCCACCCAGGCGCCCCATAGTTTTTAAAAAACTCTTTGTAGGAAATAAGATTTTCATACCTTCTATCTGAGACCTAATATTATTTAATTTTTATTGTTTTATAGTAAATAATGTTTCTTGGTATTGACAAAACATTTCAAAATTTTTGTTATGGTAGCTCATGCTTCTACATAAATTTTACTTGGTTCCAATCCAGTAGATTACCTACGAGATAAGCATAATCCTATTCACTGTGTTCAGTTTTTGATTAGGAAAACAAAAACAATAATAAATTAATTGTTTTTCCTTGGGGAAGTATAATTAAGGAAGAATGATAAACTTTGGTTAATAGGTAAAATATTTTTGAAATATCTCCTAAATTAGGTTTACTTAATCTCTCTTTCACATCTTGCCATCAAGTTGTAGTCATGAAACTGGGTTAATAAAAAGCAATAAATGATACTGAGTAAGTAGAAAACCTGAAGATTGTTTCCTTTGACCCAGGCATACTAGAGAGAAGTACTTGACAAATAGCAAGTAGAATTCCAATTCTTACATCTTAGAGGATTCTGAAGAGAACAGGATAGAGTCACATGGATAAAGTCAGATGTCACTTTTTGTTCACATCCTGAACTGTCTTCTATATTTGATTCTGAACTTCAAGTTATGTATTTCTGGGGGGGGGGCGATTATTATAGATACCTAAGTATGTATGCACGAGATTAAAGGTATCCAGGATAGTGTCCCATTTTCTCAAGTATAGGGATATTATGGACCGAATTGTGTCCCCCACCACTTCAAATTCATGTATTGAAGCCCTGACCCTCAATGTGACTGTATTTGCAGATAGAGTCGTTAAAGGTAATGAAGATTAAATGAGGCCATAATGGTGGGGCATTAGTCAGATCAGACTTACGGCCTTATAAAAAGAGGAAGATCTCACACTTTTGCTTTCTGGCTCACTTTCTTGCTTTCCCTCTGTTTTTCTTGCTATTTTTCTCTCACTCCTTCTGTCTGCATATGCACAAAGAAGAAATGTTATTGGAGTACATAGGAAGAAGATGGCTGAATATAAGCAAGGATGAGAGCTCTCACCAGAAACCAAATCTGCTAGCACCTTGATCTCAGACTTTCCAGCCACCAGAACTATAAGAAAATAAATTTATATTGTGTAAGCCACCCAGTTTATGGTGTTTTGTTATGGCAATGCTAGTTGACTAAGGGCTAAGCTGTAAGTCTCTAAAAGCAACACACGTAGTCATTTCCAACATGGTAAGAGATTAATAGTGCAGCATCTCTGATGGGTGCCAATATATAAGTAACCCTGAGGTAAAGTTTCTGGTTCCCCAAGTCATATAGGTACAAAGGACTCAGAAGTTCCCTATGTCCCAGTAAATCACCTTGGAAATGAGAGTACAGATGTACAACTCAAGGCCTCCAGCCAGGAAAATGAGGCTGTTTTGAGTGAGGACATTGAATCTTGGATAAATGACTGAGTCATGAGTTCTAGAGGTGAGTTTCAGCACATCAACCCAAGAGACCATATGAGTCATCTTATCCTAGCAGTTACCAGTCCAGAAAACACACCAGTCCAGTCATTCTTTAGTAGTGACTACCAAGAATCTAGAAATCAATCTTCATCACAATGAAATTCCTTAAGCATACTCTTTCTTGAAATATCCCAGATTCCATCTTATAGGAGAAGAGTCGAGGAATTCTAAAAGACTAAGAACCTGTCTGAGTTCATCAAACACAAACTGAATCATATAAAGGAAATATTTGAATCACTGAATAAATCTCAGCCTTAGTTCATCAGGCTAGATAATGATTTAGTAGTTCTTGTCTATCCATCCATCTCTGACCTTGCTGTCCAATGGATGGGACCCTTCAGAAAGACCAGATTGTTAATTTCTAGAGAAATAAAGATGTTACATTAGCTTTGTAAATCTTTATATAAGGTGAATCAATTTTGCAATCATAATACACTTTTCCCTTGAGGTTATATTGCTCCTCAGGTAAAAATTCAGTTTCCTATCAACAGTGATCATGTCTAAAAATTTGGTAGTTGTTGCTTGACATCTTGGGCTAAAAATATTCTAAGGCTTCCTCTTGACTCTGAGGAAACAAATTCCATGATTAATGTTAGGTGTTAGCTTTAGAAATGAGATGGAGTAATAGTGGCACATTTTCTAAGTATTTGTTGACACTGGCTTATATTTATGGGAAGCAGAAGTTCTCCATGTAGAAAAGACTTTCCCCAAGCCCAACACTTGACACACGTTTAAATTGCTGGTTAGATTTCTTGATATGAAAGAAACACTGCATCCCCTTCTGTCTTGTAAGAGAATGGTACATGTTATTTTAAGTGATAAATGTTCTTTTACTTAGGAAAATGCCTTGATGGAACATTTTGTTCATCTTGGATTATTAAGGGCATTATTCCCCCACAGTCATATTTAAATTGGGAAACCAGAGGATTTTGTAAAAGAAACAAATTCTCCATCATAGGTGCCCCAAACAGCTTTTAAAAAATCTTTTTGCTGCTACATTTTTGTTTCTTTCCTTGAAACTTACTCATTCCAGATATCGACTACCTAATCTGATTTTTAAAAAACCATGCCAAGAGCTTTAAAGCATCTTCATAAGTAGCAGTTCTTTAGCTGAGACCCTCTTATGTTGCCTAATCGATTAATGGCTCTTGGTGGGAATTTCACTCAGTAGAGGATAGTGGCTAACAAGATAGATCTTTAGGGCAATCCAGTCATACTTGATGCATTTGTAAAGACAGCCATGCCTGCCTTACTGATTTCTTGAATGATTCTTAGGAAATAGTTCTATATTTATCTTTTTAATGTCATAATCAGTTGCCAAAGGAGGTGACTTGTTCAGAAATTGCTCAGATATCTTATTATAGTGTTATTATTTATATATAGGACTTAACCAAAGTTTTATATAATGCATTCTTCACTCAATTTGAAATTGTTTTTTTTTTTTTTTTTTCTGAGAGAAAGACAGCATGAGCAGAGGAGGGTCAGAGAGAGAGGGAGACACAGAATCTGAAACAAGCTCCAGGCTCTGAGCTAGTTGTCAGCACAGAGCCCGATGTGGGGCTTAAACCCACTAACCCTGAGATCACGACTTGAGCCGAAGTCGGCCGCCCAACCCACTGAGCCACCCAGGCGCCCCTGAAATTGTTAAGTTACATAACAGAGTTTTAAAAATCCTCTAAATATTAGGAATAAAAGTATACAAAATAAAAAATGTGGAGCAAAGAAGGAAAAATACAGACTTAATCAGTATAAGGATAATGAAAATGCAGGGAAATCAGAGGATTGCTGGGTTTTCTTTTTTTTCTTCCTCAAGCAAGGTCACATTTCTTATATAAAAGTAAGTTAGTTGTCTAATTTGTTGGCACATAGTAGGCACTCAATTCACTTAAGACATTCCCAGAAAATGCTACAATATGAATAAAATAATCTCATTCAATTTGACAGTCTGATACTTAAAAAATAGTCTTAGAATTCAGACATTTAAATCAAAACAATACCAATATATAGTATATTGTCAGATCTTTATACATACTCTAATATTTTACATATAATATTACACTGCAATTATTACTGTATATATCTTTCTACCTTATCCAACCATGACCTCTTTAAGTAAGGGTCATGCTTTCATCATCTCTGTATCACAGAGCTTCTTCTGAAGAGTAGGTACTCAGAAAATATGTGTTGAATAAATGGTAATGACAGTCATTTTATTTTCCATTTTTAAAAAGATGAGGATTAAAGTTCCTACAATCATATATGTTTCTACAGTCATAAAAGATGAAAGTAGATCAGCCATTTGTTAACAATTTGATTACCTATACATCAAGCAGCAGCATAATAATAATACTTTTATCTCCATCATTAAAATGCATATAATTAGTTTCAAGATTGCACATGCCTAATAAGATGATTCCGCTATTTAGGAGACTTTTAACTCTGCCAGAATGTCATGGAAATAGATTCATGCATGTTCTTTCTAGATCATCTCAATAATAAGTTATAGCTGTAACTAATACTTACCTTGTAATTGGAAAACATATCTAAGTACAGTGCCTATCAACTTTACTAATGTTTCAATGTTTGTCATAATTGAGACCTGTGAAATTATATAAAATAAAATCACACAAGGAAATTTTTAATCATGTTCCAGAGTGCATGCATGTTAGTAAATAAAATTGATATTCTGTCACCTAAATACGATAATTATTAAGTCTAAAAACCACATTGTATCATTCAGGTGTTTTTATTTATTTTTTAAAAATGTCTTGTTTCAAATAACCATTTTTTGTTTGTTCACATCATAGTACAGAATTTCAATGCTTCTGTTAGGTTGATAAACTACTGCATTTATTTTTCCAGGTGTGAATAATTACATTTGTAGTCACAATAATTGTACAACTTTGTCCCAGAGGATCTAATAAAGATAAATTATAACCACTTTAGAAGTGGCCTTTGGCATAACTATAGCAGAAAAATGGGGAGAGAGCATTCTATGATAGTGCTCCAATATAATTTATATGAATAAATACAGCATTAAACAAATATTGCATATAATATTTAAACTATTTTTAATTATCATATTACTTCCAATGAAACCTTTGTACAATTGTGAACATTATTTCTTAGGAGTCAATGAACAATACTGAAGATACTCCATAATGTCAGCAAATACAGTTTTGACTGAAAATCAAAATCTGCAGTGAAAACAAAGCCATTATTAAATTCATGGCAGTGGCACCTGGGCGGCTCAGTTGGTTATGCCTCTGACTCTTGCTTTTGGCTCAAGTCACGATCTCACAGTTCATGAGACTGAGTCCCCCAAAAGGCCCTGAGCTGACAGTGTGGAGGCTGCTTGGGATTCTTTTCTTTCTCTCTCCTCCCCCACTCATGCATGTGTGTGCATGCACTCTCTATCAAAATAAATGAATAAATTTAAAACAAAAAAAATAAAAACATGGAAATATATTTCATATTCAACTTGTTACAGTAAAAGCTGGCCACACTGTTCATTTCCTTCTCAAAACTGAAAAAAACTCAAGCAACCAAAATGAAAATTTTTTAGGAATACAATCCTTGGAAGTAATAAAAATCATTTTCAGAGAGAATGCTATATTCTAAGCCTCAGATTGAAAAAATATATAATTTTTTACTTTGATGTAGCTCTAGGCCCTAGTTGTAGCATTTCATAGTAGCCAATCTATGACCATTACTTCCTCAAACCTTCTTCTCAGAAAACTTTCTCTGATGAAAGTCAGCACACAAGAATTTCCTTTGTTTTGTATATCTTGACATAATACTTTTTATTATGTGTTCATAACTTAGAGATCTTCTTAATTACATATGCATTTCCACAGACAAGTTATGAGCCCTGTGAGCATGAAATGTCAGATACGATATGTCCGTATAAAGCAGTGACTCAATGATTGCTAAATAAACATCTTATTAATAGCCCTAAAAAGCATGTGATTGTTGTAATTTGCCACTTATGAAAATATATATTGATTTTACAAAAAAAATCCACAAATTCTTAATTTCAAGGCAAATAGAAAACAAATATACTAGCAATCAAGTGGTTTTTTATTCTATAAATGATCATTTTGCTGAAACTGGGCCTGCTATTTTTTTTTATTGCATGCAATATTTAGTTAGGCAAACATTTAAATCATACTTAAAGTCAAATCAAATAATTAAGTACCAAATTGTAGTATTTCCTTGATTAGAAATAAATTATATTAATCCAGTGAAGAAATGGGCAGAAGACATGAATAGACACTTTTCCAAAGAAAACATCTGGATGGCCAAAAAACACATGAAAAGATGCTCAACATCACCCATCATCATAGAAACACAAATCAAAAACACATTGAGATGCTACCTCACACTGGTCAGAGTAGCTAAAATTAACAACTCAGGGAACAACAGATGTTGGCAAGTGTGTGGAGAAATGCTAACCCTCTTGTACTGTTGGTGGAAATGCAAACTGGTGCAGCCACTCTGGAAAACAGTGTGGAGGTTCCTCAAAGAATTAAAATTAGAACTACCCTGCAACCCAGCAATAGTGCTACTAGGAATTTATCCAAAGGATACAATACTGCTGATTCATAGGTACACATGTACCCCAATGTTTGTAGCTGTGCTTTCAAAATAGCCAAATTATGTAAAGAGCCCAAATGTTCATCAATTGATGAATGGATAAAGAAGGATGTGATTTATATATACAATGGAATACTACTTGACAATGAGAAAGAATGAAATCCTCCCATTTGCAGCAACGTGAATGGAACTGGGGGGTATTATGCTAAGTGAAATAAGTCAGTCAGAGAAAGACAGATATCATATGTTTTCACTCATATGTGAAACTTGAGAAACTTAATGGAGGACCATGGGAAAAGGGAATGAGAAAGATAGTTTCCAACACAGAGGAAGGCAAACCTTAAGAGACTCTTGAATGTGGAGAACAAACTGAGGGTTGATGGAGGGGTGGAGGAGGAAATGAATGATAGGCATTGAGGAGGGCACTTGCTGGGATGAGCTCTGAATGTGGTATGCAAGTGATGAATCATGGGGATCTACTCCCAACACCAAGAACACACTGTATACACTATATTTAGCTAACCTGACAATAAATTTTTAAAAAAGAAATAGATTACATTAAAAAATTAAATGATCTGAAATGGCATTTAATAATGATATTCAATGGAAAATATCACACAAGTTTTGTCCAATCATTCTGCATGGTTTATGACACACTTTCCATGGTACATAAATAGCAGAAGTACTAAACTTTAGGGCCATAAAAGTGTTTGTTGAATGAACAATATATAATGAAGGACACAGGCTAGGACATATAAAAACTTATTAACATAGCCGTAAAACCTTCTCCCTATATAGGAATGATCAATTTGTATAATCAACTTGTATGATCAGTTACTAAAACAAGGTGTAATTAAAATAACTTTTGGGGGGTTGATAAAAAATAGGCCAGTCAACTATGTAAAAATATACTTTATTTCTTGGTCACATACTATAGATTTTCTCCTAGATTTATCTTAAAAACAGCCATGAAGGAAACTAAAAATAACAAAATTTTATGGATAGCTCACTGCAGCCCATTGTTAGCACTGATTATGAGTCAGTGGTATCAGCAGAAATATGCAACACTTAAGGGTGAAGTCACCAGTAGAATTGATAAGGCATCTTTCCTTGAAGTAAACATAACATTCTACCACTCTTATAAAAACTCTTGGAGATGTAAGGCTGCTTTTATTTGTGTCAATTTCACTCTAACTCATAATTCTTTATAGTTAAATTTGACATTTTCAGCAAAAATCACAGCATGAATGATTGCCGTGTTCTTCATAGGTTTTGGCTTTACCCTATTAAGGAACTTGAAATAATTAAAAAATAATGTTCTTCAAAATGATTGATTTTATCAAACAAGTCTCAGTTGGCTTGCAACTTACTTGATTCCTCAGCTCATCACTATTCCACATATTCTCCATATTGTCAGATCCTCTCTCTATGATTAATTGATCAAAAACAATGACAGCATAAAAGTGTAAATTGCACAAACTTAGTGTCCTTAGTATTTTTTGCAAAGCACATTTTCTTGGATAAGTGAACATATGTGAAGTAATAAATCTATAAAATTGTTTATGAGATATTGCTGCAAAAGTAAAATTATGTCACAATTTATGTATAAAGTGATAAATGCTCACTAAAGTTTTTCTTCATTTTCTTTGCTTTAGGGGTAGTGCTGTGGTTTTCTACTATTTTGGTTTCAGTTGGGGTTTTCATTCTGAAGAAGACAAAAAGATATTTATTGGTTAGCTGTGTGTTTCTGGTGCCAGAAAATGCTGACAACCATTGTGACTAAATGGATGCCCAATAAGTGACCACAGAATGGAATATTTTGAAGATCTTAGTAGGCAACTGAAACTACCAGAAAAATAACAGTTTTGCAAAGGGGATTAAGATCCTAGGAGTAAATGGATAAGTTCTGTATAGAAATGTGCTGTCCTACAAGAGGACTGGACATGCAGGGGTGGTATTGGGAACTTGAGATGTGGCTAGTCCAAATTAAGATATACTGCCAGTGTAAAATATACATCAGTTTTCAAAGATTTAGTAGGTAAAAAATGTAAAATGTCTTATGGTAGGCACAACTATGACCATTCTCCACTTTCTCTATGATAATAAAGCTTAACCAGACAATGAATACTCTAATAAAGATTACATTTTCTAGCTTTCTTTGTAGCTAAAAGTTGCCATGAAGCCTGGTACTGGACAATGAGATGTAAATGGAAGTGACATATGAAACTTCTTTAAAACTAAATTAAAATCCATGTTGTCGCAATTTTTTTAATCTAAAAAAAAGTAAATTAAAATGTCCTATATTTATCTCCTCCCATGCTGGCTGGAATTTAGACAAGTGATAGATTAGGGTAGGCATCTTAGGCCACAAGATAGAAGCTATAAATTTAGGGTGGCTGAGCAAAAAATAATGATTCTGAGTTCATAGAGTTATCATTGTCAGCCTTAGAACACTTATGATAGGACTGTTTTTATGAGAGTAAGGTAAATTATATCTTGTCTAATCTCTTTTTAATTACTGCATAATATTTCATGATGAATGTGCATCTACCATAGATTATCTATCCACTTTTCGAGTAATGGACACTCAGGTTGCTTCCTGCCTACTACCATCACAAACATCACTGCAATTATGTCCCCATATGGATCTATGTGAATATTTCTGAGATATTATTCAAGAGAATGATTGCTGGTAAATACAATATGTATAATATTACATCTATTTAAATAGTGCTGGGTTTTTTCTTTCCCCTTTATAATGGTTGTACCAATTTATATTCCCTTCAGCTAGCAGTTTTAGGCTAGACCAGGTGGTTAGACAGCATTGCAGCCAATAGCAATATACTCAATTTGCATGTTCAAAACTAAAGAGGAGATAATCAGCCTCATAAAAGCTCTATGAGGGAAAGAATGGTGTCTGTTTTTAGACTCTGTTATAGACCCAATGACTGACACACATAGTAATAGCTTGATAAATATTTGTTGAAAAAAATGAGTGAGCATATAGATCCTTCAAAGATGAAGTTGTACATATACAAAAACAATCACCCTGTGGACTTGATTCACAATTAATAGGGAAAACCTGATGGGGTACACATTTCTGCTTGAAACATAATTCCTTTCAGGTCTTCATTTTGCTTGCTCCTTCATTCAGGTCTCTGTTAAAATGTTTCCTTCTCAGGAAAGACATTCCTCATTATCCTATCTAAAAGAGCATCCTACCCCTGCAACCAACCATTTTACTAAATTCTCTTCTCTTGTTTAATTTTTATTCAGTACTAAAAATTCATAGAAATTTAATATCTATAGTAAGGTTATACACAAATACCAAAAATCATACATACCAAATTATATAGATACTAAAAAGATATATACCAAAAATTATATATATACCAAATACATATATATGTGTGATATATATCACTATTTTATATATATATATATACTGACTTCCCCATTTAGATGTAAATTTCATGAGAGTAAGGGCTATGTCCCCAGTTCCTAAAATGGTACAGTACTTGGTGCAGACTAGGCACTCACTATATTTGTCAAATGAGTGAACAAACCGTTCTATGATCACTCAATCAGTAAGTATTGAATCTCTCCACATAGAATAACGATGCTAGGCACTGTGCAAAAACTTAGGTGTATGAGACAAATCCATGATCTCAAGCTGCTTATAGTCTACCAAAGAAGAAAAGTCAACGCATACAAAAAGCTAATAATGCCAAGCAGTCTGAGGAAAGGAAGCAACTAATGAGAGGCTATAGGAGCTTGGAGGGTACAAAGACCATATGTAGGTTTCACTGAGAAGATGGAATGTAGGGTTAGTTGGTACTTAAGCTGCAAAGTGGGAGGTGTGGACTCTCTAGAGGAAGTGACCTGCATAAGCAAATAAGAACTTCAAAGAAAATATTTCCCCAAATATGCAATATAGCTTTTCACTTTTACAGAGCACTTTCACATATGTTTTATCACTTAATCTTCCTGATAATTTTTGAGATCATTACAGAAGGGACTAATGTCCAAACTATTTTTGAGGAAACTGAAGCTCAGATTCTAATTTGTTTAAAGCCATTTGACTGGAGTGAGAAGCAAAATCCAGGTTTTCTGATTCTTAATCTAGTGCCCTGTCCTCAGTACCAGGAGTCAAAGGGCAGAGCTATTACACAGCTGGGATCTTGTTTCTAAACATAATTACGAGGTGTTTCTCCTGGACATGTTTGGATAACTGTGGTTGATTGTGTTTCCATTACCTGTGTTTATTTGTGTTTGTCTAATCTCCCCATTAGGTTAAGCACCTTCATAAGGGGTGGGTTATGACCTCTATTTCCCTTGTAATTTCCACAGACCATAGTTCAATTAAGAGGTGTTGATTGACCTATCTCTATTGTAAAGCAATATCATGTTAAAGAAAATGAAGTAAATTCTAACAAAATGCATTATGAATTAAATTATTTGTAGATTAAGTTACAAAGATGTATACACACATAACCTACATAATATCATCAATAGGAGATGATTGCCTTCTGCCAGTGACTAATCAGATTCTTAAAGATACCTATTCATATATCATTCTCATCAGAGACTGAAGGTCAGGCAAACTATTATTCAGTTGCAGACTTTTAATAGCAAAAGGGGAACCTATTGTTTGTATTGTATTTATCAGACATTAAATCACTCTACACAAAAAAAGAGCATATATATTTTTTTAAGTTTATTTTTATTTATTTTAAGAGACAGTGTGTGTGTGAGCAGTGGAGGGGCAGAGAGAGAAGCAGACAGAATTCCAATCAGGCTCTGTACTGTCATCACAGAGACTGATGCAGGGCTCAAACCCATGAACCATGAGATCATGACCTGAGCTGAAATCAAGAGTCGGTTGCTTAACTGGCTGAGTCACCCAGGTGGAGTGTATGTATGTTAAAAGAGCAGGAACTAAGTATCTTGTCTTATTTTATTTTACAGAAAGAGTGGGTGCTCTATGCTCAGCACAGAGCCTGATGCAGGGCTTGATCCCATGACCCTGGGATCATGACTTGAGCCAAAATCAAGAGTCAATAACTCAACCACCTGAGTCACCCAGGTGCCCTGAGCATCTTGTCTTCATATAAAATTTTACTTAAGAATTTGCTAAACTAAATAACCTGGTGCTAATTTTCATATTTGACTTGAAACCAAAAGAGGGGGAAAGTGTTTCTATTTCAATCCATGTCTAAGATGCCTCTCTTTTTTTTCCCTTTTTTTCATTTAACAGATTAGTAACAAATTATTCTTATATCATAGACATTGTAATTAGGGCTAGGGTCATATTACATAATATTTTAAAATCATGAATGAAATTAAATTGAAATATGGTTTAAAAGTAATATATAAAAATGTAAGCCACAACGTAGCTAGACCTATAACATTATTTAACTATACACTTGTCAGTTCTGACTCTAAAACAATTTTCAAACTTTGCATTAGGAAAAAAATATGTCTATAACTATTATTAAAGAACAGGAAATGACTTCCACATTAGGTTTTTTTATTTCTCTTTCTTTTTTTTCCCTTGAGGTTTAAGTGCAGAGAGTTAAAGTATTCATGGCACACACTCATCATCAATCTATACAAGGCAACTCCTATTTATTTCCTCTATTCATTCCTTATCTCCCCCTCATAGGCTCCTATTTTGGTATGCTCAATATATTCCCTTGAATATGTTGGCAATGTTGTAAAATATTAGCACTGTTGTCTGTATATATTTAATATCCTAAATGGTAGTGTGTTATAGAGCTTACTTAATTTTTTATTTTTTTAATTCAACCTCCCTTTCTAATTTTTAAACAGTCCAAAAATAATAATAATATATATTTAATGTGTAAAACATGATGATTTGATATACATATAAGTGAAATGATTACTACATTCAAGCTAAATAACATATGTCCCACATAGTTATTTATTTTTTTGCTTGTAATGAGAACACCTGAAATCTGCTCTTAACAAATTTCCAGTATTCAATGTAGTGTTATTAACTATAGTCATCATGCTATGCGTTCGATCTCTAGAGTTATTCATTTTACATAACTGTAACCTTGAACTCTTTGACCAACATCTTCTCATTTCCCCCACTTCCCTTGAACCTGGTTATCACTATTCTACTTTCTGCTTCAAATTATTTGATTTTTTTTTTTTGTTTAGCAAGTAAGATCATGCAAGAGGGTGTGTGTGTGTGTGTGTGTGTGTGTGTGTGTGTGTGTGAGAGAGAGAGAGAGAGAGAGAGAGAGAGAGACTTCACCAAGCATTGTGTCTTCTAGAAATGGGTATATAACAGGTGCTGAACATCACAAATCATCAGGGCGATGCAAATCAAAATCACAATGAGATGTCACCTTATAACCAGTAGGATGGTAGTTATCTAAAAGACAAGAGATAAACGCTGGCAAGGATGTGACAGAAAGGAAACTCTTGCACACTGTTGATGGCAATGTAAATTGGTACAACTGCTATGGAAAACATTACGGCAATTCCTCAAAAAACTAAAAATAGAACTATCAAGAGATCTAATGATTTCTCTTCTGGGTGTATATCTGAAGGAAATGAAATCACTAAGAGAGATATCTGTGCTTCCATGTTCATCGCATCATTGTTTACAATAGCCAAGATATGGAAACAATCTAAGTATCTGTTGATAAATGAATAGATAAATTGTGGTATATAAATACAATGGAATATTATTTTAAAAAGTACAGCTTGCCATTTGCAATTACATGGATGGACTTTTCTAATTTTGTAATATACTTAATATTCTTTTACTTTTCAACATTTGCATTATGATTTTGAAGTTATTTTCAGCATCGTATCATTTATTATATTATAAATAATTAGAAATGCATTTAGAATTTTCCAACATTCAGTTAGGTTTAGTGAATTTTAGAGTGAATGCTCACATATTCATCACCTAGTTTCCACCAGTAATATTTTATTATATGTTGTTTATCACATATCTATCCATCTTTTCTAACTTTATCATGTATTAATACATCTTACTTTTGGAATATTTCAAAATAATTTGTAGATATTAGTATATATTACCATAAATATTTCAGAATGTATATCAGCTAAAGCTCAATACTTATTAATGGTGTTTCTATTTAAAATTTACACAAGTGAAAGACACAAATCTTGGGTATATTTGTGTGACAAATTCATACACCCAGTAATCTGAACTCCACCTTAAATACAGAACACTAGCACTACCAGAAATTTTCTCTTCTACCATATAAATTTCTACCCCCAACCTCCAACACTACCATTTTTACTTTTTTCAAATATAAATTACTTTTGCTTAGTTTAGAATTTTATATAAATGGAATCACATAGTCCGTAGTCTTTTGTGCAAGGCTTGTTTCACTAAGAACTCTGTGTCTTGTTTTCATCATTGTACTATTCTACAGTATAAACAAACAACAATTTGTTTATCCATTCTCTTATTGATGAACACCTGAGTACTTTCCAGTTGACTATTATGAATAAACCTGTTATGAAAAATTCTTGTACGACTATTTTGTAGGACACATACTTTCATTTCTCTTGAGAAATACCTAGGAGTAGAATTAATAGGTCATAGTGTAGATGAATGTAGAAGAAACATCAGACCTATTTCCATAGGTATAAAATGGCTATACCATTTTATATTCATCACCAATATTGGTGATGTCTATTATTTTAATTGTAGCCAGATATGAGGGTCAGTAGTAGTAGCTTTAATTTGCAAATATTCAAAGATAAATTATGTGATTACTGACCTTTAATATAGTGTCTTTAGGTGAGTATATGTTTGAAAGTTTTGTCTCTACATTTTACTGGATGTTTCAAAATTATTATTGAGTTGTAGGGTTTTTGTAATAAATTTCTCAGGTTTTGATATCAGTGTATCTGGCTTCCTCCATTTTCTGAGTTTATGTAGCCTTGACATATTGACATTATTTTTTCTTTAAATGTTGGATAGAATTCAACAATGATGTCATCCTGACCTAGAGTTTTGAGGGAAGATTTTTGATAATGAGTTCAATTTTATTAGTAGATATATGGCTATTAAGATATTTAATCTATGACATTTTTGATACATTGTATATTTTAAGGAATCTATCCATTTGATCTATGTTGCCAAATTCATTGGCATAAAGTTGGTAATAATATTATTTTATTACCTTTTTAATACCTGTAAAATCTTTAGTGATATACCCTCTAACATTCCTGATGTTGGTAATTTTATATTTTCTTGGTTTCTGAGCAGTCTAGCAAAAGGTTAAATAATTTTCTTGTTCTTTTCAAAGAAACCATTCTTGACTTTACTATTCTCCATCAGCTTTTAAATTTTCTATATCTTTAATATATGCTCCTATTTTTATTTATTAAGTTTTTATTTTAATTCCAGTATAGTTAAGGTATAGTGTTATATTATTTTCAGGTGTACACACAATGTAGTCAACAATTCCATAAATCACCCAGTGCTCTCAAAAGTGCACTCTTTAATCTCTATCACCTATTTCACACATCTCCCCGATCCATCTCCTCTCTAGTAACCATGAATATGTTCTCTATAGTTAAGAAGCTGTTTCTTGATCTCTCTCTCTCTCTCTCTCTCTCTCTCTCTTTGCTTTGCTCACTTGTTCTGTTTATTAATTCCATGATGGAGTTAAAGAGTATAATGCTAAGTGAAATTAGTCACTCAGAGAAAAACTAATACCATCTGCTCTTATTTTTATTACTTCCTTTGTTCAATTTAATTTTTGTTTTTGTTTTTCCATCTTATGTTGGAATCTCAGGTCACTGACTTTATAACTTTATTTTCTTCTAATACATTAAAACGTTGGGTTGCAACTAACTTGTTCTATAGTGTTCTGTAAGACGAACAAACTTTTCTAATAAATTTAGCTTGATAAACGAGCAGTGTCTTGTAATATGAGTAGTACATGATGCCAAATGTCACATGATCACAATTGACCAATGGGTTCTTGAAATTCACTTTGATATACAAGTGCTTTGGATTACAAGCATGTTTCCAGAATGAATTATGCTTGCAAACAAGGGTTTTACTGTATATGTATTTACAGCTATATATTTTCCTCTGAACTGTTTTAGCTACAATCCATGAATTTTCTGTAGTGATATGCCTAGATTTCTTTCTCTTTGTCTTTTATGTGTATACTATAGGTTTTTGCTTTGTGGTTACCATGAAGCTACATAAAACATCTTATATTTATTATAGTCCATTTAAAGCTGATATAAAACTTGACTGAAAACACATATTAAAGCTCTACTTTTTTACTCTTGTCCTTATTTTATGTTTTTGATGTTACAATTTACTTTCTTTTAGTTTGTGTCTCCATTAACAAATTACTGTAGCTGCAGTTATTTTTAATACTTTTGTCTTTGAATCTTCATACTAAATCTAGTAGTGATTTGCCCACCACCAGCACAAACTAGCATATGCTAAATTTATATATTTACCATTACCAGTGAGATTCCTACTTTTATATGTTTTCCTGCTACTAACTAGTACTCTTTCATTTCAGATTGAACTCCCTTTAACATTTATTGTAGGGTTGTGCTAGTGGTGATGAAATCCTACAGCTTTGCTTGTTTGGAATCCTTTATCTGTCCTTCAGTTCTGAAAGATAAATTTTCCAGGTATAATATTTGAGGTTAGCAATTTTTTTCCTTCATTCATAGCATTATGAATATATTGTGACATTCCCTTCTGACCTGCTGAAAAATCTGCCAGTGGTCTTATGGGGATCCCTTTGTATGTAACAGTTTGTCTTTTCTTGCTTCTTTTAAGATTCTCTCCTTGTCTTTAATATTTGACAGTTTAATTATAATGTTTTTCAGTGTGAGTATGCTTAGATTTCTCTTATTTGGATTTCTATCAGCTTCCTGGATCTAGATTCCTATTTCTTTCTCCAGGTTAGGGAAATTTTCAGCTATTATTCCTTTCACTGAGCTCTGTTCCTTTCTCTCTTCTTCATCATCATCTTCTTCTTCTTTGATCCCAATAAATACAAAGTTTGCCGTATTTGATAATGTCCTATAGTCTCTTAAGCTATCTTTCTTTAATTATTATTATTATTATTTTTTGCTCCTCTGATTGAGTGAATCCCAGGCCCCTGTCTGGGTTCACTGGTCCTTTCTTTCACTTGATCTAATCTGTTGTTGAATCCCTCTAT
This sequence comes from Hyaena hyaena, assembly GCF_003009895.1. NCBI lineage: Eukaryota > Metazoa > Chordata > Mammalia > Carnivora > Hyaenidae > Hyaena > Hyaena hyaena. The sequence goes on along the minus strand of NW_024080779.1, from coordinate 362,257 downwards.
TGAAATTTTCAGTTTAGTTACTGTATTCTTTAGCTCTGTGACTTCTTTTTGGTACTTTCTTATATTTTCTGTACCTTTGTCGAAATTCTCACTTTGTTCAAGCATTTTTCTCCTGATCTCAGTAAGCTTTTTTCTTCTGACCATAATTTTGAGCTCTTTATCAGGTAAATTATTTATCTTTCTCTGTTTCTGGAATTTTATCTTGTTCTTTTGTTTAGAACATATTCCTCTGTTTCTTGATTTTCTTTAACTTTCTGTGCTGGTTTCTGCACATTAGATAAAACAGTCATCTCATTCAGTCCTGACAGGTTGGTCTTATGTAGGAGATAAAATTTATTGTTTAACCCAGCCCAACCTCTTGTCTCTCAAACATGCATCATTGTCTGTGTTCTTAGTGGCTCCCAGTAGTTGAAGGTCTGTCAAGATCTGTCAGTGTCCCAAAGTGGAACATTTCAGTCAGTACCTAGATGTAGGTTGGTTGAAAGCCAGACCCTCAGGTAGTAGCTTTTAAAGTATGAAGCTAGACTTCTTTCAGGGAGAGACTGGGAGATGAGTGGTCTCTCTGTGCTGAGCCATATGGGAATAACTGGTTAAGAACTGTTTCTTTCTTTGCTGTAGTCCTGTGGGGTTCATGAATGCAGGTCCTGGTGGCCACCAGAGCCAGGCAGCCAAGAAGTGCATTCTCTGAGCAGCAGCCATAAAAGCTAGTGCACCATACATTTGTAAAGTCTCCTTCCAGGGCAACACCAGTGACCTTGAGTGGGCCAGAGGCAGGATTGCCATCAGCTCTTAGATGTGTGCTAAATTAGAAGCCTGACTCTCAGGCAACAGCTTTCAAAGTATGCAAATAGACCTCTTTCAGATAAAGACTGGAAGTTGAGCATCTCTGTCTATTCTTTCAGCACTGACCCCTGGAGGAATAATCACATGAAGTTCCCATATTTCCATTAAGAACTGTTTCTTTGTTCACTATAGTCTTTGGGTCTTATGGACAAAAGCACAATTACTTTCTTTTATGTGTATATAGAAATGGAGCAGCACTACTTATAAAAGCTCAAAACATCCAGGCTTAAAAAAATTTTTTTTGTAATGTTTTATTTATTTTTGAGAGAGAGAGAGACAACATGAGCAGGGGAGGGTCAGAGACAGGGAGACACAGAATCTGAAGACAGGCTCCAGGCTCTGAGCTAGCTGTCATCACAGAGCCCAATGCGGGGCTCAAATCCATGAACTGTGAGAGCATGACCTGAGCTTAAGTCAGACGCTTAACCAACTGAGCCACCCAGGAGCCCCTAAAAACATCCAGGCTTTATATGAGGAATATCTTGCTACAAGATAAATGGTCTCCAATGATCTTCTATCTTGCTACAAGATAAATGGTCTCCAATAATCTTCTTGAATACATGTGAACTCAAGCCTAGACTTTAAAAGAAATAGATAGTTTTAAGTGCCAAATAGGCATTTATGGGATATAGTAATATGTAACATTGGCCACCCTCTAATATATTTTTAGTTTGGGTAACCTTACTTTTCATTAGGCTTTTGGCAAAAGTGGTATTTAAAATATTTAACAAGTAGCACAGCACAGACCTCAGTAAATCATGCTTGGGTACTGGTCTTTTAGAAGAGCTGCCAAATTAAACTATTAGTGTGCCTTTACTAGTGTATACTGGCTCCCTTGGACCTTATATACTCCTTGTGAGGATAAAGAAACAACTGGTTTAGAAGTCTGGGGAAGGGGAAACTTTAAATCTGCATCTTTAATGAAAGTTCTATTAATTTATAAAGACTGTTAGAAGACAAACTGATTTAATCTAGAGGAGTCAATCAAGACTAAGAAAAAAGACCTGTTTCCATAATCATGCAATTTTGGGAATATCTTTAGAAAAAGTTCTAGAGTGACGGAAGATAAATAAGGCCATTCTTTCCCAATTGGTAGAATGGTCTTTAAAGAAGAAAATGCTGTTCTAAGAAAGTTGGAGTTCCTGAAGAATCATAATAGCAATGACTTAAGGTGTTATGAATATTGGTGGACGTGTTGAGATGGCAGAGTAGTAGGGGGACTCTATGGTTTCCTCATCCCTTATACACAGCTAGATAAATATCTAATCTTTCAAGCATTCAGGAAATTAATCTGAGGACTGAGGGAACAAACTGCACAACTAGAATGAGAAAGAGGCCACATGGTGGAAGGAAGAATGTACAGAGACATGATTTGGGACAGAAGAGAACCACCTGTGCTATGAGGGGCAAGGAACCCAGATTATACAGAGGAGAGAAAGAGAGAGAGAACAGAGAGCAGGGCATTGCACAAGAAAACACTTCCCCAAAACCATTAATGGGGAAAATGAGAGGAGCTGATTATCACAAGTTTTTACAAGAAGCAGAGGTCAATATCTGAAGTTTTGGAAGCTGTGCCATTGCTTGGTGGAGCCTGGTGAGAGTGGAGGTATTCCTGTGGAAAAAGAGAACAGAGACCTGAAAGCAGACAGTATAGTCTGAGGATCCCCTGGGTCACACTGATAAAGATAATTCCTCTTCTTGGAGTGCTTTTGAAAAGGTGGCACCACCTCTCAAGGGAAAAAAGAGCCAGTGGGCACCATTGAGCTGCCCCATTCATTAGCATTCATGCAGACGTGCCTACTGAGGGCAGCTAATGTGAATACTGTTGTGTTGTTGTTGTTGCTTTGTTTTTGCTGTGCTTTACCATAAATTCCAAGCCCTTGCATGTTCATACAACTAGACATCTGGGACAAATGGGCACCAGCTACAGTTCTGCAAGAACCTCCCCAGAAGATCATCATAGGTCTGTGCCATGCTGAGTCCCTGAAACTTGGAGTTTTGAAACTAGCAGTGTGACTGAGATAAAACAAAAGGGCACTGTGCTGCCAGGTGAGCAGAAGGCTTGGACACAGAAAGGGTGAAGGCAGGAATCTGAGGGATGTCTGAGACAAATGACAGGGAACTGTTCCCTTCTATGAGGGCTTCCAGGATAGCAATGGGCATGAGCTTCCTTCTCTAGGGACAAAAGATCTGGCTGATGCCATTTTTACTCCCTGCTCATCAACACAGACTAACATCAGTGAGCAGCACAGTGCCCACAGTGGAGGATAGAGCCACTTCCACCAAGTATTTCTCCCCTCCCCAATTTTTCATGTACTTTTTTACTAGGGCAAGTAAGCCTGAGAGTCAGAGCAGCAGCAGGCTCCTCCACCAGAAGACTGGCACAAACCCCCCACATCCACCAAATCTGTTGATCATAGAGTGCTGTAAAGCTTCAGCTCTAGGGGAAATAAAATCTAGCCTTTTTTTTTAACAAGCAGACCGAAAGACACCTAGTTAAAACTGACCACACAGCGTCTAAGGTCTAAACACTCCCCATATCAAGCAAGGAGAAACTCTGTAGAGGATTGACCTGAGAAAAGAGCAGCCAAAACACAGAAACATAGTGTACACAACATACACCAGAAACAATTCTTGAAGCACCAGTTCCTGGAGATTATATGACATCGTCTTAACATAGCCATTACTTTCAGGAACAGGAAATATAACAGGCTTTCCTAACACAAAAAAGACAGAGACCTAGACAAAATGCCAAGATAGAAGAATTCATCCCAAAAGAAAGAACAAGATGAGTTCACAGCCAAGGATCTAAACAAAAGAAATGTAAGTAACACGCTTGATCCAGAAATTAAAAGAACAATTGTAAGGATACTAGCTGGATTTGAGAAAAGCGTAGAAGACACCAGGGAGTCCCTTTCCACAGAGATGAAAGACCTAAAAACTATTCAGGCCAAAATAAAAATGATATAACTGAGATACAGCAAAACGGGCTGAAAGTAATGAGCACAAGGATGGAAGAAGCAGAGGAATGAATAAGTGTTATAGAAGATAAAATGATGGAAATAATAAAAATAAAAATACTGGATCACAAAAGTAGACTTAAGGAACTCAGTGACTCCATAAAGCTTAATAACATTCTTATCATAGGAGTCTGAGAAGAAGATGACAGGGAAAAGGGGGCAGAAGGTTTATTTGAGCAAATTATAGCTGAAAACTTCCATAATCTGGGAAAGGAAACAAACATCCAAATCCAGAAGGCACAGAGAATTCCCATCAAAATAAAAAAAAGAAGGCCAACACCAAGATATATCATAGTAAAATTTGCAAAATACAAAGATAAGGAAAGAGTCCTGAAAGCAACAAAGGAAAACATATCCCTAATATACTTGGGAAGACAAATAAGGTTATCAGCAGATCTACATACAGAAACTTGGCAAGCCAGAATGGAGTGGCATGAAATATTCAACATGCTGAATGGGAAAATATGCAGCCAAGAATACTCTATACAAAGGTATCATTCAGAATAGTAGAGATAAACAGTTTCCCTGACAAATAAAAACTAGAGTAGTTTGTAACTACTAAATCAGCCCTACAAGGAATATTAAAGAAGACTCTTGAGTGGGAAACAAAGTCCAAAAGCAACAAAGACTGGAAAAAAAAAAAACCAGAGAAAATCTCCAGAAACAAAGACTTAACAAGTAATAAAATAGCACTATATTCAAACCTATGAAAAATCACTCTGAATGCAAATGGACAAAATGCTCCAATCAAAAGATAAAAAGCAAGACCCATCGATATGCTGCCTATAAGAGACTCATTTTAGACCTAAAGACACCTGCAGATTGAAATGGAAGGGATGAAGAACCAGTAATCATGCTAAAGGACATTTTTACAAAGCTGTAGTAGTCATATTTATAACAGACTAACTAGATTTTAAACCAAAGACTGTAACAAGAGATGAAGAGGGGCATTATATCATAAGAAAGAGGTCTATCCAACCCTTTCTTTAGAAGAAGACCTAAAAATTGTAAATATTTATGCCTTCAACATGAAAACATCCAGATATATAAACCATTTAATAACAAACATAAAGAAACTCATTCATAAGAGTAAAATAATAGTAGGGGACTTTAACACCCCACTTACAGCAATGACCAAATCATCTAAGTAGAAAATCAGCAAGGAAACAATGACTTTCAATGACACACTGGACAGGATAGACTTTAACAGATGTGTTCAGAACATTTTATCCTAAGGAAACAGAATATACATTCTTTTAGAGTGGACATGGAGCATTCTCTAGAATATATCACAAAATGGGTCAGAAATCAGGTCTCAACAAGTACAAAAAGACTGAAATCATACCATGCATATTTTCAGACAACGCTATGAAATCTGAAGTTATCAACAAGAAAAAAACAATTAGAAATACCAGAATACAGAGAAGTTAAAGAACATCCTACTAAAGAATGAATTGGTTAAACTGGAAATTAAACAAGAAATAAAGAAATATATAGAATCAAATGAAAATGAACACATGACATTTCAAAACTTTGGGATGCAGCAAAAGCATTCACAAGAGGGAATTATATAGCAATAGAGGCCTCCATCAAGGAGCAAGGAAAGTCTCAAATACACAACCTAACTTTACACCTAAAGGAGCTAGACAAGGAGCAGAAAATAAAGTCTAAAGCCAGCACAAGAAGGGAAGTAATAAAGATTAGAGCATAAATAAAATATAGATATATAGATATCTGTATAGACATGTAGATACAGAAGGAGCTGGTTTGTTGAAATAATTAATAAAATTGAAAAAACTCCAGCAAGACTTATCAAAAGAAAAAAGGAAGGACTCAAGTAAATAGAATCATGAATGAAAGAGGAGACATCACAACCAGAACCACAGAAATACAAACAATTATAACAGAATATTATGAAAATTTAGATGCCAACAAGTAGGGAAATCTGGAAGAAATGGATAAATTCCTAGAAATATACAAACTTTCAAAACTGAAACAAGAAGAAATAGAAAGAAAATTAGAACAGAGTGATAACCAGTAGATAAATTGAATCAGTAATCAAATATCTCCCAAAAAACAAAAGTCCAGGCCCAGATGGTTTCCCAGGGGAATTCTACCAAACATTTAAAGAAAATGAATACCTAGTCTTCTCAAACTATTCCAAAATAGAATTGGAAGGAAAACTTCCAAATTCTTTCTACGAGGCCACCATTACCTTGATTCCAAAACCAGACAAAGGCCCACTACAAACGAGAATTATAGGTCAATATCCCTGATGAGCATGGATGCAAAAATTCTTGACAAGATACTAGCAAAAGAATTAAAAGAATTATTCACCACGACCAAGCAGGATTTATTAGCAGACTGCAAAGGTGGTTCAATATTAAGAAATCAATCAAGGTGGCCCACCACAACATTGATAAAAGAAAGGATAAGAACTATATGATACTGTCAGTAGATGCAGAAAAAGCGTTTGATAAACAAAAACATCCATTTTTTATAAAAACCCTCACCAAAGTAGCAATAAAGAGAACATATCTCAACATACTAAAGGCCATATAGGAAAGACACACAGGTAGTAATATCCTCAATGGGAAAAAACTGAGATCTTTTCCCTTAAGGTCTCTCCCCATTGTTATTCAACATAGTACTGGAATTCATAGCCTCAGCAGTTAAACAACAAAATGAAATAAAAGGCATACAAATCAGCAGAAGTGAAACATTCAGTATTCACAGATGATATGATACTCTATACAGAAAACCAAAAAGGCTCCACCAAAAGATTGCTAGACTTGATACACAAATTCAGCAAACTCATAGGATACAAAATCAATGTGCAGAAATTGGTTGCATTTCCAAACATCAGTAATGAAGCAGAAGAAAGAGAAAACAAGGAATCAATCCTATTTACAGTTGCACCAAAAACAATAAGATGCCTAGAAAAAAACCTCACCAAAAAGGTAAAAGATCTGTACTCCAAAAAATATAGAACACTTATGAAAGAAATTGAAGGGGCACCTGAATGGCCCAGTCAGTTAAGCATCCAACTCTTGATTGGGCTCACGTCATGATCTCATGATAGTGGGATCAAGCCCCATGTGGGGCTCTTCACTGACAGTATGGGGGCTGATTGGGATTCTCTCTCTCTACCTCTCCCCTGCTCATGCTCTCTCTTTCTCTCTCTCTCAATAAATAAATAAACATTAAGAAAAAGTGAAGATATCACAAAAAAACAGAAAAAAGCTTCCACGCTCATGGATTGGAAGAACAAATATTGATAAAATGTCTATACTGCCAAAGCATTCTACACACTTAATGTAATGCCTATCAAAATACCACCAGCATTTTTCACATAGCTAGAAGAAACTACCCTAAAATATGTATGAACCACAAAAGACTCCGAATAGCCAAAGTAAACTTGAAAAAGAAAAGCAAAGCTTGAAGCATTGCAATTCCGGACTTCAAGCTATATTACAAAACTATAGTCATCAAGACAGTGTAGTACAAGCACAAAAAAAGACCATAGATCAATGGAACAGATTAGATAACCTATCAATGGCCCACAACTTTATGGTCAAGTGATATTCAACAAAGCAGGAAAGAATATCCAATGGAAAAAATAAAATCTCTTCAACAAATGGTGTTGGGAAAAGTCAGCAACAAAATCTGAAACAATGAAAGTGGACCACTTTCTTACACCATACACAAAAATAAATTCAAAATGGATGAAAGACCTAGATGCGAGACAGGAATCCATCAAACTTCTAGAGGAGAACACAGGTAGCAACCACTCTGACATTGACTGTAGCAATTTCTTACTAAACCCGTCTACTGAGGCAAGGGAAACCAAAGCAAAAATGAACTCTTGGAAGTTCATCGAGACAAAAAGCTTCTGCACAACAAAGGAAACAATTTACAAAACAAAACGCAACCTACAGCATGGGAGAAGATATTTTCAAATGACATACCTGATAAAGGATTAATATACAAAATCTATAAACAACTTATCAATCTCAACACTCAAAAAACAATCCATTTAAGAAATGGGCAGATGACGTGAATACATAAAGAACACATCCAAATGGCTAACAGACACATGAAAAGATGCTCAACATGACTCATCATCAGGGAACTACAAACCAAAACATGATGAGATATCATCTACCACCTATTCTAATGGCTAAAATTAACAACTTGGAAACAACAGATGTTGGTGAAGATATGGAGAAGGGAAACCCTTTTACACTGTTGGTGGGAATTCAAACTGGTACAGCCACTTTGGAAAACAGTAAGGAGGTTCTTCAAAAATTTAAAAATAGGATTACCTCATGACCAAGCAATTGTGCTGCTAGGTATTTATCCGAAGGATATAATAATACTGATTTGAAGGGGTACATGCACCTCAATGTTTATAGCTGCATTATCAATAGCCAAATTATCAAAAATTATCAAAAGACTTCAAACGTCCACTAACCGATGAAACAATAAAGATATGGTATGTATGTATGTATGTGTACACACACACACACACACACACATACTAGAATATTACACAGCCATAAAAATGAATGAAATCTTGCCATTTGCAATGATGTGGATAGAACTAGAGAGTATTATGTTAAGCAAAGTAAGCCAATCAGAGAAAGACAAACACTGAATGCTTTCACGCATCTGTGGAATTTAAGATACAAAACACATGAACACAGAGGAAGGGGTAAAAAGAGAGGGATGCAAACCATAAGAGACTCAGTCTTCTTTGATAGCCTTCCTCATATACTAAACGTGAGAATACTCAACAACTAAGTCATTGGATTTCTGCTACTCTATCTAGACATAGCTTTCTTAGGTGATTGTGTACTTCCTTAGTCTTATGATTCTCATTTTATATAAGAGAAAACTGAGGCTCAGAAAAAATTAAGTAACTTGCCTAAGGTCATACAAGTGCATAATCATTGCAGAACACACTTCTTTTTTCTCCAGAGCCTGTGTTTAATCATATGGTTAAGTCAAGGAAGAAATGGTTTGGACATAAGATCATGGGATCTTAAGTCATATAGCAATTGTTCAAATTGGATCTCTAGCATTGATTAGCATTGTGACTATGAGTTAGATATGTAATCTCTATATACCTTAGTTTCCCATTTCTAAGGAGGATAATAATAGCACCTACTTCATATGATAACTGTATTAAATGAGTTAATACATATAGAGTTCGTAAAACAGTGCTGCTGCATAGTAATTGCTCAATAATAGTTAAGTACTAGTATTATTAACTGATTTATGTAGTTTTACATTTGTTTTGTGTGAGTTTATTATCTTTCCTGAACTATGCTGCAACCATCTTAAGGACAGAGAAAACATCTATCATTTGGTAGATCTTCACACCCCTCTACCACAGTGGTTAGCAAAGTTAAAAATCCATATGGAAAGCACAGTAAACATATGAGGAAGTGGAACAGAGTTAGAGTACCTTCAAAGCCCCATTTGTAGATCATTGCCATTATTTGACCTGTCTGATGTTTCTCTGGAAAACCCCACATGAGAAGCTTGTCCTTATTTGACCTGACTTACACTCAACCAATACTAAAAGCCTCTCCATGGAAAATCTCTATTGAAAGCAAGTAGAATATGCTTTAGCCTCGTGATTTCCTGAGGTGGCGGTTAACACTGGGGCAAACAATGAACGAATAAAACATCTTAAAAAGAGGAGGTGAAGAAATAAATGTTCATAGGGGCCGTGGAAAGTTCCAACATATTATTGGGAATCTAGAAGGTGATATGTATGCCCATGGCTGTGAAAATAGCTAGGGTTGTACACCTATTCACAAAAGTCCTGAAAAGGTCTTAAGCTCTTACTGTTGGATGACCTTAAGGCTCTATGTAATCATAAAGTGGAAGCTAAATTAGAGTTGTCAACAAACTGGCAGACAGTTGAAGGCATTGTCCAAAATGCACACAGAGCCCATCAGCAAAGACTGGGAGACTTATTGGTCCCTGTTGTTTAAGGAAATCTGTTAGATTATTAGCTTACCACTAAACTCAATGAGTATTGTTTTCCATGGCCACATGCAACAAAATATATGGAATTCATAGAATTCATTCAAAAAAGTCACATAAAATCAAACAATAATAATTACAAGCAGCAACAGGAAGTTCTTAGAGGAAAGAGAACCTGATTTCCAGAGTTGCCACATTATGTTAAAAAAATTTTAATGTTTATTTTTTAGAGAGAGAGAGACAAACAGACAGACAGAAACAGAGTGCAAGCAGGATTGGGGCAGAGAGAGAGGAAGACACAGAATTTGAAGCAGGCTCCAGGCTCTGAGCTGTCAGCACAGAGCCTGATGCGGGGCTTAAACACACGAACCATGAGATCATGACCTGAGCTGAAGTCAATCAAGCTTAGCCGATTGAGGCACCCAGTTGTCTCTAGAGTTGCCACATTATATTATGTAAAATTCCAAATGTTTTACAATGAAAGAATTTTGAGGAATACAAATAAATGAAATTTTGACCATTATATGAGGGGAAAAAGCATTCAATAGAAACTGTTCCTGAGGAACAGATTTCCTAGGCAGACTTTACACCAGCCATTTTAAATATATTTAAGAACTAAATGAAATCATATTTAAGGAACTGAAGGAAAATGTAAGAATGATACTTCATCAAAAAGAGAATATCAATAAAAATATAAAACCAAATAGATATTCTGAAATTGAAAATTATAATTGAAAATTTAATTAGAAGGGCTCAAGGACAGATTTGAGCAGGCAGAAGAAAGAATCAAATGACTTGCATATGCATAAGTTGAGATTCAAGTCTGAGGAACAGAAATATAAAAGAATAAAGAAAAACAAGTAGAGCCTAAGCACTCTATGGAACATTATCTAGAATATCAACATGAGCATAATGGAAGTCTCAGAAGCACAGGAAAGAAAGGGGCAAGAAGAATATTTAATGAAATAATGGCTAAAACCTTCCAAACTTCATGAAAAATATTAATTTATACACCCAAGAAGGTCAGTTAATTCCAGTTAGGAGAAACTCAAAGACATCCACACCTATATACATGATAATCAACTGTCATAAATAAAGACAAAGAGAGAATCTTGAAAACAGTATTGAAAAGAAATTCACCACTGACAAGAAAATCTCAATAAGATTAACAATTGAAATATTAGAAAACATGGTGTTCAGAAAACCTTGGCATATTCAAAGTGATAAATAAGATATCAACTAAAAATTCTCTTATCTTTAAAAATAAAAATTAAGAGTTTCCATATTTAAACAAATGTAGAGTTCATCACTAGCAGACCTGTCCTACAGATTGTAGTGCATACGTCTTAAATACAAGGATATTAGACAGTAACTCAATTCTACATGAAAAAGTAAAGAGCATCAATAAATTCAACTACATAGGTAATTGAAGTAAACAATGTAAGTGCATTTTTTGTTTGCAATTTTTTCTATTTGATTTAGAAGTCAGAAAGTAGTGTTTCCCAGGGACTAGAGAGAGGAAAGAATAGGAAATGTCTACTGACATGTTCCAGGTTTCTTTCTGGCATGATTAAAATGTCCTAGAAATAGGTACTTGTAATCATTGCCCAATCTTGTGAATATTATATATTAAAAAACACTATTTTATAATATAAAAAAGAAAGAAACCACTAAATTATACAGTTTAAAAAATAAAAATGTGAGAGTTTCAGGAAATTATATTTATTTTTGGATGGCTCCATTGGGGGCCAAAGGGGAGGGAGGTGACAGAAAAGGACTGAGATGTAGCCAGGTCAGAATGTACCTTACCATAGGGTATTTGGAATTTACTCTAAAGGCAATGAGAGCAACATCAAAGTATGAAAGTATTTGCATTTTGAAAAAAAAATTCTAGAACATTTCCCTGGACTAATTTACAACAGAACACTTCTTAAATAATTTATTGACAGAATACCAAAGAGAGTTTTAAGAGTTTTGCCAAACTGAAATTGACTTAGAGCAAATAACAAGACAATCTCAGATAAGTTTGTTGCATGACAAGATGAAAATATGATTCCTAATAATTTTAAACCAGAATGTTAGATATTATAATGTTAATATATTTAAGATAAAAACATTATGGAGATGATATGAAAACATTTTATATTATAAAATAGTACATGAAAAAATCCAATAATTAAAGTATAGGAACAGGATTGCATAGTTATCCACAATCTCTTACAGTGGAAAATAAATTATTGAGTTTTTTTTTAATTTTTTTTAATGTTTCTTATTTATTTCTAGGAGAGAGAAAGACAGCGTGAGCAGGGGAGGGTCAGAGAGAGAGGGGATGACAGACTCTGTAACAGGCTCCAGGCTCTGAGCTGGCAGTCAGCATAGAGCCCGACGCAGGGCTCGAACCCACGAACCGTGAGATCATGACCCAAGCGAAAGTCGGACGCTTAACCGACTAAGCCACCCAGGCACCGCAATAAATTATTGAGTTTTTGAGTCCTATCCTTATAAGAGCACGTCAAATATATTCATATATTTTGTTTTCCTAGCAGACTAATATGAAAATCCCACTTACTACTTGTTCATTGTGGTCAAGGAAATGTTGAGGCACCTAGATGGCTCAGTTGGTTAAGCGCCTGGCTCTAAACTTCGGCTCAGGTCATGATCTCACAATTCATGGGTTCGAGCCCCACGTTGGGCTTTGCACTGGCAGCACGGAGCCTGATTAGGATTCTCTCTCTCCCTTTTTCTCTGCCCCTCCCCTGTTCATGTGCTCTGTCTCTTGAAATAAATAAAATTGAAAAAAAGAAAAGAAAGAAAAAGAAAAAGTCCTAACTCCATGTTCTGTAGTATCCAGATACTATTGAATTAGGCTGTAAAAATCATTACTTATTTTATCCTTGAATACTCATCTGCTGACGTTTTTGAAATAGAAATGTCCAATTTTTAGTGCTTGAATCAATCATTGGCTAACTTTGCCTCACAATGGGAAGGAAAGTCAGAATATCTCTTTTCTAATGGGGTTTCTATTCACTCCTTAATGTACCACCTGATTTACAATGATTCTCCGCAGTGTCTCATTTTTTCATGATATGCATGAAACCAGACGTTTCTGTAACATTATGCTTTAACATGTATCTATGTATTGGGGTGCCTGGGTGCTTCATCAGTTAAGCATAAGACTTTCTTTTGGCTCAGGTCATGAGCTCACAGTCTCATCAGTTTGAGTCCCACATCGTGCTCTGAGATGACAGCGTGGAACCTGCTTGAGATTCTCCCTCTCTCTCTGCCCCTCCCCTGCCCGCACTCTCTCTTTCTCAAAAATAAATAACAAATAAAAACTTTTAAAAAATGTATCTACATATCTTATTTTGTATTTACCTAAGTTATTACATGCCTCCTTCTTGAGGTACATTTAAAAGATTTATTATGATTTATTCTGCAGGGAGTTCTGCTGCTATGAATTAGACCCTAAATGTTCTCTATTGGGCCATTAATTTGTCAAATGTTCCTGTATTTGTCCACACATCAACTTTTTTTATAACTAAAGCAAGAAAGAAAATGCACTATATTGTCTCCAAGGCTTCATATTATCTGTCTATTAGAATGAAGATGATAGTCTGAAAGCCCCAATTAAGTGGTAATAATCAAATAATTAAAATTAATTGATTTATTTTTATTCGAGGAAACTTCTCCAGACCAATGAAAATGCGTGAGTTATACTCATATATATGTATGCACTACAGAATTTGACTTTACATTTAATTATTTTGTAGTTTTTAAAAATAAGAGCTGTGGTTTTTTTTCTGTGTGTATGTATGTACTTGCTGACAAAATAATCAAGAAGCTGTATGTCTATTGTATCTGGTTCTTTTACAAGTTACCTAGTCTTTTGTCTTCTATTGGTCTAACTCCACTGTCTTGTATAGTAATCATTGTTGTTAAAACAATGACCTCTGACCTATTGCAAGATTCTAAATCAGCAATTCTATTATGGTTGATTAACTTCAAACATACCGAATTACACTAATGCTTAAACTGTTTTTCAACAAGGGTAAAAAGAATTTGTTTAACCCTCCTTTAAAGATGCTCCCTCATAACCTCAATTTCTTTATCACGCTGGTCAATTTCAGACAGTAAATCCATTTATAATGTCTAGTGTCAGGGACATCTCTTCATAATAAAAGAATATGCTTTCACACACATTATGTACACCAAGCAATACATTGACCTGGAGTATACCTGAATATATGGTATAATGTAATGCTTTAAAAGAAACTTGAGTAAACTCCTCAGCACAAAATATATATATTATAAACTAGATTTGTCATTTGATTGCTTTATGGAGTGAATAATTTAAATAATGTGTTTATCTGCCACAACCCCTACTTTAGAAGAGTTCTGTACTTGAGGACTAAGAAAACAGAACAATATAAAACAGAGCCCATGCCGGGAGGACAGGGAGTACTGGAAATTCATGAGCCATGCGAAGCCCAGAGATATTCATCTACAACAGAAAATGTTAATAGCTAATGGTTGTGATTTGAACTTATCATTGATTTTCATTTCTTTGCTATAAATTGCCCACATGCTATTAGCAGCAGTCCAACCTGGTTGCTACAATGCTCTCTTCCAAGGCCTATAAATTATATGCCTTAAATCAAAAAGTGCTCCAGTGGCACTTGAATGTTGGACTCTTCTAGTTGTGTTGATGAACTGAAGTTTCTAAGACCATGAAGTATCTTCAACTTAAACTCAGAAAATAATGAAGTTGATGAGCACTTTTTTATCTAACAATGTTTTGTGTATGAATAAATGTTTAATGATAGCATTGATAAAGAGATTCTGAGCTGACTCAACTAGATAGTGGAATCTTAATTTAAAAAACTTACTTTTCTCCAACTGTGTCACTAACTAGAAATAGAAGGCATCAGCTGCACTCTCAAAGTAAATATTTATTATAATTTGGTCCATTCACTTAGTTGTTTAGTTTCTAATTGCATAAAAATTCAAAATGATATACACTGTAAGCTTGAACTAAAGTAGATATTATACTTGAGCACATTTTATTAGTCAATATGAACTTTTCCAGAGCAGAAAATGCTTTCCAGTTAATGCAGATGAAACTGAAACTCAATATAGGATTTTCTTGACCATCAGAGGGGATAAAACACTAGAATGGGTTACTAAGGATAGTTTTGATAGTACAATCCCAAAGAATTCAAGGAGAGAATAAACAATCCTAGGTTTTGCAAATTTTAAATATTCATTTACCTTAAAGTAAGAAGACATATGCGATGTTTTCTAAGACTTTTTTGTAGGTCTAGTAGTCCACATGTAATTTCTGAGACATGGTATGGTAATTAACTTCCAAGATGAACCCATTTTTTGGTATTATTTGTCCCTTCCTCCTCTGTTCATTTGGAGCTCTGCTATATTGTGAAGAGTGCTATGGGGAGGTTCATGAGTTGCATAATTAATCAATTAATTAATTAATCATTGCCTTGGCCAACAGCTGCCAAAGAACAGAGGCCTTTCAGCTATCATGTGGTGAGGTTGGAAGTATATTCTCTAGCATTAAGATGACTGTAGACCCAGATAATAATCTAACTATAATTTTAAGAAAGGCTCTGAGCCGGAACAACCCAGCTAAGCTGCTCACAGATTCCTGACTCTCAGAAAATATGTAAGATAATAAATATTTGCCTTCTTAAACTTCTTAGTTAGGAAATAATTTGTTACACAGCTATAGATAACTAAAACACTTTGTGGATCACCTTTTTATATTGTATTTCATGATACATTATAACATGCATGTATCTTTCTGTATCAGAATTGACTGTTTATGTGTCTATATTATAGACAGTGAGATCTTGGAGGACAGCAATCATGTCTAATCTTGTACTACCAGAATTTTTTAGCACAGTGTCTTATACTGTGTAGGTACTTAATGTTCATGGGACTGAGCTGAACTGAACACTAGTACAAAAGTCATGAAATATTACTATTGGCCCACCCAATATGTAAAACAATGATTAAGTGCTCATGATATGCAAGATTCTATACTACACATTTTATATACAAATTAGTTCATTTATTCTTACAACAACACTTGTAAGGCAAATGTCAGTATCACAGTTTTACTCAAAAAGATGAAATGACTTGTTGCCTAAGGTCACAGCTATTTTTTTTTCAAAAATAGAATTTAGTGATTCATCACTTACATATAACACCCACTTTTTAAAAATTTTTATTTATTTTTTTTACAAGTAGTTTATTGTCAAGTTGGTTTCCATATAACACCCAGTGCTCATCCCCACAAGTGCCCCCCTCCTTGTACACCCTCCCTCCCCCCCCACATCCGTCTATTTGCCAAATAGACGGTCCTTTTTCCATTGGATATTCTTTCCTGCTTTGTCAAAGATTAGTTGGCCCTTAGTCTGTGGGTTCATTTCTGGGTTCTGTATCCTGTATCTATGTGTCTGATTTTGTGTCAGTACCATACTGTCTTGATGATTACATCTTTGTAATACATCTTGAAGTCTGCAATTGTCATGCCTCCAGCCTCCAGCTTTGGCTTGTTTTTCAGGATTGCTTTGGCTATTCAGGGTCTTTTCAAATTTTAAGATTCTTTGTTCTAGCTCTGTGAAGTATAGTGGTGTTATTTTGATAGGTATTGCATTGAACATGTAGATTGCTTTGGGTAGTATCGACAGTTTAACAATATTTGTTCTTCGAATACATGAGCATGGAATGTTTTTCCATTTTTGTGTGTCTTCTTCATTTTCTTTCATAAGCTTTCTATAGTTTTCAGTGTATAGATTTTTCACCTCTTAGGTTTATTCCTAGGTATTTTATGGTTTTTGGTGCAATTGTAAATGGGATCAATTCCTTGATTTATCTTTCTGCTGCTTCATTAATGTATAGAAATGAAACCGATTTTGGTACATTGATTTGATATTCTGTGACTTTGCTGAATTCATGTATCAGTTCCAGCAGTTTTTGGGGGGAGTCTTTTAGGTTTTCCACATATAGTATCATGTCGTCTGTGAAGAGTGAAAGTTTGACTTCCTCTTTGCTGATTTGGATGTCTTTTACTTCTTTGTGTTGTCTGAGCTGAGTCCAGTACTTCCAACATTGTGTTGAATAACAGTGGTGAGAGTGGACATCCCTGTGTGTTCCTGACCTTATGAAGAAAGCTCTCAGTTTTTCCCTATTGGGGATGGTACTAGCTGTGGGTCTTTCATACATGGCTTTATGATTTGAGGTATGATCCTTCTATCTCTACTTTCTCGAGGGTTTTTATTAAGAAAGGATGTTGTATTTTGTCAAATGCTTTCTCTGCATCTATTGAGAGGATCATGTGGTTCTTATCCTTTCTGTTATAAATGTGAAGTATCATATTGATTGATTTATGGATATTGAAACATCCCTGCATTCCAGGAGTTAATCCTACTTGATCGTGGTGAATAATTCTTTTAATATATTGTTGGATCTGGTTTACTAGTATTCTGTTGAAAATTTCTGCATCTATGTTCATCAGGAAAATTGGTCTATCTCCTTTTTAGTGGAGTCTTTGTCTGGTTATGGAATCAAGGTAATGTTGGCCTTGTAGAATGAATTTGAAAGTTTTCTTTCCATTTCTATTTTTTGGAACACCTTCAAAAGAGTAATGTTAACTCCTCTTTAAATGTTTGGTATAGTTCCCCTGGAAAGCCATCCTGTCCTGAACTTGTGTTTTTTGGGAGATTTTTAATTAATGATTCAATTTCTTTTCTGCTTATGAGTCTGTTCAAATTTTCTATTTCTTCCTGTTTCAGTTTGGTAGTTTATATGTTTCTAGGAATTTGTCTATTTCTTCCAGATTGTGCAATTTGTTGGCATATAATTGCTCACAATATACTCTTATTATTGTTTATATTTCTGCAGTGTTGGCTGTGATCTCTCTTCTTTCATTCATGATTTTATTTATTTGGGTCCTTTCTTTTTTTCTTTTTGATCAATCTAGCTAGGGGTTTATCAATTTTGTTAATTCTTTCAAAGAACCAACTCCTGGTTTCATTGATATGTTTTACTGATTTTTTTTATTTCTATATAATTGATTTTTGCTCTAATCTTTATTATTTCCTGTCTTCTGCTGTTTTGCAGCTTTATTTGCTGTTGTCTTTCCAGTTCTTTTAGGTGTAAGGTGAGGTTGTGTGTTTGAGACTTTTCTTCCTTCTTTAGGAAGCCCTGGATTGCTATATACTTCCCTCTTTGCTGCATCCCAGACGTTTTAGGGATGTCATATTGTCATTTTTTTTTTTTGGCTTCCATGTACTTTTGATTTTCCTCTTTAATAATTTGGTTAGTCCATTCATTCTTATTTTTTTAATTTTTTTAATGTGCATTTATTCTTTAGAGAGAGCACAATCTTGGGTGGAGCAGAGAGAGAAAAGGACAGAAGATTCGAAGCAGACTCTGCACTGACAGCCCAATGAAGCACTTAAACTCGCGAACCATGAGATCATGACCTGAACCAGTGTCAGACACTTAACCGATTGAGCCACCCAGGTGCACCAAACCATTCATTCTTTTGTAGGACGTTCTTTAATTGCCAAGTATTCGTGGTGTTTCCAAAATTTTATTTGTGGTTGATTTCAAGTTTCATAACATCACATTTTGAAAATATGCAAGGTATGATCTCAATCTTTTTGCACTTGCTGAGGGCTGAATTGTGATGCAGTATGTGATCCATTCTAGAGAATGTTCCATGTGTCCTTGAGAATGTGTATTCTGTTGCTTTAGGATGAAATGTTCTGAATATATCTGTTACATCTGTCTGGTCCAGTGTGTCATTCAAAGCCATTGTTTCTTTGTTGATTTTCTGCTTAGGTGATCTGTCCATTGCTGTAAGTGGGGTGTTATGTCCCCTACTATTAATGGTATTATTATCAATGAGTTTCTTTATGTTTGTGATTAATTGATTTATATGTTTGGGTTCTCCCACACTTGGGACATGAATATTTATAATTGTTAGATCCTCTTGGTGGATAGGCCCTCTAATTGTGATATAATGTCCTTCTTCATTTCTTATTACAGTCTTTATTTTAAAGTCTACTTTGTCTGATATGAGGATGGCTACTCCAGCTTTCTTTTGATGACTATCAGCATGATATATGGTTCTCCATCCCCTTACTTTCAATCTGCAAATGTCTTTAGTTCTAAAATGGGTCTCTTATAAGCAGCATATAGATGAGTCCTGTTTTCTTATCCACTCTGATACCCTATGACTTGATTGGAGCATTTTGTCCATTGACATTTAGAGTGAGTACTGAAAGATATTAATTTAGTGCCATTGTGTTGTCTGTAGAGTTGGTATTTCTGGTGATGTTCTCTGGTCCTTCCTACTCTTTGTTGCTTTTGGTCTTTTTCGTTTTGTTTTATCTTTTCTCCACTCAAAGAGTCACCCTTAAAATTTCTTGTAAGGCTGGTTTAGTGGTCATGATTTCCTTTAGATTTATTTGTCTGGGAAACTCTTTATCTCTCCTATTTTGAATGACAGCCTTGCTGGTTAAAGAATTCTTGGCTGCTTATTTTTCTGATTCAGCACATTGAATATATCCTGCCATCCTTTCTGGTAAAGTACAACAATTAAGTGGTAAACTCAGACTCCTAAGTTCTAGTCTATCAAGCTGATATAGCCTATGCTTTTTATATACCTATTAAACTGCCTTCAAGAGGCAATTTCTATAGGAATTATTCTGATTCTTGACTCTATTTTTGAAAACCCAGTTGTATACAAACTTCTGGATACTGTATATCACCTTATCAGTTAAAACCTTGAGATTAGACAAATGATCAGGTCATTATAGGTAGTGTAGTAGGTCCAGGGAAGAACACATTGAAGTCATTAGGCCAGTGTATATATGGATCTTCAGAACTGTGAAATACACTACTTGGTAAATAATTTAATTTTCATCCATCTTTTGTTCTTTTGTCATCACTGAAATTATAAGTAAAATGTATTTATTCATGTTAAAAATAAGAAAAGTTGTATTATACTCATAGTAAATTAAGGGGGGAGGAAGAATTTACCCAAGATGTGATTTGACTTGGAAAGAAGAGAGAAATGTATTTCATGTTGGACATTCTGGGGGAAACATGAGTGTAATGAAAGACTTTATCCACCCTCTTTTTCAAATCAGAGCTAAAGAAAAGGTTTTATTTAGACTCTTATAAGGAATTTGTATGCATAAACTGTGTGCATGTTTTACACAAACTGTATATATGTACAAACAACCCCATATAGACAAGTACTATGAGAATTCAAAAATAGTGTAAATCTCCTAAAAGTAAATCTACACAACTGAACCTTATTTGAATAAAGGTTGTCAAATATTTAAAATACTTTTAATTACATTTTACATCACACAGAGGAAAATAATAAAGGAAATATCACATTTTGAAAAAATCTGCAAAGGTGAATAAATTTTCTCTATATATAACAGACTTCCAAAGACAAATTTTGTAATTTGGGTCATTTTTAGTTCAAAGATCAAGAACTGTTATGAGCTGGAGTGCTATGACAAGATCTGAACATGTATCAATCCATTATAGGTTCACCAAGGTGGTTGAACAGTATTTCAACCAGTATAAGCTCAGTATAAGCTAAGAGAACTAGTAGTTGAGGGAAGAAAATATTCAAGTAAAATTTCATAACAAGAAATACTTGATGCTTTGAGATACCTTCACTTATATCAGAAAAATAAACAGCTATATATTTCACTGAGTAATTCTTTACAAGAAATTTTGATGAGGAAAGAGAGAGAAGAAGAAAAAAGATGGCATGGCAGTCTTTTACTTTGAAGACATTCTTAGAGTAATTTTGACTTGCATTCCTTTGGATAAAACCAATGATAGTTTTCTTCATAAAACTTTTTAAAAGATGTTAAACTTTTTATGAAGGAATCTTGATTGTATTCTATTCTTAGTTCTTCACTAAGTTCATGCCTGACAAGAGGAGAAATTCAATTAGACTGAGGACAATCTCTACAAAGTATTTTTCTCTTAATTATACAAATGTATAAGTTACTTAACAAATAAAGTGCCAGAGTAATAGGAAAATATGCTTTTCTAATTTCATTGTTCAATCTACTTTGAATGCCTATACACATTAATATGCTATAGCAGGTATTGTGTTCTTTTGGCATTTACCCCTAAGTGAGTTATAGTCAAGTATGCAAAAACACTGTTGGCTGCCAGGTGGCTTGTATGGTTCTGCTGCAACATGCTTCATATGACAGTCTTTTATTCTTCAAGGGACACAGGGAAGATATCTTATGATCATGCTACTAGTGTCAGGGAATATATTTTCCCAATCTGCATACAACTCAACAGAAATGAGGGGGAGGGACCCATCCATATTAGTGTAGATATCTGGAACTCAGTACATATTCCTTAATGCTTGTTGAATAAATCAAATCAAAAAAATTACAGAAGGAAAGAAGATATCTATTTCTGTATTTTGTATTTATTTTTGTATTTTCTGGAAGTCAATATGCAACCTGAACTGGATGTTCTTACAGAACATTGAAGTGTCATATATTAGGGATATTTATTTTTTTAACTAACAGTTGCTAGACTATTTAGGAATTTTAAATTTGGAAATAACTTTGCATGTCCTATAATTGAAAGGCTGCGAGACACCTCAGGAAATTGGCTGCATGACAGGTGCTTATAAAAATGCAAATTTCAGGATGGCTGATGGTATCAGAGTAGGAGGACCCTAGGCTCACCTCATCCCACAAATACAACTAGATACCTGAAGACTGGCAGAACAAACTCCTCAACTAAATGTAGGTAAGAGGCCACAGTGAAGAAGGCAGGAAGTGTGGATAATGTGCTTTGGGAGATAAATGAATCATGGCCACTTTAGTGAAGAGGGAGCTGTGACCCCAGATAATGGCAAGAGAAAGATTAGCACACAGTGGAGCACATGGAGAAATAAATCTCATAGCAATTGACTTAGAAACTGAGAGGGAATGAATTTTGCAACTTATCACAACCAGGGGGCTTAAAGCCTGGAGTTTTAAAGGTCAGAGGGCGTGGCTGAGATAGAGCCCAGAAGGCATTGGGGCACCTCTTGGAGAGAAGGCCTGCAAGTAGCACACTGACAGAGAGCATGGAAACAGCCATCTGAAGAGCACCTGGAGCACAGAATGGGGAGATCGTTTGTTTCCTTCAGAGTGCATCCCAGAGAGGATGCAATCACAGAGAGATCCTTCTTCTAGGAACAAAGGAACCAGCCAGTATCATTTCCCTCCCCTGCTACTCAGTATGAGCACAGAGCCACCTGCAGGAACCAGAAAAGCACCAACACTTGCTACTTAACTTGCTTACACAAAGCCCTGCCCCTGTCATGCTCCAGTAGAACTGCCCCTCCCAGCCATGCCTGCATCAGTCCAGGAAGGAGGGCCTCCTTCCCCAGGAGGCCCATCTAAACCCCTGCTTATACAACTTCTCACCACCCAGGAGTTTTGTGGAGCCTCAGTTTTGTTGGTGGTGGTGACAGGTCTCATTCCACAAAAATACCAGAATACACCTAGTTAAAATGCTCCACATTCAGGCCACGGACCGAACATTGCCCACAACAGACAAAGAGAGCCTCTGCAGATTATTGGCCTGGGAATAAAGTGGCTAGGACAAAACAGCAAAGTACACATAGTACATATTGGAGACACTCTCAGAAGCACCAGGCCCTGAGAAAGAGGGTACACTACATGGCAGGGCACTATAGGATACCTTCTTCATAAGGCCATTGTCCTTAAGAACAGAAGATGTAGCTGACTTTCCTAACACAGCAAAACAGGCACAGAGACTTAGACAAAATAAGAAAGCAGCAGAATTTATTCCAAATGAAAAACAAAAACAAAAACAAACAAAAAACAGGACAAAGCCATGGCCACAGATCTAAGTGAAACCAATATAAATAACATGCATGATAGAGAACTTAAAGTAATGATCAGGAGGATGTTCACTGAGGGGTACCTGCATGGCTCAGTGGGTTAAGTGTTCAACTCTTTTTATTTTATTTTTTAAATTTTTTTCAATGCTTTATTTATTTCTGAGAGAGAGAGAGAGCGAGCAGGGGAGGGTCAGAGAGAGAGGGAGATACAGAATCTGACACAGGCTCCAGGCTCTGAGCTGGCTGTCAGCACAGAGCCTGATGCGGGGCTTGAACCCAGAACCGTGAGATCATGACCTGAGCCAAAGTCGGATGCTTAACCTACTGAGCCACCCAGGTGCCCCAATGCTTGACTCTTTTGAAATGTTTGTTTATTTTTGAGAGAGAGAGAGCAGGGGAGGGGCAGAGAAGGAGGGAGATACAGAATCTGAAGCAGGATCCAGGCTCTGAGCTGACAGTACAGAAACCAACAAGGGGCTTGAACTCATGAACCAGGAGATCATGACCTGAACCAAAGTCAGACACTTAACCAAGTGAGCCACCCAGGCACCCTGTGTTTGACTCTTCATTTTAGCTCAGGTCATGATCTGGTGTTTCATGAGATAGAGCCCACATGAGGCTCTGTGCTGACCATGGAGCCTGCTTGGGATTCTCTCTCTTTCCCTTTCTCTGTCCCTCCCCCACTTGGGCTTTCTCTCTCTCTCTCTCTCTCTCTCTCTCTCTCTCTCTCATTCCCAAAAATAAATAAATAAGCATTATTTTTAAAAAAGGATACTCATTGAACTTGAGGTAAGAGTGGAAGACATGAGTGAGACTCCTAACACAGAGATAAGGAATCACATGGCAGAGGTAAAGGGCTCAATAAATGAAATGAGAAATACACTTGATGGAATGAACAGCAAGATGGAAAAAGCAGAGAAACGAATTAATGACCTAGAAGACAGAGTAATGGAAACTAATGGAGCTGAATAAAAGAGAGGAAAAAGAATTATGCAAAATGAGAGTAGACTTAGGGAACTCAGTGGCTCCACCAAATGCAGTAACATTCTTGTTTTAGGAATCCCAGAGCTAGAAGAGAGATAAAAGAGGCATAAATTTTATTTGAAGAAATAATAGG
The DNA here is from genome assembly GCF_003009895.1 of Hyaena hyaena. NCBI lineage: Eukaryota > Metazoa > Chordata > Mammalia > Carnivora > Hyaenidae > Hyaena > Hyaena hyaena. The sequence goes on along the minus strand of NW_024080779.1, from coordinate 338,340 downwards.
TGAAAACTTCCTAAATCTGGGGAAGAAAACATATATCCAAATCTAGGAGGCACAGTGAACCCCAACCAAAATAAACAAAAGCAGATCCACACCAAGACATATTGTAATTAAATTGGCAAAATCTAGTGATAAAGAAACAATTTTTAAAGAGCAAAACAAAACAAGACAGTAGTTTACAAGGAAAAACCCATAAGGTTAGAAGGGAACTTTTCAGAAGAAACTTTCCTAGCCAAAAGGGAATAATGTGATATATTCAAAGTGCTGAATGTGAAAAATCTACAGCCAAGAATACTCTATGCAACAAGGCTATTGTTCAGAATAGAAGGAGAGATTAAGTGTTCTCCAGAAATATAAAAACTAAAAGAGTTCGAGACCACTAAACATAAAGCCGTTAATAACAACCATAAAGAAATTAATCAATAATAATAAAATAATAGTAAGAGACTTTAACACCCCACTTACAGCAATGGAGAGATCCTCTAAACAGAAAATCAACAAGGAAGCAATGGCTTTGAGTGACATTCTAGACCAGATAGTTTGAACAGATATATTCAGAACATTCCACTCTAAAGCAGAATACACATTCTTCTCAACTGCACAGGGGACATTCTTCAGAATAGATCACATATTAGCCCACAAAACAAGCCTCCACAAATTCAAATAATCAGTCATACCATGCATCTTTTCTGATCACAATGCTATGAAAGTTGAAATCAACCACAAGAAAAAAAAATCCTGGAAACACCACAAATACATGGAGTTAAATAATTGTACTAAACAATGAATGGGTCAACCAGGAAATCAAAGATGAACTTAAAAAGTACACGGAAAAAATGAAAAAGAAAACACAATAGTGCAAAACCTTTGGGATGCAGGAAAAGTAGCTCTAAGAGGGAAGTTCATAGTAATACTGGTCTACCTCAAGAAGCAAAGAAAAGTCACAAATAAACATCTTACCTTACACCTAAAGGATCTAGAAAAAGGACAACAAAAGAAACCTAAAGCCAGCAGAAGGAGAGAAATAATAAATATTAGAGCAGAAATAAATGATATAGAAATGAAGAAAAACAATAGAATAAATCAATGAAACCAGGAGCTGATTCTTTGAAAAAATTAATAAGATTGATGCTCCCTTAGTCAGACATATCATAAAAAAAGAGAAAAAATGATATCTCAAATGAGAGAGGAAAAATAACAATCAATGCCACTGAAACAGAAATAGTTATGAGAACATTATGAAAAATTATATGCCAACAAATTGGTCAATCTGGAAGGAATGGACAAATTCCTAGAAACATATAAACCACCAAAACCAAAACAAGAAGAAAACTTGAACAGACCAATAAACAGTAATGAAATTGAATCAGTAATCAAAAAATTCCCCCAAGACAAAAGTCCAGGATCAAATGGCTTCACTGGCAAATTCTACCAAACACTTAAAGAAGAGTTAATACCTATTCTTCTCAAACTTTTCTTAAAAAGCAGAAAAAGAAGGAAAATTTCGCCATTCTTTCTATGAGGTCAGCATTACCTTGATACCAAAACCAGATAAAGATACCAGTAAAAAAGAGAACTGCAGGCCAATATCCTTGATGAACATAGTTGCGAAAATCCTCAACAAGATACTAGCAAACCAAATCCAACAATACATTTAAAAAATCATTAACTGCAATCAAGTGGAGTTCATTTCTGGGTTGCAAAGCTGGTTCAATATTCACAAATCCATCAATGTGATACATCACCTCAATAAGAGAAAGGATAAGAACCATATGATCATTTCAATAGATGCAGAAAAAGTATTCAACAAAGTACAATATCCATTCATGATAAAAACCTTCAACGAAGTAGGTGTAGAGGGAATATACCTCAACATAATGAAGTCCATATATGAAAAACTCACAGCTAACGTCATCCTCAATGGGGAGAAACTAAGGTCAGGAACAAGACAAGAGTGTCTGCCCTCACCACTTCTGTTCAACATAGTACTGGAGGTCCTAGCCACAGCAATCAGACAACAAAAAGAAATACAAGGCATCCAAATTAGTAAGGAAGAAGTAAAACTTTCACTATTTGCTGATAACATGATACTATATGTAGAAAATTAAAAAGAGTTCACCAAAAAATGTCTAGAACCAATAAATGAATTCAGTAAAGTCACAGAATATAAAACCAGCATACAGAAATCAGTTGCATTTCTATACATCAATAATGAAGCAGCAGAAAGAGAAATCAAGGAATTGATCCCATTTACAATTGCAGCAAAAACCATAAGATACCTAGGAATAAAGCTAACCAAAGAGGTGAAAGATTTGTACTCTGAAAACTATAAAATACTTATGAAGAAATTCAAGATGACACAAAGAAATGGAAGGACATTCATACCATGCTCATGGATTGGAAGAACAAATACTGTAAAAATGTCTATACTACCCAAAACAATCTACACATTTAATGTAATCCCTTTCAAAATACCAACCGCATTTTTCACAAAACTAGAATAAAAAGTCCTAATGCTTGTATGGAACTACAAAAGACCCCAAATAGCCAAAGCAATCTTGAAAAAGAAAAGCAAAGCTAGAGGCATCATAATTCCAGAATTCAAGTTATATTGCAAAGCTGTAATAATCAAAACAGTATGGGACTGGCATAAAAATAGGCACCTAGATCAATAGAGCAGAACAGAAAGCCCAGAAATAAACCCACAATTATATGGTCAATTAATCTTTGACAAAGCAGGAAAGAATATCCAATGGGAAAAAGTCTCTTCAACAAATGGTGTTGAGAAAACTGGATAGCCACATACAAAAGAAACAAACTGGACCACTTTCTTATACCATACACAGAAATAAATTCAGAATAGATTAAAGGCCTAAATGTGAAACCTGAAACCATAAAAATCCTAGAAAAGGATACAGGCAGTAACTTCTTTGACATAGGCTATAGAAACTTCTTGCAACATATGTCTTCTGAGGCCAGGCAAACAAAAGCAAAAATAAACTATTGAGACTATATCAAATTAAAAGGATCTGTACAGCAAAAAATACAATCAGCTAAAAGACAACCTATGGAATAGGAGAAGATATTTTTAGATGACATATCTGATAAAGTGTTAGTACCCAAAATATATAAAACTTGTTAATTTTTTAATAAAACAAAATAATCCAATTAAAAATGGGCAGAAGAAATGAACAGACATTTCATACAGGTGGCCAACAGACACATGTGAAGATGTTCATCATCACTTACTATCTGGGAAATGCAAATCAAAACGACAATGATATATCACCTCACACCTTTCAGAATGGCTAAAAACACAAGAAACAGCACTCGTTCGTGAAGATGTGGAGAAAATGGAACACTTGTGCACTATTGTTAGTAATGCAAACTAGTGCATCCAGTGTGGATGGAGATTCCTTCAAAAAGTTAAAAATAAAACCACCCTGTGATGCGTCAATTGCTTTACTGGGTATTTACCCAATGAATACAAAAATACTAATACAAAGGGATACATGCACCCTTATGTTTATGTCAGCCTTATTTATAATAGCCAAACTATGGAAGCAGCCCAAGTGTCCATCAACTGATGAATGGATAAAGATGATGTGATATATATACAAAGGTATATTCACCATAAAAAATAATGAAACCTTGCCCTTTCCAACAACCTGTATGGAACAAGAGTGTATTATGCTAAGTGAAATAAGTCAGTCAGAGAAAGATAAATACCATATGATTTCACTCATATGTGGAATGTAAGAAACACAACAGATGAACATAGGGGACGGGAAAGAAAAATAAAGTAAGAAAAAAACAGAGAGAGGAGCAAACCATAAGAGACTCTTAACTATAGAGAACAATCTGAGGATTTCTGGAGGGGAAGTGGATCGGGGGATATTCTGAAAGGGTGATGGGCATTAAGGAGGGCACTTGTTGGCATGAATGCTGGGTGTTATATGAAAGATGGATCACTGGGTTCTACTCCTGAAACCAGTGTTACACTATATGTTATCTACATTGAATTAAAATAAAATGTTTGTAGAAAAAAGCTAACTCTGAAGAAAAAAGATGTGGTATATATACACAGTGGAATATATTCAGCCATATAAATGATATCTTGCCATTTGCAATGACATTGATGGAGCTAGAGAGTATAATGCTGAGCAAAATACTTCAGTCAGGGAAAGACAAACAGTATATGATTTCTCTCATATGTGGAATTTAAGAAACAAAGCAAATGAGTAAAGGGGAAAATAGAGAGAGAGAGAGACAAACTAAGAAACAGATTCATAACTATAGGGAACAAACTATATGGGTACCAGAGGGGAAGGGGTGGAGTGTCGGGTTAAACAGGTGATGGGGATTAAGTAGTGCACTTATAATGAGCACTGGGTGTGGTATGGAAGTGTTACATCACTATATTGTACACCTGAAATAATACAACATTATACGTCAACTTAAAAAGCCAAAAATAAGAACAATAATACAGGACTAAGAGCTAAGAATAGGAATGATTTTAAATAATAAATTAAACACATTTATTAAATTTGAATAATAAGAGCAGAGATCAAGCAATAGGGTACCTTTAAACTTTTACCAGATTAAGCAATTTAATACCCTTGAACTTTCACCTGACCTTTAACCTCTTACAAGCCCCTACAGTGAATGGGCTTTTAAAAATTATTATCACCAGCAGGTCAAAAACTGTTTAATTCAATGAACTGGAGAGCTGCAAAGTGTAACAAGTAGTAGGCAGCCCAGTTTCTATAACCTCTTCAGGAACACCAAGAACTGAAACAAGGCAAGAAATCTTACCAGATATATTTAATTATTTTAAATATACAGATATTGAAGATGAGATTGCTCTTCACACTTCTTCAATTCTAACTGTAAAAGTTTAGGAAAGTTTATTAGATTCTTTTCCTTTGTTGAATGGTACAACTTTGCAGAAACAAAGAAAATGCATATCATAAAAATAGTTCTTTTGTTAGCAATATGACAGTTTGAAGCACCTGATAGCAATTTGGCATGTAACTGTGTTCTTAATTCTTGCAAATTTAAGATAATTAATACCTTTGAAGTACTGCATGTGCCTTTTGAAAAGAACAATTTTGATTTTCACATTAGAAATCCTAGAAAATAATTGCAGCATGTTCAGAATTTGGATCTTCTTATCTTCTACCCATCCAAAGAAATATTTTTTAAATCATGCTTTATTCTTACTTTGTATTTTTGTAGTATACATATAGAAGTTATTAATTTCTGGAAATGCTCACTAAAGAGCATCTTATGAAAACATGGCAGATTCTAATGTAAGATGGCTCAAATTTTAAAGGTAAGAGAAACCTAACTGGTTAATAGATGCTTTAATATATTTTAGAATAGCTTTATTTGCCTCGAAAGAATAATCCATACTTTTGCTTAGTTGTGACTCCAAATTTGACTGTGCTTCCTAGTTACAGATACTCATTTCCGCACAACTGATGAATGTCTTTTGTATATAAATACATATAAACACATATATTTTTTAAACAAAAAGTCTAAGTTAAAGGCAGTGTTCCTAGTATGTTGCTAGGAATGGATATTGAAATGAATAAACTGTTTGTGCTCACAATGTATAGGTGTGCAGAATCAGAAAGAAATCCCAGTTTCTCAGTAGCAGAGGAAAAAAGGCAGTTTAGACTTAAAGGAAGAAAGGAAGACACACTATTTACCTACAACACTCTCCCACTTTTAGAATTCCTTGTAAAATGCTTTTGTTTGTGTAAGATATTTGAGAAATATAGTTGTGCTTTATTTTGGTGATTGGGTGATTGAGCAAAGTAATGAGGGCAATTTGAAGAGTAATTGCCCTTTGCTGGGATGATTTAAAGTCCTGTAACTATCTCACATGTTGCTGTTTTACCTTTAAGGCAAACTGCACAAAATAAAAGGAATGAAAATAACTATAATTTATTGAGCACATATTATGTGTGCTGCCTTCCTAGGTATTTTGCATACGATAAATTTACAAGGCACTCTCTCCATTCAACAAATGAAGAAACCGAGAAGAAATTGGTTAAGTAACTTGCCCAAGGCACACAGGAGACAAAATTCAGTTTATTTCAGCTTGACTTAAACCTCCTACTGTTTCCACTGTTTCATGCTACTTTCTCAAAATCTCATTTTAAGTAGCTATTAATCCATACTGCTGAATAATAAAGAAAGTATGTGTTAACAAACTGGTTTTTTAAAAGAGAAACATTTTTAAAAGCATGGTATAGGATAATTAGAAGTAAATTCCACTATTCAATCTTATTTTTCTTAGGTTAAACAAAACTCTAGCAATTTGATCCCAGTTATGTGCAAAGGCAAATACAAGTGAAAGTCATTGTTTGTCATTTAAACTCCCCAAATGGCCCGAGACATTGCCAGTTTACCTTCCCCTCACTAATGGATGCATTTAGAACCCTGTCACAAAACCTATCAGATATTCTGAGTTTATTGTTAATGTGCATTTATTTGAGAACAAGATCAGAAAAGTTATTTTCTGTCTATCACAGACACAGATATAGCTATTAAGTCTATTTTCACTTGCCACTAAAAACCAGAACTAAACTGGCTGTAGAAGTCACTCTCAAACAATAAAAATGGATTATGCTGATGATTCCATTTATGGAAACATGACTAAAACATTAGCCATTCTCACCCAAACTCCTGTTTTTTGTCACATTTTGATCTTGATATTTTATTTTATTTTAAATGTTTATTTATTCAGAGAGAGAGCACATACATGCAAGCTGGGAAGGGGCAGAGAGATGAGAGAGAGAGAGAGGAGAGTCAGAGTCAGAGTCCCATGCAGGCTCTGCGCTGTCAACAAGAGCCGGGTGCTTAACGGACTGAGCCACGCAGTCACACCGATATTTTATTTTAAAGATTATGTTAAAATCTACTTCTTGCTCTATCAGTTTTTCAATGCCTTTGATTAAAAAAAAAAAAAACAATGAAATTCTGACCTAAGATATAAGAATTGAGCTCTTTAGTATTGTGAAAACTTTACCAACATGTTATTACGATCTTACTAGCTTTATTCAATGATTCGTGAATCAGGCAGCATCCAATCTACCAAACAGAAAGGAGTTCCAAAGAGATATATAAAGTGAAGGTGTTTTATAGACAGAGGTACAGAGTACTAAGAAAGCTCTACTGAGCAAATCTGATTTGATTGACTAATACAGGGCAGTTTCCCTTCTTTGGTACACAAAGAAATCTTGATGCCTGTTTGTGTAATTTAAATTGAGCGGACAGATTCTGATTGGTCAATTCTAAGTTACATTTCTAGGAGAGTAGAGCATTCAGGAGAAAAGTAAACTTTGTTAAGTTTTAGCTGAACAGAGGGGGCTTTGCGTGAGTGACTCCCTCTTGGGCCTAGCGTAATTATTTAACACTTTACAAAATAGGAATAGCTTTTACATGGATAATCCTATACAGTGCATTTGCTGTAAAGAAGAGTTTTCATTTTGTTTACCTGGGCAGAATTACATACAGACAGGAATTACCCCCCCCCCCCGCCAAAAAAAAAACAACAACAAATTTTAGACATCAGAATAAGTTTGATAGCCTTCTTGGTAATGGTATTTGTTAGAAATGGATAGTGGCCAGTTGTAGAACTTCAGATATAAAAAATTCTACCAAATGTGCTTTCCATCATTTCATGTAGGAGTTCTTTTCATATAGAGAAAATGTGATAATTTATTAATTATTCATTAAGTCAATGTTTACTGTGTACCTACTATGTGCATGGTATGCAATTAATCAGCTAGATACCTTGCCTCTCAAGGATTTTAGAATATTGCAGACAACATAAGATCCGCTTTTGCCCATATCAATCTTTATAATTATAATTAACTTTTAGCAACACCAAATATACATGTGATGTCATGATGTTAATTCTAAGAAAGCAAATACTTTAACTACATGTTATAAATTTGGTGCAATGGAAAAGTCACTTAGCATATTAATGAACCTAATCAAATACTCAGCACCTTGACTTTGTTTTCAACTTAACATTGGGCAGTCTATACTTTTCACAAAGTATTGTCTTTGCAAATAACATGTCTCCAAGGGAGTCACTCAGCATACATTAGGTTCAGCTGAAGCTCAAAAACAGGGAGTACGAAAACTTTATAGTGAAAAATGGGAACGCTTCACTGTTATGTGAAAGCTATTGGTATACAGAAGTTGAATATGGCTTACCAGAAGCAGAGCATACCATGTAATTGGTTTGGGGAACACATTTGGCTTTCTTTGGTTGGTCCTTAATTGAAAGTGGAGGCAAATTTAAGCAGGTAGTCATTGATCAAGTCCCGAACTTTCTGGACGGGGGCTACAGAGGCTGTAGGTCAGGATTCTACTTTCATATATGGTATAGTTACTGTTTGTGTATTCAGTCTCTCACGGTCAAACATTATTATCATTCATGTTCAATACTTCTGTGAGTACCTACTATGTGCCAGGCAGTGTTTTAGGTGCCAGCAGGAGATAATGACCAACACAGGAAAAAACAAAAATCCCTGCCCTCAGAATGATGATATATTTTTTAATTTTGTCAATTTAAATGCAAGTTAGTTAACATACAGTGTAATATTGGTGTCAGGAGTAGAACCCAGTGATCCATCACTTTCATATAACACCCAGGGCTCATCCCAAAAACTTCCCTCCTTAATGCTCATCACCCATTTAGCCCATTCCCCCAACCACTACCCCTCTAGCAACTCTCAGTTTGTTCTCTGTATTTAAGAGGTTCTTATGGTTTACCTCCCTCTCTGTTTTTATCTTACTTTTCCTTCTAGTTTAAAATAGAACAGACAAACAAGGTTATACTGAGAAAGTTGACATTGAAAAATAGAGTTGAGAAAAAAAAGAATTCCTGGAGAAAAGCATTCCAGGAACAAGGAACAGTAAGTTTACAGATTCTGAGGCTATGATATGCTAATGTATTTTATGATAACGTGAAGGTCATGTGGCCTGAATAAATAAGGGGGAAGAGTAGAAGGAGATGTGATCAGAGAGGGAAATTTATATGTATATATGTGTATATATATGTATGTGAAATAAATATATGTATGTGAAATAAAATGTAAATGTCAAATGTAAATTTTACAAATAAAATATGTAGTTATATACAACTATGTAGAGTTAAAACAAATATAAATAAAATATAAAAAGTTATATAAACACAAATCTATTATATATAAACACTAATTATAAATACACTTGGTGAGAATAATTAGGCTGTTTTCATGCCTCAAGCATCCAATTTACCTGTGTATTTGTTTAGGTTGAAGAAAGAAAATTCTGATTCATTCACATAATTAGATGAAATAACAGATTTTTAAAAAATAACTTGTCTTATAACCTTTGTACTAGTTTCAACTGATTTGATTTTTCTCTTCTAAGTATTTAAATTAGATAAGAAAGAAATAAAAATTTTAATAAATACTAAAACCAATATGATGTCATACTTTCTTTTCTTCCTTTTTCCTTTCCTCCTTCTTTTTTCTTAGATCAGGAAGCATTTCACTGACCTGATGGATAGGATAGGACATTCATCTACTTGCTCCACTGCAGTTACTTTCCCTACCTTCCCATGTCCTTTCCCACAGGTGTATGAAGGGGACCCTCTTATGGCAAAGACATTTTCAATGCCCTTCCAGGGACAGAACCAGGGACTTCCCTGAGTGTGTCCTGAGACTTTAGTCATGGGCTCTGGCTTTCAGTGTTGCTTTGAACTTCCCTGTCATCTCCTTAGGTAAGGGGACCAGGTCCAGGAAGGCACCTGCCCTTTCACCTCACAGATGTAGTCCTGGAGGCAGTACTTTCAGGGGCCAAAGTAGGCCGGGTAAGAAAGCTGTTTTTTCTCTTGCTCCCCTTTTTTCAAGGGTTTCTTTGTTCTTCCCCAAGATTTTTTTTTTATATGCTCCATGATATCCTTATTACTCTTGGTCTTCACATCCATGAAGACCTGCTACTCGGAATCCAGATAGAATCGCAGGAAGGGGGACAGCCTCATGTTGTTAAACATCATGATCTGCACCCAGGGGTTTGTGTTCTGGATTTGAGATATGTTGAAAAACACAAATTTCCTGGCACCCTTGCCCAGATTCCCATGTGTGTTGTAGTTCAGACTCATGACCTTCACTGACCTTGAACACTATGTCTACCTGGCTCAGGTACTGCAGGGTGCAGTGGATCAGGAAGCAGCCCTTCTTGGGCATGGCACTGCAGGTGTTGAGCCGCTGGTCTAGCAGCATGGAGAGACCCAGAGTAGCAGACATAGCTGACTCAGTGGACCTCACACCACTTTGCTTCACCGCTGTTTTACACTTCCTGCACAGATGCAGAGGAGATGCCTCCAGTTAGCAGGCAGCCACTTTTTTCCCTTTTGACTAAGAAATTACTAGTGAATTAAACATGTGCTGAGCAGATGTTTCTGTGCTTTGCTGAGCATTTAATTGAGTGTGGCTTATATACTCTATAGCCATAGATTGGTTTATATAATTTATTTTCATAATTGTAAATCAGACATTTTTTAAAGACCAGTTCAGCTCCGTAAACCTCTTAATCAATGGCACACTTAAACAATTTTCATGTATCTTCTAGAAATGTCAGGAACTCTTTTATTCTCAGTTCTGCAATTAAAAAATGTGGCAATTTGACAATCCAAGTAAATGGGATAGGGGTTTCAACAAGAAGTCAAAATTTAGTATATTACACATTGGACTCTGCATTTTCTATTTACTGGTAAATTCATTAAGACAAAGACAGCATTTAGGTCAACCATTTTTGGAACCTCTAAGCATTGTCAATCACAGTGAATTACTACTAAATTAGCATATGTATTCATAAAAACTTTTATGTCTTTGATTTGGAATATATAACCCAATGAATAATTTAAGCTTAAATATCAACTTTCACCTGAATATAATAATATAGTAATAGAAAAGGGTGTTTATATTCAATTATCATTTTGAGGGCCCTCTACCTCCTAGGTCTAATTTTATAATCTGGGGAGAAAGTGATTCTCTTTGTTAGGATACTGACATGTATTTCTACTGACATGTGTATAGTAGACAATAAAAATGACAGAATCTGTCAACCAAGGCTTGCAACATGTTAATTTTGTTTCTTTCTGTTTCCTACATCAACTTGATTTTATCTGTCATTGAAGATATCTTTTAAAGTGGTTTTGAGGTATAACTATGCTACAGTACGCTTTCGTTAATTAGTGATGAGCCATAGTCTTGCATGTTGTTTTTTTTTTTGCCAAAATATTTTGTTTGGTGTGTGTGTGTGTGTGTGTGCTCTTAAGAACACAACCCACCAGTCTGATATTTTTATGGATGTAGAAGATGCACTAAACCATCACTTTTAAATATGTTTTTCTAATTGGCCATACCCTTCATTTATATAATAGTAACGAAAGAACAATAAACAAGTCACTTTACTAACACAAGCATTTCATTTTCAATCAAGACACTAAAGTATGTTTTTCAAAGTGCCCTTAAAATAGTCTCAGTGCTTATTGAATAACTATTATTAAAAGGAGATAGACATTAATTACCTAAATAATGCTAGAAATAAGCTGAATCAGGACAATAGCAGTCAGAAAGAATTAACATGAAGCCAAAATGAAGAGATTTCAGATCCATTCAGACTTGTGAGTGTTTCATAGGCTTTGGAACTTTGGAAAATCAGTCATATCCTATTGCAATAGTTTGATCCTTGTAGACAATAATTTAAAAAGAATATTATGTAGCAGTTGTGTTAACATAAAATGTGATATTTGTTGTCATTTAAATGGGTGGGCTTTGTACCCTATGCTCCCTAGAATCTGATTCATCTTTGAACACTATTACCACAAGACTAGAAATTGCTACCAGTTAGGAGTTTCAATGGAAACTATTTTTTCCCAGAGATATGATATCCAGACTTATCAATTAGACTTTTTCTCTGAGACCCATAACTATGCTTAAGAAGTGAGATAAGACAGAGAAAGACAATATTGTTTGAACTCACTTATATTGTTTGAACTTACTAAAAAGGCTGTATTTTTTTTTTTATTCCTAGGAGAGAGAGAGAGACAGCGTGAGCAGGGGAGGGTCAGAGAGAGAGGGAGTCACAGACTGAAACAGGCTCCAGGCTCCGAGCTGGCAGTCAGCACAGAGCCCGACACGGGGCTCGAACCCACGAAACGCGAGATCATGACCTAAGCGAAAGTCGGACGCTTAACCGACTAAGCCACCCAGGCGCCCCTAAAAAGGCTGTTTTTAAAAAGAAGAGTAAAATGGTGTTACCAGAGGCCAGGTTGGGTGGGGGAATAGGAGAGATATTTAAAAGTATAGACTTGCAACTCATAGATAAATAAGTCCTAGAGATCTAATGCACAGTATAGTGATTATAAACAACAATACTGTATTACAATATCAAACTTGCTAAGATACTTATATTGTAATTATTATAATCACAAAAAAGAAATAATTATGTTACATGATAGAGGTGTTAGCTAATGGCAATAGTGGCAATCACATTGCACTATATAAATGTATCAACTCAATATGTTGTACACCTTAAGCTTATACAATATTATGTACCAAATATAATTAACAATGGATAAGCATAACACACATACTCAGCAAATTTCGAAGAAATAGAATGCTTATGCATAAGCATGGGCCTTATGACATAAAACTGTTATCAATGAGATTTTCTGAGGAAATCATCTAATTTAAAAAATTCCTCTTTACAATCACATATATACATTAAACACCAATCCTAACATTTTTAAATATTAATTGAGTTGCCACCTTCTCTTTATATATTCAGGAATTTGGCCAACCTGACCTGGCCGTCTTCTGTTAGATTTTACAATGTCACTTGCCTTCTTTCTATATATATATATAATATTTTCAGTGACATGGCATGCATATAGAAAGAAGCCAAATGACATTGTATATGTTAATGAAGCCATATATATATATATATATATATATATATATATATGACTACTATCATGACAGAAAGCAACACAAAAATCAGATTTCCTGTGACTATCACGTAATGCAGGAAGTTCCAATTCTACTTGCATCACCAATTACATTACAACTATTTGATAGACTTCAATATTTTAGTGATTGGTTTTAATCAAGCCAAATGTTTTTCTAGGCCACACATTAAGAGGCAATATAGTTTAGTGGTTTTTGAACAAGGAGTTTAAAGTCACTTAACTTTAGTTTATAGCCTGACTCTGCCACTTACCGACCATGTGACCCTGGGCAAGTTAAATAACTTTTCTATGTCCCACATTCCTTACATACGACAAGGTACTGATGATAGAATTCTTGTGAAAATTAAAGGATTAAGAAGTATGCTGGTGCAATTTTGATTGGAATTGCATTGAATGTGTAGATTGCTTTGGGTAGTAATGACATCTTAACTATATTTATTCTTCCTATCCATGAGCATGGAATGTTTTTCTATTTCTTCTCAAAACTAGAACAAAGTATCCTAAAATTTGTATGGAACCACAAAAGACCCCGAATAGCCAAAGTAATACTGAAAAATAAAACCAAAACGGGAGGTATCACCATCTCAGACTTTAGCCTCTACTACAAAGCTGTCATCATCAAGACAGTATGGTATTGGCACAAAAACAGACACATAGACCAATGGAACAGAATTGAGAACTCAGAAGTGGACACAAAAGTATACAGCCAACTAATCTTTGACAAAGCAGGAAGGAATATCCAATGGAAAAAAGACAGCCTTTTTAACAGATGGTGTTGCGAGAAGTGGACAGCAACATGCAGAAGAATGAAACTAGATCATTTTCTCACACCATGCACAAAAATAAACTCAAAATGGATAAAGGACCTGAACGTGAGACAAGAAACTATCAACACCCTAGAGGAGAAAGCAGGAAACAACCTCCTTGACCTCCACCGCAGCAACTTCTTCCTTGACGCATCCCCAAAAGCAAGGGAATCAAGAGCAAAAATAAACGATTGGGACCTCATCAAGATTAAAAGCTTCTGCACTGCAAAGGAAACAACCCACAAAACTAATAGGCAACCCACAGAATGGGAAAAGATAGTTGCAAATGACATATCAGATAAAGGGTTGATATCCAGAATCTATAAGGAACTCACCAAACTCCACACCCGAAAAACAAACAACCCAGTGAAGAAATGGGCAGAAGATATGAACAGACACTTCTCCAGATGGAGAACAGGACATCCAGATGGCCACCAGACACAGGAAACGATGCTCAGCATCCCTCCTCATCAGGGAAATACAAATCAAAACCACACTGAGATACCACCTCACGCCAGTCAGAGTGGCTAAAATGAGCAAATCAGAGGACTCTAGATGCTGGCAAGGATGTGGAGAAATGGGCACCCTCCTACACTGTTGGTGGGAATGCAAACTGGCGCAGGCCTTCTGGAAAACAGTGTGGAGTTTCCTCAGGAAAATAACAATAGAACTCTCCTGTGACCCAGCAATAGCACTGCTAGGAATTTACCCAAGGGATACAGAAATGCTGATGCATACGAGCACATGTACCCCAATGTTCATAGCAGCACTCTCCACAATAGCTAAAACATGGAAAGAGCCTAAGTGTCCATCAACAGATGAATGGATCAAGAAGATGTGGTTTATCTATACCATGGAATACTACATGGCAATGAGAAACAATGAAATCTGGCCATGTGTAGCAGCATGGATGGACCTTGAGGGTGTTATGCTGAGTGAAATAAGTCAGGCGGAGAAGGACAAATATCATATGTTTGTACGTATAGGAGGATTAGGAGGAACTTAACTGAGGACCATGGGGGAGAAGAAGGGGGGAAATGGTGGGGAAAGGGAGAGAGGCAAACCATGAGAGACTCTTGAATGCTGAGAAACAAACTGAGGACTGATGGATGTGGGGGGGAGGGGGGAGATGGGCATGGAGGAGGGCACTTGTGGGGATGAGGACTGGGTGTTATATGGAAACCAACTTGACAATAAACTATTTGTAAGAAAAAAAGTAAATAAATTAAAAAAATAAAAAGAGAGAGAAAAAAAGAAACACAATTATAACAAAAAAAGAAAAGAAAATTAAAGGATTAACATATGTACAGCATTTAACACATAGCTTGGCATATATTAAACACTACTATAAGTTTTAAATCTTAACATTGTTTTGCACATATTTTGAATATACCACTTTTATAATAATTGTTTTATTTTCAAATAGTAAGACCCGTAAAGGTATTTTCAACATAGATCTTGAAAAAGCTTCAAAGTTCATGGGTGGAGGCTCCTTCTTGCATTCAGGTATGCGAAGAATTATTTCTGTTGATGTTCTACTTCAATTTCTTCACTGATACATTCTTATGACCTAAGGAAGTAGAACCTGGGTTTCTCATTTCTCAGTAAAGAACTCCTTCTTACACACTACATGGAAAGTGGGTGTAATCTGGGTTGGCACTAAACTTCCATCTAGGAAACAATGCTGGAGATACAAGGTATAGTCAGAGCAATAAAAAATGACAGATCTGTTGTTTTATTTCCGTAATCATTAGAGGTAAAAATTCAAGCATAAAAGTAAATTTTCTGCCACTACAACAGTTTTGGATTCTGTTTGTTTTTTTTTTAATCATAAAACTAATTAGGAATGGCCAAGAGCTGAACCAGGATTTTTAGGTGAGGGTGAAAAAGATAAAGTTTGGTTCTTTTTGTTAACATATAAATTCTGGCACATTCTCCATTCTATTTATTGTCAAATAATTGACAAATATATATTTCTTCTAATATTTTTAGGTTTTTCTTTTTCTATTTTTCCAGTTTTATTGAGAAATGATTGGCATATGTCAGTGTATAAGTTTAGCATACAACATGATGATTTGATTTACATACATTGTGAGTGATTATCACAATAGATTCAGCTAACAACCATCGTCTCATATAGGTAAAATTAAAAGAAAAGAAACAAAAAAGAAAAAAGAAAAAATGTATCCTTATGAGGAGAACTCATGGGAATTACTCCCTTAATTTTCTTACATATCATACAGCAGTGTTAGCTATAGTCATCATGTTGTACATTCTATCCCTAGGACTTACTTATCTTGTAACTGCAAGTTTGTATCTTTTGACCACCTTCCTCTAATTACCCCCTCCCACCTCCACCTCTAATGACCATGAGTCTGATCTCTTTTTCTGTGAGTTTCATTTTTTTATATTCCGTACATAAGTGAGATCATAACAATATTTATTATCTTTTTTCTGTCTGAATTATTTCACTTAACGTAATGCCTTGAAAGTCATCTAGTTTGTCACAAATGGTAGGATTTTTTTTTTAATTTTTTTTAATGTTTTATTTATTTCTAGGAGAGAGAGAGAGACAGCGTGAGCAGGGGAGGGTCAGAGAGAGAGGGAATCACAGACTCCGAAACAGGCTCCAGGCTCTGAGCTGGCAGTCAGCACAGAGCCCGACGCGAGGCTCGAACCCACGAACCGCGAGATCATGACCCAAGCGAAAGTCGGACGCTTAACCGACTAAGCCACCCAGGCGCCCCGATGTTTTGTTTTTTTAAAGCTGAATATGTATATGCCATGACTTCATTATCCTTTCATCCACTGAGGGACACTTAAATTGTTTCAATGTCTTTGCTATTGTAAATAATGCTGCTATGAATGTAGGGATACAGCAATCTTTTCAAGTTAGTGTTTTCATTTCCTTAGGATATATTCCCAGAAGTGGAATTGCTGAATTATATGGTAGTTCTATTTTTTATTTTTTCAGGATCTACTATACTATTTTCCATACTGGCTATACCAATTTATAATCTCACAAACAGTGCGCAAGGATTCCTTTTTCTCCACATCTATGCTAACATTTGTAATCTCTTGTCTTGATGAAAACCATTCTAACGTGGGAAGTGGTATCTCATTATGGTTTTTATTTGCGTTTACGTATTGCCTTTTCACATCTCTTATTTGAATAAATGTCTATTTAAGTCCTTTGTCCATTTTTTGATTGAGATAGTTGATTGTTGTTTTTCTTTCTTTTTTTCTTTCTGTTATTTTTTCTTTTTTCCTGCCAGTGTAAGAGGTTTTTTTCTGAATTATATGAGTTCTTTATATTCGTTGGACATTAACCATTTATCACATATATCACCTGCAAACATTTTTTCCCATTCCATAGGTTGTCTTTTCACTTTCCTGATGTTTCTTTTGTTGTGCAGAAGGTGTTTAGTACGGCTCTACTTGTTTACGTTTTGTTTGTTACCTTGTGCCTTAAGTATCATATCCATAAAAGCATTACCAAAACCTGTGTCAAAAAATTTTATTCCTATGTTTCTTCTAGAAATTTCATGGTTTCAGGTACTACATTTATGTCTTTAATCCATTTTCAGTTAATTTCTGTGAGTAGTATAAGATGTGGGTCCAGTTTCATTCTTTTACATATGAATATCTAGTTATCCCAGCACCATTTATTGAAAAGATTTTTTTCTCCATTGAGTATTATTAGCTCTGTTGCCAAATATTAGTTGATTTACATGCTTGGGTTTATTTCTCTGGGCTGTCAATTCTGTTTGATTGGTCTGCCTGCTTTTATGTCAGTGCCATATTATTTTGATGACTATAGGCTTATAGTGTAGCTTGAAGTCGGGAACTGTGGTGCCTCCTACTTCATTCTTTCTGAGCATTTCTTTGGGTATTTGGGCCCTTTTATGGTTCCATATAAATATTAAAGAGTTTTTTTTTTCTACATCTGTAAAATACACCGTTGGAATTTTGATAGAGAGTAAGTTGAATCTTTGAATGGATTTTGGTAGTATTGACATTTTGACAATATTAATTTTTCCAATCCATAAGTCAGAATACCTCTCCATTTGTATAGTTTTTATTTCTTTCATCAGTGTCTTGTGGCTTTCAAAGTAGAAATCTTTCATCTGCTTAGTTAAATGTATTCCTGAGCATTTTATTGTTTTTGATGCTATTGTAAAAGGTGTTAGTTTATTTCTTTTTCAAAAAATTCATTGTAAGTGTATAGAAACACTACTAATTTTTGTATGTTAATTTTATTTCCAGAAACTTTACTGAATTCATTGATTAGATCTAATAGGTTTTTCGACATATAAAATCACACCATCTGCAAACAGAGACAATTTTACCACTTCCTTTGCAATTCTGATACTTTTCATTTCTTTTGCTTGCCTTATTGCTCTAGATAGAACTTCTAGTATAATGATGAATAAGGGTGGTGAGAGTGGGCACTCATGTCTTATTCCTGATCTTAGAGGAAAAGCTTTCAAGCTTTCACCATTGAGTATAATGTTGACTATTGGCTTGTCATATATAGCCTTTATTACGTTGAGATAGTTTCCTTTTATGCCTAATTTAAGAGTTTTTATCATGAACGTCTTTTGAATTTTATCAAATGCCTTTTCTACATCTATTGACAAATATTTTAAATATTATATCTTTTTAAAAATAGTTTATTGTCAAGTTGGTTTCCATATAACACCCAGTGCTCATCCCAACAAGTGCCCTCCTCCATGCCCATCACCTCCCTTCCCCTCCCCTCTACCCCTATCAGCCCTCAGTTTGTTCTCTGCATTCAAGAGTCTCTCATGGTTTACCTCCCTCTCTCAAACCAAAGTGGTAAGCTCTACTGAAGTAAACATCTTCCTCTTTAATACAGTTTTCTAATGCCCTAGCACTTTCTAAAACCAATAATTTTTCTTCATTAGCAGACCTGCAGTAATGCTTAAGTGACATTAAGTTAAAAATTATGTAACTAAGATGATCCCCGAGACAGGGGCAAGATGGCGGAGAAGTAAGGAGCTCCGTACTTGCACTCGTGCCCATACATCACACAGAAAAGATCTGAAGCCATTGGAAACCTTACAAAACCTGAGAGATTGGGAGAAAAAGGATGCAGAATCCACTGACAAAGCCTTCTAACGTGAGTGCGAACCGGGGAAGATAAAATCGGGTGGGGATCGGAGACTTCAGGGTGGGAGGCGATCCCCCTCTACCCTCTACGGGGAGTGAGAGGGGAAAAGGAGAGAGTCCGAAACAGAAAAACCTCCGCTCAGGGGGGAAAAAACCCCCGCTCGGTGCATAGAAAGACCGTACTTGCCAAATACCTGCACACCAGGTCCCGTCGCGCCAACTGGTCCTGGGGGGGGCTGAGCACACAAACCGCTTCTTTGTGCTGGCTCCTGGTGGCTGGACTTCAGAGTGGCGGCGCGCCTGCCGCCATTGTAGCTCCCGGGCGGCTGGGGCCCCTGAAAGAGCCAGGCGGACACCGGGCGTCCACGCTCCTGGCTGGCTGGAACTCGAGAGGGAAGGCAAAGAGCTAAAAACTGGGAAATTAAACTGTGGGTTCATGTTTCGGGTGACAAGCCATAGCGGGACCTGGTTTTCCTCACTCCAGCGGGCTCTGCGCATCCGGCAGGCAAGCCCCTGCCCATGCTCCCCAGCCTGACCCAGGGAAGGAAGCAGCGATTCTGACTCCACACTCAGACCTCGGCAGGGGGCCTGGAATTGTCCGAGGGGATTGCCTGGGAAGTTGTGTCTAAGGCAATTTCAGCGGGGCGCACGGACTCGGATTTGGAGATTGGCACTGGCCTGTGTTGAAGAGTGCAACCAACTTCAGCTGCGCCCCCGGTACGGGGAGTTTACACGCCCAAAAAAGCGAGGTGCAGCGCTTGGTTCAAGAAGAGACTGGAGCACCATCACTCTCCTCCCCACAACCGCCAAGGCAGAGCTCCCGCCTGAGGCATTGGATCACGCCACGCCCAACCCTGCCTGAGAGATGCCCTCCTCCCTTTTTTTTTTTTTTCTTCTTTCCCTTTTCTCTCTTTTTTCCCTAGAACACTGACCTGATTAACTCTGGTCACCAGCTTGCTTAAACAATCACAAGGAGTCCATTCTGTAAATGTAAATTCTACATCTACCGACATTTTCATCTCATTCTCTCAGGAGAACTTAGACTATATAGTTTCTCTGGATAATTCCAGCATCCTTCTCTCACCTAACCAACAATATTCTACCCTTTACGAAAAAATCTTCTCATCCCTTCTGCCTGTTCATTCTATTTCCAATTTTGCCTCATCCCACCCTGTCTTCTCTCTCTTTCTCTATGCTCTTCAACCAGCACTGCAGACACACGGCTATTTAACTGTAGTTGGGAAATCCGGTTATATGCTTTAAACCGTTCTTTGACCATCGGTTTTCTTCTTTTTTCCTTTTCTTTTCTCCTTTTTGACCCTTTTATGTATTTTATACTCTCTATTATTCGCCCTCCCTCCTCTGTCTTTTCTCTTACCTTTTTTGTTTTCCCTCTCGCTTTGCATGTTAGTTGAATTAGCCTGTGCGTTTGTGTGCTCCAGCTCCCTGTGTGTTTGTCTGTCTGTTTTCTTTTCCAGGGCTACCTCAAGAAACAAGCCAGAGTACCCAAGATGGAGAGTCCCAAATATCACTACGAATAGGAAAATAAAATAACCAAGGTCCCAACAAGAGAGACCAAGAGATACCATTCAAAAAACACTCTCTGAAAGGATAGGCCCTGGAAAGTCAAAGAGTCTTCTTGGATATAGCAGCGCTCATAGAAACAGAGAGCATAACAGGTCTTTAAAACCAACAAGAGCCGGAAAGCTAACTAAAATGATGAAACGAAAGAGCTCTCCTCCAAAAAAACTCCAAGAAGAAATGACAGCTAATGAACTGCTCAAAACAGATATCAGCAGCATCACGGAACAAGACTTTAGAATAATAATGGTAAAATTAATAGCTGGGCTTGAATAAAACATAGGGGACATCAAAGAAACTATGGCTACAGACAGAATGGAAAATAAAAATAGGCATGAAGAATTAAAAAATGCGATAAATGAGATACATAATAAATTAGAGGCCTCTAATGCACGGCTTGAAGAGGCAGAAAGGAGAATAAGTGATTTAGAAGACACCATTATAGAAAAACAAGAAGCTGACAAAAAAAGAGACAAACTGATCCAGGAACAGGAAAGAAGAATTCGAGAGCTCAGCGATACGGTCAAACAGAACAATATCCGTATCATAGGAATCCCAGAAGAGGAAGAGAGAGGGAAAGGTGCTGAAGGAGTCCTGAAACAAATTATAGTAGAGAACTTCCCCGACCTGGGGAAGGAAGTAAATGTTGAAATACAAGAGGCTCAGAGGACTCCCCTCAGACGTAACTTGAATCGATCTTCTGCACGTCATATTATAGTAAAAATGGCAAAATACAAGGACAAAGAGAGAATTTTGAAAGCAGCTAGGGAGAAAAGGGCCCTAACATACAAAGGGAAACCTATCAGAGTGGTGACAGACCTATCTACTGAAACGTGGCAGGCCAGTAAGGAATGGCAGGAGATCTTCAATGTGATGAGCAGAAAAAATATGTAGCCAAGAATCCTCTATCCAGCAAACCTGTTATTCAAAATAGAAGGAGAGATAAAAAATCTTTCCAAATAAACAGAAATTGAAAGAATTGGTCACCACGAAGCCAGCCCTACAAGAAATCCTGAGGGGGACCCTCTGAAGGAAAGGTTGCAAGGAACAAAGATACCAGAGACACCACCACAAACATGAACCCTACAAAAGATACAAAGATTCTACATATTTCAATAATAACACTGAATGTAAATGTGCTGAATGCTCCAATCAAAAGACACAGGGTAGCAGAATGGATTAAAAAACAAAATCCATCTATATGCTGTCTACAAGAAAATCATTTTAGACCTGAAGTTACCTTCAGATTAAAAGTAAGGGGATGGAGAAATATATATCATGCTACAGTAAATCAAAAGAAAGCTGGAGTAGCTATACTTATATCAGACAAACTGGACTTTAAAGACAATCACAAGAGATGAAGAAGGGCACTACATAATAATTACAGGGTCCATCCATCAGGAAGAACTAACAATCATAAATGTCTATGCACCGAATATGGGAGCACCTAAGAATGTGCTAATAGCAGGGGACTTTAATACTCCGCTTACAGCAATGGATAGGTCAACCAGACAGAAAATCACTAAAGAAATAATGGACTTGAAAGACACATTGGACCAGATGGCTGTGACGGATTTATTTAGAACTTTACATCCTGAGGCCAGGGAATTTACTTTCTTCTCAAGTGTGCATGGCACATTCTCCAAGGTAGATCACATACTGGCACATAAAGCAGCCCTCAATAAATATAAAAGAATAGAGATCATACCATGCACACTGTCAGATCAAAATGCTTTGAAAGTTGAAATCAATTACAGGAAGAAGTCTGGAAAGCCTCCAAAAACATGGAGGTTAAAGAACACCCTTCTAAAGAATGAATGGGCCAATTGTGCAATTAGAGATGAAATTTAAAAATATATGGAAACAAATGAAAATGAAAACACAACAATTCAAAATCTATGGGATGCGGCCAAGGCAGTCCTAAGAGGAAAGTACATGGCTCTCCAGGCCTATTTCAAGAGATTAGAAAAAGCACAAGTCCAAAATCTAACAGCTCACCTAATGGAACTAGAGGCAGAGCAACAAGAATGCCCTAAACACAGTAGAAGAAGAGAAATAGTAAAAATAGAGCAGAAATAAACAACATAGAGACCAAAGAAACAATTGAACAGATCAATGAAAGCAAGAGTTGGTTTTTTGAAAAAGTAAACAAAATTGACAAACCTCTAGCCAGACTTATCAAAAAGAAAAGAGAGAGCAGCAAATAGACAAAATTATGAATGAAAAGGGACTTATTACAACCAACCCCTCAGAAATACAAGCAATTATCAGGGAATACGATGAAAAATTATATGTCAACAAATGGGACAACGTAGAAGAAATGGACAAATTCCTAAACACACACTCACTACTAAAATTCACACAGGAGGAAATACAAAACCTGAGTAGACCATAACGAGTGAAGAAATCGAATCAGTAATCAAAAATCTCCCAACAAATAAGAGCCCTGGACCTGATGGCTTCCTTGGGGAATTATACCAGACATTTAAAACAGAATTAATCCCAATTCTTCTCAAGCTATTCCAAAAAATAGAAATCAAAGGAAAACTCCTGAACTCATTTTATGAAGCCAGCATCACTCTGATTCCTAAGCCAGAGAGGGATCCAACTAAAAAAGAGAACTACAGGCCAATATCCTTGATGAATACGATGCAAAAATCCTCAACAAGATCCTTGCAAATCGAATCCAGCAGCACATAAAAAGAATCATCCACCAAGATCAAGTGGGATTCATTCCTGGGTTACAGGGCTGGTTCAACATTCGCAAATCAATCAGTATGATACATCACATCAAGAAAAGAAAGGATAAAAACCATATGATCCTGTCAATAGATGCAGAAAAAGCATTTGACAAAATACAGCATCCCTTCTTAATAAAGACTCTCGAGAAAGTTGGGATAGAAGGAACCAACTTAAACATCATCAAAGCCATCTATGAGAAGCCTTCAGCTAACATCATCCTCAACGGGGAAAAACTGAGAGCTTTCCCCCTGAGATCAGGAACACGACAGGGATGTCCACTCTCACCACTGTTGTTTAACATAGTGCTGGAAGTCCTAGCATCAGCCATCAGACAACAAAAGGAAATCAAAGGCATCAGAATTGGCAAAGAGGAAGTCAAACTTTCACTCTTCGCAGATGACATGATACTCTACATAGAAAACCCGACAGACTCCACCAGAAGCCTACTAGAACTGATCCAAGAATTCAGCCAAGTTGCAGGGTACAAAATCAACGTACAGAAATCGGTTGCATTTTTATACACCAATAATGAAGCAACAGAAAGAGAAATCAAGAAACTGATCCCATTCACAATTGCACAAAAAACCATAAAATACCTCGGAATAAACCTAACCAAGGATACAAGAGATCTGTATGATGAAAACTATAGAAAACTTATGAAGGAAATTGAAGAAGACACAAAGAAATGGAAAAACATTCCATGCTCATGGATAGGAAGAATAAATATAGTTAAGATGTCATTACTACCTAAAGCACTCTACACATTCAATGCAATTCCAATCAAAATTGCACCAGCATACTTCTCAAAACTAGAACAAACTATCCAAAAATTTGTATGGAACCACAAAAGACCCCGAATAGCCAAAGTAATACTGAAAAATAAAACCAAAACGGGAGGTATCACCATCCCAGACTTCAGCCTCTACTACAAAGCTGTCATCCTCAAGACAGTATGGTATTGGCACAAAAACAGACACATAGACCAATGGAACAGAATTGAGAACTCAGAAGTGGACCCAAAAGTATACAGCCAACTGATCTTTGACAAAGCAGGAAAGAATATCCAATGGAAAAAAGACAGCCTTTTTAACAGATGGTGTTGGGAGAACTGGACAGCAACATGCAGAAGAATGAAACTAGATCATTTTCTCACACCATGCACAAAAATCAACTCAAAATGGATAAAGGACCTGAACGTGAGACAGGAAACTATCAACACCCTAGAGGAGAAAGCAGGAAACAACCTCCTTGACCTCCACCGCAGCAACTTCTTACTTGACACATCCCCAAAAGCAAGGGAATCAAGAGCAAAAATAAACTGTTGGGACCTCATCAAGATTAAAAGCTTCTGCACAGCCAAGGAAACAACCCAGAAAATTAATAGGCAACCAACGGAATGGGAAAAGATAGTTGCAAATGACATATCAGATAAAGGGTTAATATCCAGAATCTATAAGGAACTCACCAAACTACACGCCCGAAAAACAAACAACCCAGTGAAGAAATGGGCAGAAGACATGAACAGACACTTCTCCAAAGAGGACATCCAGATGGCCAACAGACACATGAAACGATGCTCAGCATCCCTCCTCATCAGGGAAATACAAATCAAAACCACACTGAGATACCACCTCACGCCAGTCAGAGTGGCTAAAATGAGCAAATCAGAGAACTCTAGATGCTGGCGAGGATGTGGAGAAACGGGCACCCTCCTACACTGTTGGTGGGAATGTAAACTGGTACAGCCCCTCTGGAAAACAGTGTGGAGGTTCCTCAGGAAACTAACAATAGAACTCCCTTATGACCCAGCAATAGCACTGCTAGGAATTTACCCAAGGGATACAGAAATGCTGAGGCATAGGAGCACATGTACCCCAATGTTCATAGCAGCACTCTCCACAATAGCTAAAACATGGAAAGAGCCTAAGTGTCCATCAACAGATGAATGGATCAAGAAGATGTGGTTTATCTATACCATGGAATACTACATGGCAATGAGAAACAATGAAATCTGGCCATGTGTAGCAGCATGGATGGACCTTGAGGGTGTTATGCTGAGTGAAATAAGTCAGGCTGAGAAGGACAAATACCATATGTTTGCACGTATAGGAGGATTAGGAGGAACTTGACGGAGGAACAAGGGGGAGAAGAAGGGGGGAAATGGTGGGGGAAAGAGAGAGAAGCAAACCATGAGAGACTCTTGAAGGCTGACAAAAACTGAGGACTGTTGGATGTGGGGGGGAGGAGGGATGGGCATGGAGGAAGACAGTTGTGGGGATGAGCACTGAGTGTTATGTGGAAACTAATTTGACAATAAACTATTAGGAAAAAAAAATAAAATATATGATTAACCTTGTAACTGAAAAACAAGGAGAAATAAAAAAAAAAATTATGTAACTACGACCATGCCATAAAGCCTCTATGAAACACAAAGTTCTGGGGGTGCCTGGCTGGCTCACTCAGTTGAGTGTCTGACTTTGGCTCAGATCATGATCTCATAGTTTGTGAGTTTGAGCCCCACATTGGGCTAGGAGCTGATGGCTCGGAGCTTAGATCCTGCTTTGGGTTCTGTGTCTCCCTCTCTCTCTTTCTGCTCCTCCCCTGCTTGTGCACTCTCTCTCTCAAAAAACCCTCCACAAAGTTCAACATAGCAGAAGATAACCTTTACTCTTCTGAAAATGGTACTTCCAGGAGGCTTTCTGAAATATACATCCTTTGAGATATATTTAACCAGATACTTTAATTGGCTCTATTACACTTAAAAATCTGTTTTCAAGCAAAGGACCTCTCTTTGATAGACATCTATTATTCCCATTTTTACTTTTGGTTTTACAATGCTACTTAGGGCAAATCCTAGATGACACAACACATAGGTAAATGTGCAACTTTATACTTTTTTTTCTGAGTTCTATTGACTTTTTTTTTTCACACCTTAACTAGAATATAATGATCCTGAGATTGAAAAAAAGGACAAAATATACCTAAATCAATTAAGCCTTACCAAATTATGTGTCATCTCCCCTCAGAACATGTTCTATATGTAAATGTAGCATATGTTAATGGTAATACTTAACTGAATATCTAAGATTTTCAAGTGATAGTGCTTAGGGTCTTATGATATAAATCTGATTAAATATGCCATTATTGTTAGATTAAGAAGTTTCCACAGCTATAATGAACTAGGATTTCAGTCATTTTCTAAGAAAACCTTGTATACTATCCTTATGTAATATCATATTGTTTTATAAATAATAGTTGTTCAGTAGTGATTTATTATACAGAAATTTAATAGAATTATAATGTAGAAAAATGTGAAATAAATGGAATTGTATCTGGAGGCTCATCTCTAGTAGAGAACTATAGCGCTCGAATATTGGACTTAATCATTTCCATTTTACCAAAATTTTAATTAAGACAAAGAATGTAGGTAAGCGATCAAATTTGTGGATATAGCTTGACAGAATACTAATATACAGCTAAGATTAAATAGAGAAATCTTACAGGCTAAAATGATAAATCAAAACTATAGTGATGGATTCTACTAGGTTGTAAAAAATAACAACTGCAAAACTATAGGAGAGGGATGAAATTCTTTAAGAGCTACTGATGTAAAACTATATGCTTCTGTTGACTCAGAGTGAATGTAAGAAACATATATTGTTGCTTTGAAAATAGTGAGGGGCACTTGGGTGCCTCAGTCGATTCAGCATCTGCTCTTGATTTTGGCACAGGTCATGATCTCATGGTTCGTGAATTCGAGCTCCATATTGGGCTCTAAGCAGGGACTGGTACGGATTCTCTCTCTCTCCTTATCTCTGTTTCTACCCTGTTTATGCTCGTTCTCTCTCTCTCTCTTAAAATAAATAAATTTAAAAATAAAGAATAGTGAAACATTAGTCTGCATTCACATAGTGGAAGGTCCACAATAAAATAGTTCTTCTTCTTTCACTGGTCAGACCACATGGTTAATGTTGGGTTCAGTTGTGGGGGAATTGCCTTCTTTTAACTTTTCTTTAAATTTTAATTTCAGTATAGTTAACATATAGTGATATATTAGTTCCAGGTGTACAATATAGTGATTCAGCAATTGCACACATCACACAGTGCTCATCATGACAATGTCTTTTAAAAGTGACATGGTTGGGAAGGAATTAAGATGGCAGAGAAGTAGGAGGACTCGGCTTTCCTTGTCCCTCAAACACAGCTGTATTGAATTCAAATTTCTTGGAACACCCAGAAAATCAATCCGTGGAGTGGTAGAAGGATCTCCACAGTTGGAGGGAGACATCTTGGCAAGTGAAAAATGTGTGGATGTGAATTGGGGGACAGAAAAATGGTGGCACCACAGAGGGAAGGAAATGCTTTCTGTGGAAAGACCAAAAGGAGAGAAAAAGAGATGTATTAAGATAGTGTGGCATCAAGTAAGCACAAGAGGAACAGTTCTCTGGACCATGTACTGGGGAGCAAGACTTACTAAGTGTCTCAGTTCTTTTTTGCAAACATCATTTGGATCTCAAACTCTGAGGTTTTGGAAGCGATTGACTTTCTCCAGAGAAGAGCTGTGCATGTGCTTCTGGGGAGGAGGTAGCTGGGCCCAGAGTGCATAGCATGGTGTAGAGATCTCTCAGGTGCACTGGAAGAGAATAGTCTCCTTCCTGAAGTACTTTTGGAAGAGGGTTTATTGCCTCCCCAAGGACAAAAGACCCTGCAGGTGCCAGCCAAAGGCCTTTCATCAGGAGGGTGGAGAGGCTCTACTCCAGAGGAAGGGAGCATATCCATGCCAAGCTGGGTCCTTTAAGACTTTGGGTTTTGAATCCCAGCTGTGTGTGCCAAAGAAAAAATGCACAAGGTTTGTGGCACAAGGCAAGCTGACTGCCCTCCCTGTTTTGTGAGGGCTGCCTAAACAGTGAGTGTTGGGATCTCTGGTTCGGGGAATTGAGATTGAGGAGGAACCATTATCTCCCAAACACCAACATGGTGGGATTCCAGAAAGCAACACAGCAGCCTCCAGTGGAAGCAGGACCTACTTACACTAAATCTTGCTGCTCTGTGCCTGGCAACCGCTTATTAACTGGGGAAATACTGACTCTGAGCCAATACAACTGGCCTCTCTTCCAGAACAGGACAGCCAGCACCCACCAGGTATCAACAGACAATTCTGCTTTTCTTTTTTTTTCTTCTTTCTTTCTTTTTGAATCAGGCTGATAGTTTCATATTTATTTTTTTGTCATTTCCTTTTCTCTCTCTTTTTATCATGCTTTTTTATTCTTTTCCTTTATTTTCTCTTTCTGCTTTTTTTCTTTTTTTTCCTTTCTTTTTGTGTGGAATAATCTTTATAGTTTTTTGATTCTCTGTTTTTTTAAATTGATGTTGTTTTTCCCTTTCCATTTCTCTTTTTATGGGATCAGGCTTCCCCACCTTTTTTTTTCAGAGTTACTTCAACAAACAAATCAAATTACACCTAGTTAAAAGCCCAAGCATTCCATCACTGCAAACAATGAAGGAGCTCTTCAGAGGACTAACCAGGGGTAAAGAGCAGCCAAAAGGTAAAGCAGACCTCATAAACACTTCCTGGGGTGACAGATCATGGACAGTGTAAGACCCCTTTTTAATATAGAGGTACTCTCAGGTGCAGGAAACATAAGCTTTTAAAACAGGCAAAAGACAGAGACTTAGCCAAAATGACAAGACAGAGGAATTCTCCCTGAAAGAAAGGTCAAGAGGAAATCATAGCCAAGGACTTGCTCAAAGCAGATTTAAGCAATATATCTGAATAAGAATTTAGAACAACAGTAATAACAATACTATCTGAGTTTGGAAAAAGCATAGAAGACACCAGAGAAAATGTTGCTGCAGAGATTAAAGTCCTAAGAACTAGTCACCATGAATTAAAAACTGATATAACTAAGATGCAAAATAAACTGGATACAGTGATAGACATAGATTGGAGAAACAGAGGAGGAAATACTTGAAATAGAAGATAAAAATATGGGATGTTGCAAAGGCAGTCCTAAGAGGAAAGTACATTGCAATTTAGGCCTATATCCAGAAGCAATAAAGGTCCAAATTCAAAACCTAACTTTACACATGGCCAGATTTCATTCTTACTCATTGCTATGTAGTATTCCATTGTGTAGATAAACCACATCTTCTTGATCCATTCGTCAGTCTATGGACACTTGGGCTCTTTCCATGTTTTGGCTATTGTTGAGAGTGCTGCTATGAACATTGGGGTACATGCGCTGTTTGCATCAGCACTCCTGTATACCTTGGGTAAATTTCTAGCAGTGTTATTGCTGGGTCATAGGGGAGTTCTATTGTTAATTTTTTGAGGAACTTCCACACTGTTTTCCAGAGAGGCTACACCAGTTTACATTCCCACCAACAGTGTAGGAGGGCGCCTGTTTCTCCACATCCTCGCCAGCATCTAGAGTTCTCTGATTTGCTCATTTTAGCCACTCTGACTGGCATGAGGTGTTATCTCAGTGTGGTTTTGATTTGTATTTCCCTGATGAGGAGGGATGCTGAGCATCGTTTCATGTGTCTGTTGGCTATCTGGAGGGGGGCACTTGTGGGGTTGAGCACTGGGTGTTATATGGAAACCAACCGGACAATAAACTATTTGTAAAAATAAATAAATAAATAAATAAATAAAAAGTAGAATTACAGGCCAAGATCCCTGATCAATCTGGATGCAAAAATTCTCAACAAGATACTAGCAATCAAATTCAAAAGTACCTTAAAATAATTATTCAGCATAATTAAGTGGGATTTATTCCTCAGCTGCAGGAGTGGTTTAAGATTCACAAATCAATCAATGTGATACACATTAATAAAAGGAAGGATAAGATTGGGACAAGATGGAAGATGGCGGAGAAGTAGGGAGCTCCTTACATTTCACTTGCCCCCATCTCTCAAACGGAGAAGGCCTGAAGCCATAGGAACACTTACAGAATCCAGGATTTGGGAGGAAAAGGAGACAGAGTCTGCTGAGAAAATCTTATAGCGTGAGTGCGAACTGGGGAAGATAAAAACGGGCCAGGACCAGAGACACAGAGGGAGGGAGGATCTCCCTTTGCGGGGAGCCACTGTGAGTCTAAGGGAAAAAAGAAAGAGTGGCCAAAACTGCTCAAGACACTGTCCCTGTCACCGGAGAAGAGAAAAATCTCTGCTCAAAACACAGAGGGAACCATTTTCCTGCTGTCCAGCTGACCCTGGGCAGGACAAACTCATCCCAGGTGACCCCTGGAGAAACTGCTCCTTGCTCACCAGCCCCACCTGGAGGGGACTGGAGCAGCAGCTTCTGGCTCGAACCCCAGAGGGAAAGCAAGAGGCTTGAAACTGTACTGAGGGACTCGACTAAGAGTTTATATTTTGGCCAATATCAATGGGGTGTGCAGACTGAGACCTGGAAACGAGGCCTGGCTTGGGATATAGAGCAAGACCCACATTGGTTATGCCCCCTGCACAGGGAGATCACACCCAAAAGAGTGAGTTGCAATGCTTGGTTCAAGAAGGGACTGAAGCGCCGACACTATTCTCCCCACAACCACCAAGGCAGGACACCCGTGGGATGCACTGGACCAAACCACGTCCATCTCCTCTAGAGAGCTGCCAGCTTCTTTTTTTCTTTTTCTTTTTCTTTTTTTTTTAAGGGAGCCAGGGAGAGACCAACATGGATGCACTGCCCTGATTAATTCTGGTCACTGGTTTGCTTAAACAGTCACACTTAATCAATTCTCTAGATGTAAATTCTACACCTCCACCACTACCTTTTTATCTCTTTCTCTCTGGAGTAATCAAACTATATAGTTTCTCTGAGTAGCATCATCATCATTTCTTTTGCCTCTTCTCCAGCCATATTCCCCTCTTTTT
Organism: Hyaena hyaena; assembly: GCF_003009895.1. Classification (NCBI taxonomy): domain Eukaryota; kingdom Metazoa; phylum Chordata; class Mammalia; order Carnivora; family Hyaenidae; genus Hyaena; species Hyaena hyaena. The sequence continues at coordinate 307,161 of NW_024080779.1, read as the reverse complement.
CTCTCTGAATTAAGCCCCTTATTCTTTCTGCCTGCTCATTACATTTTTAATTTTGCTCCATCCCCACCCTGTCATTACTCTTTTTGTATATGCTTTTCCATCAGCACGGCATACACCCAGCTCTATTGCTACAAATAGTATGGAGCTTAAAAATAGTTGTGATGAATTTAAAAATGCTATAAATGAGATGCAAAATAAAATGGAGGCGTCCAATGCACAGACTGAAGAGGCAAAAAGGAGAATAAGTGATTTAGAAGACACAATTATAGAAAAAGAGGAATCTGAGTAAAAGAGAGATAAACTGATCCAGGAACACGAAAGGAGAGTTTGATAGCTCAGTGATACACTCAAACGGAATAATATCCATATCATAGGAATTCCAGAAGAGGAAAAGAGAGGGAAATGTGCTGAAGGAGTTCTTGAACAAATTATAGCAGAGAACTTCCCAAATCTGGGGAAGGGAACAGATGTTGAAACCCAAGAGGCACAGAGAACTCCCCTCAGACAGAACTTGAATCGATCTTCTGCATGACATATCATAGTGAAACTGGCAAAATACAAGGACAAAGAGAGAATTCTGAAAGCAGCTAGGGATAAAAGGGCCCTCACATACAAAGGGAAACCTATCAGAGTGGTGACAGACCTATCTACTGAAACTTGGTAGACCAGAAAGGAATGGCAGGAAATCTTCAATGTGATGAGCAGAAAAAATATGCAGCCAAGAATCCTCTATCCAGCCAGCCTGTCATTCAGAATAGAAGGAGAGATAAAAGTCTTTCCAAATAAACAAAAATTGAAAGAATTCGTCACCACTAAACGAAACCTACAAGAAATCCTGAGGGGGATTCTCTGAGGGAAATGTTGCAAAGATCGCAATATATCCTAGACACCACAAGCATAAATCCCGCAAAGGACAAGATGACTCTATACTCATATTTTTCAATAATAATACTGAATGTAAATGGACTAAAGGTCTCAATCCAAAGGCATAGGGTAGCAGAATGGATAAAAAACAAAATCCATCTATTTGCTGTCTACAAGAAACTCATTTTAGATTGAAGGACACCTTCAGAATGAAAGCAAGGGATGGAGAAATATCTATCATGCTACTGGAAGTCAAAAGAAAGCTGGAGTAGCTATACTTATATCAGACAAACGGTACTTTAACGTAGAGACAGTAACAAGGGATGAAGAAGGCCATTATATAATAATTACAGGGTCTACCCACAAGGAAGACCTAACAATGACAAATGTCTAAGCACCAAATATGGCAGCACCTAAATATATAAAACAATTAATCAAAAATGGAAACAATCTTATGGATAAGAATGTGCTAATAGCAGGGAACTTTAATACTCCACTTACAGCAACGGATATATCAACCAGACAGAAAACCACTAAAGGCACAATGGACTTGAATGACACACTGGACCAGATGGATTTGACAGATATATTTATAGCTCTACATCCTAAGTCTATGGAATTCACTTTCTTCTCAAGTGTGCTTGGCATATTCTCCAAGATAGATCACGTACTGGGACATAAATCAGCCCTTCAATAAATATAAAAGAATTGAGATCACACCATGCACACTTTCAGATCACAATGCTATGAAACTTGAAATCAACCAAAGGAAGAAGTCTGGAAAACCTCCAAAAACATGGAGATTAAAGAACGCCCTACTAAAGAATGAATGGGCCAATCAGGCAATTAGAGATGGAATTAAAAAATATATGGAAACAAATGGAAATGAAAATACAATAATCCAAACTCTATGGGATCCGGCAAAGACAGTCCTAAGAGGAAAGTACTTTGCACTCCTGCCTTATTTCAGGAAATTAGAAAAAGCGCAAGTGCAAAATCTAACAGCACACATAAAAGAACTAGAAGGAGAGCAACAAGAGCGCCCCAAACACAGTAGGAGAAGAGAAATAATAAAAATCAGGGCAATATAGACACCAAAGAAACAGTTGAACAGATCAATGAAACCAAGAGTTGGTGTTTTCAAAACAAACAAAATTGACAAACCTCTAGCCAGGCTTCTCAAAAAGAAAAGAAAGAGCACTGAAATAGACAAAATCATGAATGAAAATGGACTTATTACAACCAACCCTCAGAAATACAAGCAATTATCAGGGAATACGATGAAAAATTATATGCCAACAAATTGGACAACTTGGAAGAAATGGACAAATTCCTAAATGCACACCCACTACCAAAATTCACACAGGAAAAGGTAGAAAACATGAACAGACGCATAACTAGTGAGGAAATCAAATCAGTTATCAAAAATCTCCCAACAAATAAGAACCCTGGACCAGATGGCTTCCCTGGGGAATTCTACCAGACATTTAAAACAGAATTAATACCCATTGTTCTCAAGCTATTCCAAAAAACAGAAATTGAAGGAAAACTTCCGGACTCATTTTATGAAGCCAGCATCACTTTGATTCCCAAGCCAGACAGAGACCCAGCAAAATAAGAGAACTGCGGGCCAATATCCTTGATGAATACAGATGCAAAAATCTTCAACAAGATCGAATCCAGCAGCACATAAAAAGAATTATCCACCATGATCAAGTTGGATTCATTCCTGGATTACAGGGCTGGTTCAGTATTCGCAAATCAATCAATGTGATACATCACATCAACAAAAGAAAAGATAGAAACCATATGATCCTGTCGATAGATGCAGAAAAAGCATTTGACAAAATACAGCATCCCTGCGTAATCAAGACCCTCGAGAAAGTCAGGATAGAAGGAACTTACTTAAACATCATAAAGCCATCTATGAGAAGCCCTCAGCTAACATCATCCTCAACGGGGAAAAACTGAGAGCTTTCCCCCTGAGATCAGGAACACGACAGGGATGTCCACTCTCACCACTGTTGTTGAACATAGTGCTGGAAGTCCTAGCATCAGCCATCAGACAACAAAAGGAAATCAAAGGCATCAGAATTCGCAAAGAAGAAATCAAACTTTCACTTTTCGCAGATGACATGATATTTTACATAGAAAACCCGACAGACTCCATCAGAAGCCTACTAGAACTGATCCATGAATTCAGCAAAGTTGCAGGACACAAAATCAATGTACAGAAATCGGTTGCATTTTTATACACCAACAATGAAGCAACAGAAAGAGAAATCAAGAAACTGATCCCATTCACAGCTGCACAAAAAAACATAAAATACCTTGGAATAAACCTGGGATATAAGAGATCTGTATGATGAAAACTATGGAAGATTTATGAAGGAAATTGAAGAAAAGACAAACAAATGGAAAAACATTCCATGCTCATAAATTGGAAGAACAAATATAGTTAAAATGTCATTACTACCCAAAGCAATCTACACATTCAATGCAATCCCAGTGAAAACTGCACCAGCATACTTCTCAAAACTAGAACAAACTCTCTTAAAATTAGTATGGAACCACAAAAGACCCCGAGTAACCAAAGTAATATTAAAGAAGAAAACCAAAACGGGAGGCATCACCATCTCAGACATTAGCCTCGACTACAAAGCTTTCATCATCAAGCCAGTATGGTATTGGCACAAAAACAGATACATAGACCAATGGAACAGAATAGAGAACCCAAAAGTATACAGCCAAATAATCTTTGACAAAGCAGGAAAGAGTATCCAATGGAAAAATGACAGCCTTTTTAACAGATGGTGTTGGGAGAACTGGACAGCAACATGCAGAAGAATGAAACTAGATCATTTTTTCACACCATTCACAAAAATTAACTCAAAATGGATAAAGGACCTGAACGTGAGACAGGAAACTATCAACACCCTAGAGGAGAAAGCAGGAAACAACTTCCTTGACCTCCACCGCAGCAACTTCTTACTTGACACATCCCCAAAAGCAAGGGAATCAAGAGCAAAAATAAACTATTGGGACCTCATCAAGATTAAAAGCTTCTGCACTGCAAAGGAAACAACCCACAAAACTAATAGGCAACCCACGGAATGGGAAAAGATAGTTGCAAATGACATATCAGATAAAGGGCTAGTATCCAAAATCTATAAGGAACTCATCAAACTCCACACCCGAAAAACAAACAATCCAGTGAGGAAATGGGCAGAAGATATGAACAGACACTTCTCCAAAGAGGACATCCAGATGGCCAACAGACACATGAAACAATGTCAGCGTCCCTCCTCATCAGGGAAATACAAATCAAAACCACACTGAGATACCACCTCATGCCAGTCAGAGTGGCTAAAATGAGCAAATCAGAGAACTCTAGATGCTGGCGAGGATGTGGAGAAACGGGCACCCTCCTACACTGTTGGAGGGAATGTAAACTGGAACAGCCCCTCTGGAGAACTGTGTGGAGGTTCCTCAAAAATTAACACTAGAACTCCCCTATGATCCAGCAATAGCACTCCTAGGGATTTACCCAAGGTATACAGGTGTACTGATGCATAGGGGTACATGTACCCCAATGTTCATAGCAGCACTCTCAACAATAGCCAAAACATGGAAAAAAGCCTAAGTGTTCATCAACTGACGAATCAATCAATATGTGGTTTATCTATACAATGGAATACTACATGGCAGTGAGAAAGAATGAAATCTGGCCACGTGTAGCAACATGGATGGACCTTGAGGGTGTTATGCTGAGCAAAATAATTCAGGTATAGAAGGATAGATACCATATGTTTGCATGTGTAGGAAGATTCGGAGGAACTTAATGGAGGACCGTGGGGGAGAAGAAGGGGGGAAAACCAGTGGGGGAGAGGGAGGGAGGCAAACCATGAGAGGCTCTTGAATGCTGAGAACAAACTGAGGACTGATCGGGGTGGGGGGCGAGGGAAAGGGGGGTGATGGGCATGGAGGAGGGCACTTGTTGGGATGATCACTGGGTGTTATATGGAAACCAAATTGAGAATAAACTATTAAAAAATAAATAAATAAAAGAAAGGATAAAAACCGTATAATCCTTTCAATAGATGCAGAAAAAGCATTTGACAAAAGACAACATACTTTCTTGATAAAAACCCTTAAGAAAGTAGGGATAGAAAGAACATCCCTCGGCATCATAAAAGCCATATATGAAAGGCCCACAGGTAATGTCATTCTCAATGGGGAATAACAGAGAGCTTTCTCCCTAAGGTCAGGAACACACAGGAATATCCACTCTCATCACTGTTGCTCAACATAGTGTTAGAATTCCTAGCCTCAAAAATCAGACAACCAAAGACATACAAATTTGCAAAGAAGTCAAACTTTCACTTTTTACTAATGACATGATACTTTATGTGGAAAACCTGAAAGACATGCGAATTCAGAGAAGTTGCAGGATATAAAATCAATATACAGAAATTGGTTGCATTTTTATACACCATTAATGAATCAGCGGAAAGAGAAATCAAGGGATTGAACCTATTTATAATTGCACGCAAAACCATAAGCTAAGAATCAGCCTAACTAAAGAGGTAAAAGGTCTGTCCTGAAAACTATAGAAACTTTGTGAAAGAAATTGAAGAAGACACAGAGAAATGGAAAAACATTCCATGCTCAAGGATTGGAAGAACAAATATTGTTAAAATGTCTATACTACCCAAAGCAATCTACACATTCAATGCAATGTTTATCAAAATACCACCAGCATTCTTCACAGAGCTAGAATAAACAATCCTAAAATTTGTGTGGAACCAGAAAAGACCCCAAATAGCCAAAATAATGTTTAAAAAGAAAACCAGGGCTCGAGGCATCACAATGCCAGATTTTAAGCTGTATTACAAAGCTGTGGTCATCTAGACAGTATGGTTTTGGCACAAAAACAGACACATCGATCAATGGAACAGAATAAAGAACCCAGAAATGGACCCACAAACGTATGGCCAACTAATTCTTGACAAAGCAGGGAAGAATATCCAATGGAAAAAAGACAGTCTATTTGGCAAATGTGCTGGGAAAACTGGATAGCAACATGGAGAAGAATGAAACTGAACCTTCTTTTTACACCATATACAAAAATGAATTCATAATGAATGAAAAACCTACATGTGAGATAGGAAATGATTAAAATCCTAGAGGAGGTGGGAATGCAAACTGGTGCAGCCACTCTGGAAACAGTAAGGAGATTCCTCACAAAATTAGAAATAGAATTACTCTATGACTTAGCAACTGCACCAGTAGGTATTTATCCAAAGGATACAAAAATGCTGATTCGAAGGGCCCCACGCATCCCAATGTTTATAGCAGCACTATCACCAATAGCCAAATTATGGAAAGAGACCAAATTTCTATCAATTGATGGATGGATAAAGAAGATGTGGTATGTATATATAGATAATAGATATAGATAGATATATAGATAGACACGCAACAGAATACTACTCTGATAAAGAATAAATCTTGCAATTTGCAGCAACATAAATGGAGCTAGAATGCATTATGCTAAGCAAAATAAGTCAGAGAAAGGCAAATATCATGTGATTTCACTCATTAGTGGAATTTAAGAAACAAAACATGAACATAGGGGAAGGGAAAGAAAAATAAGATAAAAACAGACAGGGAGTCAACCATATGAGATTCTTAAATACAGAGAACAAACTGAGTGTTTGTTGCTGGAATGGTGGTGGGTGAGGAATGGGCTAAATGGGTGATGGGCATTAAGGAGGGCACTTGCTGGGAAGTGCGCTGGGTGTTATATGGAAGTGATGAATCACTGGGTTCTTCTCCTGAAACCAATACTACTCCTGAAACCATACTACACTGTATGTTAACTGACTTGAATTTAAATAAATAAATTTTAAAAAGTAGCTTTGATCAACCTGATTGAACTTCAATAAAAATTTTTAATTAAAAAAATAAAATAAAATGACATGATCTTTTCAGAGGAAAAGAGACTGGAAACTATATTGCAGAGATACTAGAGGGAACCAGGAAATTTTTGCAGAGAGAGGAAATATAAGAGAAGTATGTAATTACATCCACATACGGAGAATTTTAAGGCCTCTAAATATAGAAGTTTTAATTCATATTTTTCATTTATTAATTCGACAAACATATGAAATGCTTTTCATATCCCAGACCTCATAGTAAGCTCTGTAGATTCAGAGGTGAACAAGTCAATATTCCTACCTCATTGGATTAATGCCCTGTCAGTGATGTGAAACACTGAGATATAGGCAGAAAAATTGAGAGACTAAATATATAACTATAGAGAAAGCTTCAAAGTATTCTGGATTCAGCTAAAAAGGGTTCTACCATTAAGGTCTTTTCCCAAGAATTCCAAGTGGTCCTTGCTGAAATGGAAAGCAAGATGAACAGGAATCTTTTCCTATTTAGGTTTGTTTTTTTACAAATAATCATAATAATGTAATAAATGTATATAATAGATTTAAAAAAGTTGTCTACTAGGCAGCATAGAAGTGAATTTTCTTGCTAGGAAACTTGGGAAATAATCCTCAAAGCAAGTAGAATGCAGACAACAGAAAAATCACAGATTTGGGAAATTGTCAGCCATTATTTCTTCAAATATTCTCTTTGCATTAACCTCTTTCTCACCTCCTTCAGGTAATTCAATGACATAAGTATTAGATATTTTATTATGCCTCTACAGTTCCTGAATCTCTATTTTTTCAGTCTTTTTAAAATTTTTTATTTATTTCTGAGAGAGAGATAACGTGAACAGGGGAGGGTCAGAGAGAGAGAGGGAGACACAGAATCCGAAACAGGCTCCAGGCTCTGAGCTAGCTGTCAGCACAGAGCCCAACCTGGGGCTTGAACCCATGAACCATGAGATCATGACCTGAGCCAAAGTCAGTCGCTTAACCGACTGAGCCACCCAGGTGCCCCTATTTTTTTCATTCTTTATCTCTCAGTTTTTTTTTTTCAGAATTTTATTGATCTGTCTTCAGCATCACTGATTTCAGGCTTGCATCTCCATTCTGCCATACAGCCCATACAGTTAATTTTTTATTACAGATATTGTATTTTTCAGTTATATTATTTGTATTTGGTTCTTTTTGAAATAATTTCTGGATGTCTGCTGAAAACTTCTATTTCTAATTATTTCAAGAGTCTTATATTTATCTCATGGAAGATGGCTAAAATAGCTGTTTTAAAGTCTATTGTAATTCCAATATCTTGGTCATCTTGTGATTGGCATTTATATTTCACCTTAAGAATTGGTTATACTTTCCTGGTTCTTTGTATGTTGAGTAATTTTTGATTGTATTTGAACATTTTGAAAATTATGTTGTGGTGCTCTGGGTTATGTTAATATCCTTCAAAGAATGTTGTTATTTGTTTGTTTGCTTTAGAAGAGACTCAATCCAGTTAGAGATCAAGTTTCTCTATATTGACTTCAGTCGGTAGTAGCTTTAATATCAATTCAGTGTATAAGCATTTGCCATATTCTCTGGGCCAGCCTCTCGCATGAACCACTCAAGGGTTCATCTGAGATTTGGGTGGTAGTTAATATTGTACTTTGGTTATCAATGGTCTTTCCTTTATTTGTTGTATTTTTTTCCTACATATGCACAACTTGGAAATGAGTTTGGGACATGTGTCAGTTCATACACAAAATTAGAGAAATCCTCTAGCCATCTTTCCCTTTCCCAGGATTTTCCTCATACTTTCCAGTTTCCAGAGTATCTTTTTTTTTTCTCTCTCTCTCTCTCTGGATAGAAAGTTGAGACTTCTCTGACACATTTAGCCCTCTGTCCAACCGTACATTTCTGCAACACTAAGCCTGCGTTTGGAGTGAAGTGAAGAAAATGAAGATTACATATAATAGAGATTTCCCCTTCACATTTACCCAACAGCAGTCTCTTTCCAAGTTTCTCTATCCAAAGAAATAGGTTTTCTCCTTATAGTCTTAGGGTGCTCAAGTGCCACCACTACAATTTGACTGTAGCTGCCTCAGCAAGGCTAAGAGATAAAATAAAAAGAGGGTAATTCCCACACACACTGCAGTTTACAAAGGCCTATTTCCTGGTTCTCTTTAGAAGGATAGTTTCTGTCACAATTTTTGCTATCGAGGTTGATACATGCTCTGTTCCACAGCTGGGAGACAGAGAGGAAAATATCCAGGCAACATAGCATGGCAGACACATCACTCTTCTTTTGATCCTTCTCTTGACCTGCTATATATTTTTATTTGTTTTTACTTTTCAGAGTACACATGTCATTTTCTGCATTTTTTCCAGTTTTCAGTTGTAATCAATGGGAAAAATAGTATATAGTGGGTTTATTTAATCTTGACCAAAACTGGAAGTTGTAGGTTTATTTTAATATATTAATCGCCAGGAATATATCCCAAATTCCTACTATGATGGAGTTTCTCATAAAAGTTACCTATAGCATTGCTAGTATTCATATATATATTTTTAAGTTTTTATTTAAATTCCAGTTAGTTAACGTATAGTGTAATATTAGTTTCAGGTGTAGAATATAGTAATTCAACACTTCCATTTAACACCTAGTACTCATCACAACTGCACTTATTAATCCCCATCACCTATTTAACCCATCCCTCCCCATCCACCTCCCCTCTGGTAATCATCAGTTTGTTCTTGATAGTTAAGAGTCTGTTTCTTTGTTTACCTCTCTCTCTTTCTCTCTCCCTTCTCTCTCTCTCTCTCTTCTCTCTCTCTCTCTCTCTCCCTCCCCTCTCTCTGTCTCTCCTCTCTCCCTCTCTTTCTTTTACACTTTGCTCATTTGTTTTGTTTCTTAAATACCACACATGAGTGAAATCATATAGTATTTGTCTTTCTATGACTGACTTATTTCACTTAGTATAATACTCTCTAGCTCCATCCATATCATTGCAAATAGCAAGATTTTATTCTTTTCTATGGCTGAGTAGTATTCTATCTTTATCCAATCGTTAGTTATTTGGGCTGTGTCCAAATTTGGCTATTGTAGATAATGCTGCTGTAAACTTTGGGGTGCATGTATCCCTTTGAATTAGTATTTTTTTATTCTTTGGGTAAATGCATAGCAGTGCAGTAGTTGGAGTGCAGGGTAGTTATATTTTTAAGTTTTTGAAGGGACTTCCACACTATTTCCCATAGTAGTGCACCAGTATTCATTCCCAACAGCAGTGCAGGAGGGATTTCCTTTCTCTACATTCTTGCCAACACCTGTTGTTTCTTGTGTTGCTTATTTTAGGATTCTAACAAGTATGATGTGATATTTCATTGTAGTTTTGATCTGTACTTTCCTAATAATATGTGATGTTGAGCATTTTTTCACCTGTCTGTTGGTCATCTGTATGTTTTCTTTGGAAAAATGTCTATTCATATCTTCTGCCCATTTTTTAGTTTGATTATTTGCTTTTTGAGTGTTGAGTTTTATAAGTTCTTTATATATTTTGGATACTAATCCTTTCTCAGATAAGTCATTTGCAAATATCTTCTCCCATTCCATAGACTGCCTTTCAGTTTTGTTGATTATTTATTTGACTGTGCAAAAGATTTTTATTTTGATATGGTCCCAATAGTTTATTTTTGCTTTTCTTTCCCTTGCCTCAGGAGACATATCTGGTAATGAGTTGCTATGGTTGATATCAAAAAGATTACTGCCTGTGTTCTTCTCTAGGATTTTAATGGTTTCATGTTTCACATTTAAGTATTTAATCCATTTTGAATTTGTTTTTGTCTATACTGTAAGAAAGTGGTTCAATTTCATTTTTATGCATATTGCTGTCCAGTTTTCCCAATACCACTTTGTTGAAGAGACTGTCTTTCTTCCAATGGATATTCTTTTCTGCTTTGTCAAAGACTAATTGACCCATATATTTGTGGATTTATTTCTGGGTTTTCTATTCTGATTTTTATTACTGATCTATGTGTCTGTTTTTGTGCCAACACCATATTGTTTTGATTACTACAGCTTTATAATACAACTTGAAATCTGTAATTGTGATGCTTTAATCTTTGCTTTTCTTTTTCAAGATTCAGGGTCTTTTGTAGTTCCATACAAATATTAGAATTGTTTGTTCTAGTTCTGTGAAAAGTGATGTTGGTGTTTTGATAGAGATTGCTCTAAATGTGTAGATTGTTTTGGGAATTATAGACATTTTAACAATATTTGTTCTTCCAATCTATGAGCATAGAAAGTTATACAATTTCTTTGTGTCATCTTCCATTTCTTTCATCAGTTTCCTATAGTTTCAGAGTATAGGTCTTTAACCTCCTTGGTTAGGTTTATTCCTAAGTATCTTATTGTTTTTGGTGAAAATGTAAATGGGATCAATTCCTTGATTTCTTTCTGCTGCTTCATCTTTTGTGCATAGAAATGCGACAGATTTCTGTATTTTGATTTTTATCCTGCAACATTAATGAACCTGTGTATCAGTTCTAGACATTTTTTGGTGGTGTCTTTTAGGGTATAGAGTATAATGTCACCAGTAAATAAAGTTTTACTTCTTCTTTACTAATTTTTTTACCTTTTATTTGTTTATTTATTTTTTGATATCTGATTGTGGTGGCTAGGACTTCCAGTACTATGTTAAATAACAGTGGTGAGAGTGGACATCTTTGTATTGTTCCTGATCAGAGAGGAAAATCTTTCAGTTTTTCTTTATTGACAATGATATTATCTGTGGGGTTTTCATGTATATTGTCTTTATATATGTTCTCTCTAAACCTACTCTTTTGATGGTTTATTATCATGAATGGATGTTGTACTTTGTCAAGTGCTTTTTCTGCATTTACTGAAGTGATCATGTGGTTCTTATCCTTTCTTTTATTAATGTGGTTATCACATTGACTTACTTGCATATATTGAACTACTCTTGCAACCCAAGAATAATTCTGACTCAATTGTGGTGAATGATTCACTCAATGTATTGTTCGATTCATTTGCTAATATTTTATTGAGAATTTTTACATCCATGTTCATCAGAGATATTGGCCTATTGTTCCCTTTTGTAGTAGAATCTTTATCTGATTTTGGTAACAGGGTAATACTCACTTCATAAAATGAATTTGGAAGTTTTCCTTTCTTTTCTAATTTGTGGAATAGTTTGAGAAGAATAGATATTAATTCCTCTTTAAGTGTTTGGTAGAATTTCCCTGTGAAGCCATGTGACCCTGGATTCAATTTCTTTCCTGGTTATTGGTCTGTTCAAGCTTTCTATTTCTTCCTGTTTCAGTTTTGGTGGTTTATATGTTCCTAGGGACTTATCCATTTCTTCCAGACTGCTCAATTTGTTGGCATATAATTTTTCATGTTATACTGTTATAATTGTATTTCTGTGCTGTTAATTGTTATTTCTCCTCTCTCATTTGTGATTTTATTTATTTTATTTATTTTGGTTCTTTCTCTTTTCTTTTATAAACCCCTAGGGGTTTATACATTTTATTAATTTTTTTCAAAAAACCAGCTCCTAGTATCATTGATCTATTGCTTTTTTCAGTTTCTATATCATCAATTTCTGTTCTAATCTTTATTATTTCCCTCCTTCTGCTGACTTTAGGCTTCTTTTGTGCTCTTCTTTAGTTCCATTAGGTGTAAAATTAGGCTGTTTATTTGAGATTTTTCTTTTTTCCTGATGTAGGCCTGTATTGCTATATACTTCCCTTGCTGCATTCTAAAGGTCTTGCACCGTTGTGTTTTCATTTTCATTTGTTTCCATGTATTTTGTATTTCACATTGATTTGTTGGTTGCTCCATTCATTGTTTAGTAGCATGTTGTTTAGCCAATATGTATTTGTCCTCTTTCTAATTTTTTTTCTTGTGGTTGACTTCATTTCATATCACTGTATTCAGAAAATATGTATGGTATGATCTCAATCTTTTTGCACTTGTTGAGGCCTGATTTGTGACCTACTATATGATATATTCTGGAGAATGTCCTGTGTGCACTTGAAAAGAATATACATTCTTTTGCTTTAAAATAGAATGTTCTGACTATATCTGTTAAATTCATCTGGTCCAGTGTGTCATTCAAAGCCATTGTTTCCTTGTTGATTTTCTGTTTGATGATCTCTTTATTGATGTAAGTGGGATGTTAAAGTCTCCTAATATTATTGTGTTATTCTCAATGAGTTCTTTATGTCTGTAATTAATTTTTTTATATATAGTAGTCTGCTTCCTGGTTGGGTACATAAATATTTACAATTTTATATCTTCTTGTTGGATTGTCCCCTATATTACGATATAGTGCCCTTCAGCTCTTGTTACAGTTTGGTTTAAAGTCTAGTTTGTCCTATGTAAGTATTGCTACTCTGGCTTTCTTTTGATATACATTTGCATGATAAATGTTTCTCCATCCCCTCATTTTCAATCTGTAGGTGTTTTAGGTCTAAAATTAGTCTCTTATTAGTTGCATATAGATGAATCTTATTTTATACCTATTCTGACACCCTATGTCTTTTGATTGGAACATTTAATCCATTTACATTCAGAGTAATTATTGATATGTTTTAGTGCCATTGTATTACTTGTTAGTTTTGGAGATTTTCTCTGTTTGTTTGTTTGTTTTATTGTCTTTGTCACTTTTGATCTTCCCTTTCCAATCAAAGAGTGTCCTTTAATATTTCTTGCAGGGCTGGTTTAGTGGTCACAAAGCACTTTAGTTTTTGGTTGGGAAACTTTATCACTCATTCTATTTTGAATAATATCCTTGATGAATAGAGTATTCTTGGCTGCATTTTCCCTCTATTCAGCATATTGAATATATCATGCCATTCTCTTCTGGTCTGCCAAGTTTCTGTTGAGAAATCTGCAACTAGACTTATGGGCCTTACTTTGTAAGTTAAGGATTTCTTTTGTCTTGCTGTTTTTAGTTTTTTTTTTTCCTTTATCACCATATTTTCAAATTTAATTACAATATGTGTTGGTGTTGGCCTGCTTTTGCTGATTTTGATAAGAGTTCTATGTGCCTCCATGATCTGGATGTCTGTTTCCTTCGCCTGTTTATGGAAATTTTCAGCTATTACTTCCTCAAATAAATTTTCTGTTCCCTCTTTTTTTTCTTTTTCTTCTGGGACTCCTATAATAAGGATGTTATAATACTTTGTGGAGTCACTGAGTTTCCAAGTATGTTCTTGTGTTGCATAATTCTTTCTCTTTTGTCCAGCTTCATTATTTCCATTATTTTGTTTTCTAGGTCACTAATTTGTTTCACTGCTTCTTCCAGACTGCTGTTTACTGCATCAAGTCAGTTTCCAATCTAAGTTACTTCATTCTTCATTTCTGATTCTTTTTTTTAACTCTTTTATCTCTGTAGTTAGGGTCTTCCTGATGCTTTCCATTTTTTTTTCTAAAGGCCAGTGAGTATCCTTAGGATTATTGCTTTAATTTCTTCACCAGACATATTATTTATATCTGTTTCACTTAGGTCACTGGCCATGACTTTATCTTGTTCTTTCACTTGGGATAAATTCTTCTGTTTTGGCATTTTCTCTAAGTCTCTGTCTTCTCTCTGTGTTAGAAAAACCTGTTATGTTTCCTGCTTCTGAGAGTAATGGCTTTATGAAGAAGAGTTCAGGGGTGCCTGGGTGGCTCAGTCAGTTAAGTATGTGACTTTGGGTCAGGCCATGATCTCATGGTTAGTGAGTTTGAGCCTTGCATTGGGCTCTGCACTGGCAATGTGGAGCCTGTTTGGGATTCTCTCTCTGTCCCTCTTTCTCTGACCTTACCCTGCTCATGCTTTCTCTCTCTCTGTCAAAATAAATAAATAAACTTAAAAAAAATTTTTTAAAAAGAGCTCATATAATATCCAAGGCCTGGTGTTTCAGGGAGTGTCTCTTGGTGTATGCTGTGTGCTCTCTGCTGCTGTGTTTTGGCTGTTGTATCCTTCAGGCCAGTCATCTATAGAGGTTCTCCTTGCCTGAAGTGGGCAGTGTTTGGTCCATGGCCAGAATGTGAGTTTCAACTAAGTGTGCTTTGCTCTGTTTGTGAAAAGACACCTGATTCTACTTCCACTAAACTGACCCTCTTCAGAGCTCTCTGATTGGAGACTTGGTGTGGGCAGGGGTTTGTACTGGTCTCCTAGGGAAGAGGCCTGCCCCACTGGGAGTGAGACAAGCTTGACCAAGAGTGGCCATCCCGCTAGAGTGCTCAGGTGTAGGACTTGTTGCAGTAGGTTAGCCAGCCAGTGTGGGCTATGCACTTCTTACTGCAGATGTCTCTGTGTTTATTCTGAGGGATAGGGGAGGGAAAGTGAGAGATGTTTTCAGAAAGGTTGCCTCTCAAGGAAACACTCTGAGAAGAGCATATTATCTCCCCACTGTGTAATCTAGGTATTTTTTGGATCACTGTTTCCACACTGTTGCCCCTGGGTTGTTTGCTTGCCTTCTTTCCAGGAGCAGCACAGTGCTTCCAGGCTCTATCCCAGCCATGATTGCTGACTTGCTAAACTCCAGTCTTTAGAGATACAGTGTGGGCAGGGGCTTGTGCTGTTCTTCTGGGGTAGAAGCCCACCCCACTGAGATGAGGCAAGCTTGATAGAGAAGAACAGTTGCTCAGAGTATGGTGAGTGTGTGTGGGAGAGTTTAGGGGGCCTTTGTATAAGCACGTTAGGCAGCCAGTGTCCAGGTTGAGCTGCTTCCTGCTGGTGGCTTTGTTTCTGCTGAGGGCAGGGGAGGGAAATGCTGCAGACAGCTTCTTTGTCCCCGGAGGGAACTACTTCCTTTCAGGGGCATGCTCCAAGAAGAGGAAATAAATCTCCCCCTCGCGTGCCCCAGGTTTCTTCAGATTGCTGTAACCAGTTACCATGCTGTCTGCCCCTGGATTGTTTGCCTGCCTTCTCTCTAGGAGTAGGGCACTGCTCCCAGGGCCCTATCCCAGCCAAGCCTACTGACTTTTGAACTCTAGTCTTTAAACACAGCTGGTTGAAAGAACTCAGGAAAATCAGCTCCTCTCATTTTCCCAACCAATGGCTTTAGTAAAATATTCTCTGTGCCCTGTGTGCTCTTCTCTCTCTCATCTTTCCCTGTGACCAGGGGTCCCTCCCCTCCATAGCACCTGCTCTCCATTTCTCCCTAAACCACATCTCTGGACTTCCTGCCTTCTTTGATGTGGCTTCTCTCTTCCTTTAGTTGTGGAGTTTGTTCTGTCCATCTTCAGGTTGATTTCTGGGGTATTTAGAATGATTTGATAATTATTTACTTGTGTTCAAGGGATGACATGAACCTAGGGTCCTCCTACTCCTCTACCATCTTCTCTTGCCCCCCACTTTTTTGCCATTTTAATTAGTATGTATTGTAATGTGGGTGTCCTTTTTTAATGTTTATTTATTTTGAGAGAGAGAGAGAGAGAGAGAGAGAGAGCGAGCATGCTTATGTGAGCAAGCAGGGGTGGGGCAGAGAGAGAGAGAATCCCAAGCTTGCCCAGTACTGTTAGCACAGAGCCCGACATAGTGCTCCATCTCACAAACCATAAGATCATGACCTGAGCTGAAATCAAGAGTTGGATGATTAACCAACTGAGCCACACAGGCAACTCTAATAATATAGGCCTCCTTGAGTCGAACTTCTGAGGGGATCTCTGTGCCTCCTGGATCTAGATATCTGTTTCTTTCCCCACGGTAAGGAGATTTCAGCTATTTCTTCAAATAAATTTTCTGCCCCTTTTGTCTCTCTTCTTCTTCTAGGATCCTTATAATGTGAATGTTATTATGATTGTTGGAGTCACTTAGTTCACTAAGTCTATTGTCATTTTGCATGTTTTTTTTCTCTTATTTGTTCAGCTTGATAACTATCCATTTCTCTACTTCCAGGTCATTAATTCATTCCTTGGCTTCCTCTTGCATGCTATTTATTCCATCAAGTGTAGTTTTAACTTCATCTATTGTGTTCTTTATTTGCTTGTTTCCTTTTTATCTCTTTGTTAATGTTCTCACTAATGTCCTCCACTCTTTTCTCCAGTCCAGTGAGTATCTTTATGAACATTAGTTTTAATTCTCTATCAGGTATGTTTCTTATAACCATTTTGCTTAGGTCTCTTGCTGTGGATTTGTCCTGTTCTTTCATTTGGAATATATTCCTCTGTCTCCTCATTTTGTCTAACTAGTTGTGTCTGTTTCTGTGTGTTAGGAAAGTCAGCTACATCTCTTCCTCTTGAAGGTAGTGGCCTTATGAAGAAGAGGTCCTGTAGTGCCCTACAGTGTAGTGTCCCCTTTTGCCTGGGACCTGGTGCTTCCGGGAGTATCTGCTATGGGTGTTACTTGTGCCCTGCTGATGAGTACTGGATTATTTTCCTTTCAGTCTAGTTGTCTGCAGAAGTTCTCTTTTCCTGTTGTGGGCCATGTTTATTCCCTGATGGGTGGGGTGCATTTTAACATGGTATGCATTGGTCTGCTTATGAAATGAAACCTGTCAACACCACCACCACCAGAGCCAATGCCCTACAAAACAAATAGAGAAGCAATGTTGACTGTGTTTGCACTGGTCTTCTGGTGGAAGGCCGCCACAATCCTGGGACTGAGGCATGTATTACTGGAAAGGGCAGATTTCCTGAAGAGTGGGAGGTAGGGCTTAGTGTAAGCAAATTAGGTAGGGAGTGTGGGCTTTATCCTGGTTCCTGTAGGTGGCCATGTGCATGCTGAGGGGTGGAAAAAGAAATGACATGTGACAGCTCCTTTGTCCCTGAAGGGGTCTCCCTGTGATTACTTTGTCTCCAAGATGAGTAAATCTCTCTCCCTCCCTTGTTCCTCAGGCATTTTTCAAACTATTACTTCTATGCTGTATCTCTGCTGGTTATTTGTCCTCTGTCTCTTTAAGGACAAGGACATAGCTTTTTAATGCCCTTTGGCTGCTTTTTTAAATTCCAGGCTTTAAGTCCCACTGATTTGGAAGAACTCAGGAACTTCATCTCCTCTTGCTTTCAAAGCCAAATATCTTCCTTGTGTGGGCTCCACAGTGTGATCTAATTTTATCCTTCTCCTTGCCAATGGCTCCTTCCCTACCATGGATGTCCAGAAGCGTTTTGCTCCCAAACCTTCTCTCCAGCTTTCCTACCTTTATCGATGTGGCCTTTTCTCTACCTTTAGTTGTGAAGTTTCTTCTGCCAGTCTTTGGTTGTTTTCTGGGTTATTTCAGTTAATGTGAGTGTTATTTAGTTGTATCCATCTAATGCATCCCTAATGCATGCTTAGGGACTTCCTACTGTGCCATCTTTCCAGTCTTCTTATTCAAGTATTTTGAGGCATTGTTACTACTGGCATATTCTTTTAGTATTGGTAACACATTATTATTTTGATCAAATTTTCATCTACTATTATTTTCTTTCTGCTTGAAGAGTTTAAA
This sequence comes from Hyaena hyaena, assembly GCF_003009895.1. NCBI lineage: Eukaryota > Metazoa > Chordata > Mammalia > Carnivora > Hyaenidae > Hyaena > Hyaena hyaena. Next base: position 288,934 of record NW_024080779.1, on the reverse strand, counting down.
AAGTTCTTTTTAAAAAATTTTTAGTGTTTTTATTTATTTTTGAGAGAAAGACAGACAGAGAGACAGACACAACATAACCTGGTGGGGGGCAAGGAGAGAAAGAGACACAGAATCTGAAGCAGGCTCCAGGCTCCGAGCTGTCAGCAGAGAGACCAATGCGGGGCTCAAACCCACCAACCCATCATGACTTGAGCTGACATCAGGTGTTTAACTGACTGAGCCACCCAGATGCCCCTAAAAAAATTATTTTAGTGGTGGGGTGCCTGGGGGACTCAGTCTGTTAAGCATCTGATTCTTAATTTGGGCTCAGGTCATGATCTCACAGTAGTGAGTTCAAGCCCCGTGTCAGGCTATGTGCTGGGTGTGGAGCCTGCTTAAGATTCTCTGTCTCCCTCTGCCCCTACTCCATTTGTCCTCTCTCTCTCCCTCTTTCTCAAAAAAGAAGACAATTCTTTTAGTGATTATCTGTTGGCAATTAATTTTATCACCTTTTGTTTTTCTAAAAAAAAGTCTATATTTTACCTTCATATTTTTAAGATCTATTTTTGATAGGTATATAAATTTAGGGTTTTTCCCAGTATTTTGATGACACTTCTCCATTGTCTTTTGACTTGTAAAGTTTCTTATGAGAAGTTTACTGTTATCCTTATTATTGTTACCCTCCTTGTAATGTTCTTTTTAATTACCTGCCTTTCAGATTTTATCTTTATTACTGTTATTTTTAGCAATTGTTATTAGTTGTATTGGTATGATTGTCTCTATATTTAGTATACATGGGGTTCATTAAGAACTTGGAGTTTAGGCTTATTATTTTAATCTAATTTGGAAAAAATAAACTTTAACTATTATTTCTTCAATTTTTTTCTATAGCCCTTTTCTCCAGACACATCCTGAGACTTTAATGTCATTATGTCTATCAGATCATTTGATATCCCACAAATCACTGACGGTCTGTTTGGTTTTTGGTCTTTTTGTATCTTTGTGCTTCTTTATGGCTAATTTATATTGCTGTCTTCAAGTTAACTCATCTTTTGATGCACCTGGGGGCTCAGTTGGTTAAGCCTCCACCTTCTGCTCAGGTCATGATCTCATGGTTCGTGGGTTCGAGCCCCACATCAGGCTTTGTGCTTACAGCTAGCTCTAAGCCTGGAGCCTGTTTCAGATTCTGTATCTCCCTCTCTCTCTGACCCTCCCCTGCTCACGCTGTCTGTCTCTCTCTCAGAAATAAATAAAACAAAAAAACAAACAAAAAGAAATAAATAAAACATTAAAAAAATTTTTAAGTTAACTCATCTTTTCTTCAGCTTTGTCTAATATGCTGTTAATCCTACCCAGAATATTTTTATTTCAGATACTGTATTTAAAAGTGCCATTTTTGTTTTTTTTTAAGTCTTCCATTTTTCTTTTCATCATGTTTATACTTTCTTCTACATCTTGAATATATGAAATATATTTGCAATGGCTTTTTGTCTACTACATCTCTCATTTCTCCCACACCTGGAACTGTATTTATTAATTGGTTTTTCTTCTAGTTCTGGGTCATATTTTCTTTTTTCTTGAATTCTTAATTGTTTTTCAAATTAGATATCAGATGTGATTTTTATATTATTAGATGTTGGATTTGTTAAATTCCCTTAAAGAACTTTGGACTTTATTCTGGCAGGCAGTTATGTTAATTGCAAAGTCTTATATTTTCAAAGCTTATTTTTTATGATATGCTGGGAAATACCCAGGGTTATCTTTAATATAATGTTAATTTATTCCCACTTTAAGGCAATCAATTTCTGAGAACTGCTTGATGCTTTGTGTATGAGAAGACCTCACCATTCTGGCTTGTGAAAATATGAACTATTCTCAGGCCTTCTGTGAGTGTCAGAAAATGTGCAGCCTACTGTTCTCCACTGATTATTTCATGGAGATCTTCATGGAGATCCAATTCATACTAGCCTAGACAAGTATTTAGCCAAATATTTGAAAAAACTCCTCTGTAGTCCTTCAGAACTCTCTTTTTCTCTTTGTGGAGTTTCCTCTTCTAAGAAATTGTGACTTATTAATTCTTTCTTGACCCCACAACCCTCCATATTCTGATCTCAGTCCTCTAAATGCAGCTAGAATTCAGGGCTCTGTTTTGGTTTTACCTACTTGTACTTGAACCTGGAACTTCCTGCTAAGAAGTTATCTGGGGCAATTGTAGTGCTCTATTCCTTTGTTTCTTCTCTCTTAGAGATCATTGTCTATGCTTCCTATGGTCAAATGTCTTAAAGCAATTTTTTTTTCATATATTTTACTTGTGTCTCACATTGTTCACAGTTGGAAGGCAATTCTTGTTATAGTTCTTTATGGTTGGAATTAAATTATTTACACTCTTTTAATTTGTTTCATTTTTGTATCAAACTACACTTTTTAAAACACCTTACAGTTGTTATTCTTAAAACACATTCAGATAATTTGTGTTTAAGCCATTTACATTCAGTGCAATTATTATTATTATTTTTATATCTGTGATTTTGCTTTTTGTAAATGTCCAATCAGCTCTTAGTCCATTTGTTACAGTTTGCCTACCTTTTTAAAAATCAGTTTTTAAATTTTATTCCATTTTACTTTTTCTATTTGACTTTTAGCTATATAACTTTTTAAATAGTTTTAGTGGTTAATCTAGAGATGACAATATGCATGCTTAACATTTTATGACCTACCTTAAATAATTACTTCTTAATGAACAATTCAAGAAACTCAGAACAGTTGAACTCCATTCAATACTTCTTGTACTATTGTTGTTACAAATTTTTCTTTGTACCTTTTATTCTTTTCTATAGTTTAATGATTTTATCTGGAATTATTTTCCTTCAGAGTGCCCATTCATTTCCAATGAAAATATTGATATACATGGGACTAAATATAACTTATTATTATTTTATTTATCTTATTTTTTGTTATTTTTCTATTTTTCTTTTAGTGGAATTATTTTTTTCCTTCCATTATTTCCCCTCTATTAGTTTCTTCTTTCCACTCAGCTTTTCACTTACTTTTCATTGGTACCCACTTTGCTACTTAAACTTCCAAGCTGGGGCACCTGGGTGGTTCAGTTGGTTAAGTGTCAGACTCTGGTTCAGGTCATGATCTTGCGGTTTGTGAGTTTGATCCCTGCTTTGGGTTCTGTGCTGACAGATCAAAGCCTGAAGCCTGCTTCAGATTCTATGTCACCCCCCCTCCACTCTCTGCTCTTCCCTTGCTCTCTCACACTCTCTCTCACTCTCAAAAATAAATAAAAATTACAAAAAAATTAAAACTTCCAAGGCTCCTGGGGCACCTGGGTGTCTCAGTCGGTTAAGCATATGACTTCAGCTCAGGTCATGATCTCATAGTTTGTGGAATCAAGCCCTGTGTCTGGCTCTGTGCCGATAGCTCAGAGCCTGGAGCCTGCTTCAGATTCTGTCTCTCTTCTTGATCTCTCTCTCTCTCTCTGCCCCTCCCTGGTTGTGCTCTATCTCTCTGTCAAAAATAAATAAATATTTAAAAAAACCTGCCAAGGCTCCCATATGGGGTTAATGATACTCAATATTTGTTTTGTTTTGTGCAAACAAAAGAAAGAAAAAGAAAAAGAATAATCATAAATATAAAACCTATGTAAAGGTATAAATAGAAAAGTTCCAAAATAATTTACATTCGTATTTTGTTTATACTTCTAGCTCGCATTTTTTTAGGGTAACATTAAGGAATATATGATGAAATTCATCAAGTTATAGTAAAGGAAACAGTTTTAAAATTTTAGCACCAATTACCTTATCTTTAACAGCTCAGTCACTAGCTTTGCTGAGGGAATTATTTTTATTAATATTGTTGGGTGGTACACCACACCAGCACGCTGCATATTTAAAGTTGTGGACAATTTTTAATTAAAACATGTATAGAATCAAATATTTCATTTTGTTCTGGCACCAGAAGATTCATTAGCTTTTTAATAAAAAATGTAGCTGATTGGCAATTATTTAGCTTGACTATCTCAAAATACTCTCTGCAAATGTCCTCTTCCATGAATGTTAATTTGACATTTGAAAGCATATTTGAGGATATTCACATAATTCTTTGATTTGTAATATTCAGACAAATATTAAGGAGAAAACACTAGGGAACAGTAAGTTTAAGTTCACTTTTCATATCCGATGATTGTTACAGAGTTTATCCAAGAGATGCTGTATTTGATTTTTAATATAGCTAATATATCATGCAACAATAAAAATAATCATACTGACATTTTTACCTGAAAAAATATTTACCAAGAAGAATGACATTTGCAAAAGAATCTTAAAGAATTGTTGTGCCTAAGGGAATATTCAGCTTAAGTTGATGTGACATTTTCAATGATGAAACTCAAAATTATCACTATACATTTTTCTTAGAAATGTTTGTGTTAAAATAATGTTTATTTCTTTACATTATTAAAATATGTCATTCCACATTTTAAAGTATTTACACATTTCTGTATTTTGTTTCCATCTATTGTTTTATCTTTTTTCCCCTTTGAAGTAATTCTTTTATTTCACTCAAGTTCTTGGTGCAGAACCAATGAATTCCTTATATTCTAAATAAACATTACTTATTCTCACCATTATTTCCACCTCTCTTTTCTTACCTAGATATATATATATATATCTATATATCTATATATATATTTCCCAGTCTTGCAAATTGGATGGGACCACATGACTAATTCTGGTTAATTGACTGTGACTGGTGGTAATATGTATCACTTCAGGGCTGACACACTTAAGAGCCAGTGTGTCATGCTCTCTTCACCTGCCAAAATGGATTCTGAAGCATTGTGTTGAAATGGTTGTGTTATAAAATAAAAGCAACCCGGAATACTTAGTCACCACATGAAAAATATATGCCCTGAAGTCATGGGGACTTGCAAGAGAATTTTCATGAGCAAGAAATAAACTTGTCTAGTGTTAAGAAAGTGAGATTTTGGTATTTTGGTATTCCCATCACAGCATAACCTAGTGTATCCTGACTGTTATACATTTTAAAGAACTAAGGTATAGATACAAAGTGGGGTGGGAGTATGTCTTGGGAGTACCAAGACAGAGAAAAATATAGATGCTGGTATTGAAAAACAATTATCATGTTGCACATATATACTATTGTATGGAAGGAAGGGCCTGACACAGATATAGGTTAAATTGGAGATACAGTTTCCCAGTACCTCATATATTCCTTAATGTCACCAAAAATACATTTTCATAAACATAACCATTTTACCTTTTTAGGGATGTCTCTCTGCTTTCTACTGCCTTTAATTATAGCAATAATGATTTTGTATGTATTTTTTATTAAACATTATCACACATCTTATTTCAGGAGTAGACACCCCAGGCAAGGAATATACAGAACAGAAGTTAATCTTGGGTCTCACACTTCTACATAAATAATCTTGTATTTGAGGTTTAAAAAGCAACCTTACTACCATTTCCAAAAGTATTTACTAGACACTTACACAAAGTAATCTAAAGATTATCTCTGACCTCTAAAAACATGTAATTTAAAACAAGCACAATGACCATACACATCCCTTTGAGGTCTTATACACAAGTGTTAAGAAACTAAACAGCTATGTGATTCTGTCTTTTCTGCATTCTCAAGAATCTACACATGCCATGCTCTTCTAATATTTACCATATTCAGCTTTATTTTTCCATCATTTGTGTGCTTTTTCTTATGTCCTTTTTGTGCTTTTCTTGCATAATCTTTGTGTTTCTTAGGGGTTGTATCTAATATACCTAACAACGCAGTTAAAACAAGTAGGAATTCAACAAATAGAAAATATTAGCCATATATAAGTAAAATATTTTATGTATATGTCTGTGTAAAATATAAGCCAAAATGTTAGAATACCTAGCTTTTCATAATTTCCCTTAGTCATAATTACTGGCTCCAAGTGTATATGATTTGCAAACAGCCATTTTAATGGAGAAAATGTAAAAATATGTATTTTTCCCTCAAACCATGAAGAAAGGCAAAAAAAGAAAACTCTTAAATAATTCATTGGCTAGTTTCATTAATTCATTGTGACAGTTTGTAAATTCATTTCATCAAAGTTTATCAGGATATCAAAACAGCTTCATACACTTGAACCACTGATCTCAATCTGCCTACTAAAACAGAGAAATTTGAACCTTTTTATATTGCATGTAAAATTCATTCTGTGTGCACATATATTCCTTCCTTTGGGAAAAAGCATCTAAGTTTCATAAAATTCTCAAAGGAATGTATGAGTCATTAAATACTCTAAAGTCAGAAACATGATAATTGGTCTTGACCCCTTCCGTACTTTTACCTGCCACAGTCCCATTTATCCAGTCATCAATTTATCTTTCTAAATGTGCATTAAAATTGTCTCTTTCTCTCTGGCCTTAGTGCCTTAGTTCAGCCCCTCATCATCTCTTAAATGGTTTCTCTACCTCCATTCTTATACCCTTCCAACCCATCCTTCACACTTATAGAATGATCTATCTAAAACACAAATCTGATCAAGTGGTTTAACATCTTAAAACCTTTCACTGATAACACTTAAGTAAGATAAAATACATATCTCTTAGCATTGTGTAATGGGAACCATACTAGATCAGGGACAAGGTTTTTCAAGTTCCATTTGTCTGTTCTGTGTTCTTTCTACTGTATTCAAGAAGATCATTGTTCTAAACTTTAGCTTTGTCCTCTTGAATCAGGTATCTCTTATTAGGGATCTCTGAGAGTTTCCACTGGTTCAGGATTGAGAGAGAGAGAAGAGAGAGAGAGCGAGCGAGAGCATGAACAAGGGAGGGGCAGAGGGGGAGCGAAAGAGAGAAATCTTTAAGCAGGCTCTACACTCAGTACAGAACTTGATGCAGGGCTCAATCTCACGACTGTGAGTTCATAACCTGAGCTGAAATTAAGAGTTTGATGCTTAATTGACTGAGCCACCCAACCACTCCTCTTGATGGCTTTTTTTAAGTCAATGAATTAACTCTGGAATCTGTCTGTGGGCTTTTTTATGGATAAATATATTTACAGTTTAATATATTTCTGGTTGGGTTTTATGCTAGTTATAGCTAAAAACTTCCCCATTGGTTTACAAACACTTGCTTAAAACCTATCAGTGGCTTCTAAATTATGCTAAGGACAAAACCAAGATCCTTCATGTGGCTCTAAAGCCTTGAACAGTGTAGCCACTACCTTATTACACAGATTCATCTAACACAACTCCTTGTTACACTGTGTTTTCTTGCCTTCTTTCAATTTGTCACATTTCCTGTGTTCTCCTGCCATAGAGCTTATATTAGTTTGCTCAGGGCTGCCATAACAAAATACCACAGACTGGGTGGCTGAAACAACAGAAATTTATTTCTCACAGTTCTGGGGGTTGAAGTTCCAAGATCAAGGTGTCAGTAGGTTTGTTTTTTCCTAGGACCTTTTGCCTTGACTTGCAGGTGACTGCCTTTTTGGGGTGTCTTCACATAGTCTTTCCTCTGTATGTACATGTCCTTGGTATCTTCCATGTTTCTTAATTTCCTCTTCTTCTTTTTTTTTTTTTTTTTTTTTTTACAAATAGTTTATTGTCAAATTAGTTTCCACATAACACCCAGTGCTCATCCCCACGAGTGCCCTCCTCCATGCCCATCGCCCCTTCCCCCTACATCAATCAGTTCTCAGTTTTTGTCAGCCTTCAAGAGTCTCTCATGGTTTGCCTCTCTCCATTTCCCCCACCATTTCCCCCCTTCTTCTCCCCATTGGTCCTCTGTTAAGTTCCTCCTAATCCTCCTATACGTGCAAACATATGATATTTGTCCTTCTCTGCCTGACTTATTTCACTCAGCATAACACCCTCAAGGTCCATCCATGTTGCTACACATGGCCAGATTTCATTTTTTCTCATTGCCATGTAGTATTCCATGGTATAGATAAACCACATCTTCTTAATTTCCTCTTCTTATAAGAATACCAGTCCAATTGTATTAGGTCCCACACTGAGGGGATGCTCATTTTATTATAAGCACCTCTTTAAAGTCCCTTTCTCCAAATACACTCATTTTTAAATACTGGGGGTTGGGACTTTTATATATAAACCTGGAAGGAAATAATTCAGTCCATAACAAGGCCATTATAATTGTTAATTCCTCTCTCTGGAATAGTTTTTCCACCTCCACACTGTCCACCTCCTCAATTTCTACACACCTAATTTTTCTAGTTTTGTAGTTGAGTCCCATTCAGGTTTTATATGCTAGATTAAATAGTTGTGAGATTCTTTCCCTAATGGCTTAATTTCTAAGTCCACTTTATATTTATATATTTATTGGTGTAATGATTTGTTATTATATACATATGCTACTTAATGATCAGTAATATGAAAGGGAGGGCCATATACATTATAGCTCATCAAAGTGTTTACGATTCTTAATATAATATCTGGAGTACAACACATGCTCAATAAATAATTTTGAATAAATGTATGCTGAATGAATACTATATAATATAACTGGAAAATATGAATATTGTTTTTCAGTGATAGCTTCTTACTGAGATCTTTATCCTCAATAGTTGTCACAGTGAGTAGAACATAATAGGTTCTGATTTCATGTTCTCTCAGAAGGAATGAATGACTGTCTCTCTTGTGGCTTAGGTATATATAATTTAGCATGATTGGTTGACTGAAACAGTATTAAAAACATTAGGACTCAAATCTAAACTCCAGATTTATTTAAGGTTTTCTCTCATTTGTTTTCTATAGTACTTATTGCTTTTATATTTAATACTGGATTCTGTTTTTCTATCTCTATGCCATTTTAACTTTACGCCATGACTCTTGTTCCCTACCTAGACTCTGAACTTGATACCTCTCTTTGGTATTGATTACACATTGATGTTCAGTAGTTCTCAAAGATACACTTCTTATTTTCCTATCTCTGATTTCATGTACTATAACTAAGGATGGAAGAGGGCACACCCATCATATATAATCTTCTATAGACTTAGAGGCCACATTTCCCTCCAAAGTTGACCATTTTTCACACAGAAGGAATTAAACAAAATGAAGGTACTTTATTACCCAAAACATATAGCATAAAATTGATTTATTTAGACGAATAATAGAGTTTTCTTAGCTTTTCAGAAAAAAACTGTGTGTGTAGAAAGAGATAGTTCTCTAGTAAGTATATTTAAAAATAAAATTCTAAGGTGTTTGAAATATAAAAAGAGACTATAGTTACATATACTACCCAGAATTTAAAAATTTTAATGTCCTCCCTTTCTTATGAATAATTACATAAATGGGAGGAAATAATGAAAAATAGCTCTACAAATTAATAATAAATAATTGACAGAAATGACCGAACACATTTGAAGAGTTTTGCTATACATATATCAAAAAGATAGTTTTTTTTTATAGGTTATTTATTTTTGAGACAGAGACAGATCATGAGCAAGGGAGAGACAGAGAGAGAAGGAGACACAGAATCTGAAACAGGCTCCAGGCTCTGAGCTGCCAGCACAGAACCCGATGCGGGGCTCGAACCCACTAACCACGAGATCATGACCAGAGCCTAAGTTGGGCGCTTAACCAACTGAGCCACCCAGGCGCCCTGACTTATATTAAAAAGATGAAGATGGATGATGAGCATATTTAATTCAGCATATGTCAGCCTGAAAGTATATTTATGTTATTGAGAACAGTTTAAATCATGTAAATAAACCCTGCAAAGTGAATAGGTGAAAAAATTAGATATAAAGGAAGAGATCATAATTTCATCTAAAAGTCTAAAAGAGTTATTAGTACAGATTTCTGCATTGTTTTCTGGCATAAGATCATAGTTTTCAATCATGTCTCTTTTGATTTGTTATATAATATAAATGTCCTTCAAATGAAAAGCAATATAAATATACATTTTTTAGAGCAGAGAATCATTAGTTAGTAATCCTATGTTAAGTTCCTAATGATGCTTGTACACTCCAACCCAAAGTTTCAAGATACAGGAATTTGAAACTTTAGGTCATGGTTTAAGATGGGATTAATATGTGTATATATATATGTGTGTGTGTATATATATATTTGCAATTCACTTGGCTTCTCATCACAAAAATATACCATAGCCCATACACACACTCAAGTTTAAGTAGGAAAGATTAAACATAGGGAGAAGGAAGTAAATACATAACACTGTATTCATTATCTATTGCTGAATAGTAAAATACCCCAAGCCTCAGTGATTTAAAATAGCATTTATCATCTCAGTTTTTGTGGTTTAGTCATAGCTTAGCTGGTTCCTGCAACTCAGGGTCCCTCACAAAGCTTTAATGAGGGAATGTTCTGTGGCTGCAGTCATCTCAAGCCTCAGTCTGGGTATTTGGGGTGGTGGATCAGGAAGTTAGGATCTACATCTAAGCTCACTCATCTGGCTATCAGCAGGCCTCAGGTCCTCACACTCTGTTGACCAGAGATATCAGTTCCTGGCCAATTTATAGAGGGCTACAGCAACATGACAGCTTGATTCAGAGATAAAGGGAGGGAGATGGAGGGAGAGAGAGAGAGAGAGCAAGAGAGAGATTAAGTCTGAAGCTATAGGCCTTTTGTCACCAAATCTCAGAAGTGACATCTTGCTACTTCTGCCATATTCTGTTTATTACAAGCTAATCAATAAGTCCAGCCCACATTGAAGAGAAGGGAATTACATAAGTGTTTCAATTCCAGGATACATAAGTGTATCAATTCCTGGATACGGGAACACTGGGACCAATCTTACAGATTACCTACCACAAATACCACATAAAGGCAAAACAGGATAAGACTAAGGGAAAAAGTGAATTATAGAAATTGCTATATCACATTAGATCACACAACTTTTTGCTCTCAAAATTAAAATGTGATCATAAAAACCTCTGGATAATTATTTGGTACTCAGAAGATTATTTCAACAGTTACTGGATAGCCATTATGTGTCAAAGGTTAGAAAAGTATGGCCTTCAGCCCTGATTTTGTAAATAAAATTTTGTTGGAATAGAATCATGCTCATTTATGTATTTTCTATATATTATTTTTGTACTAAAACACAGAGGTGAGTAGTTGATACTATGATCTATGACCTGTAAAGACTAAAATATTTATTGTCTGGTCCTTTAAGAAAATGTTGCAAGGCTAAATCAATGATAATAATTATGAGTTTCTGCAAAAAGCTAAGATTTTGTGGAGGCATTTTTTTTCCTTATATTATAGACCCAGTTCTCACCATTTCACTGCTAAGAACTTTCCAGATAAGTCAGTCCCAAGTAGATATTAGCCCATTCAGGAAATTTCCTTAGCTACTAAGGATGAGTTAGATGGCCTTCCTCTGTGCTACTGTGGTGCTATGTGCATATATCTATATAGCACTCACTATATTGTATGTTTTTATTTATTGAGATAAAATTCAGAAAACATACCATTTTAACCATTTTAAAGTATACAATTGAGTAAGTACACTCACAATGTTGTACAACCATCATTATTATTTAATTCCAGAACATTTTCATAAACACGAAATCACATTCCCATGAAGCAGTCATTACCCATTGTCCTGTCACCACAACCTCTGGCAATTTCCTATCTTTATGGATTTGCCAATTCTGGATATTTCATACAGTGGTAATCATAAAGTATATGGCCTTTAATGTCTAGCTTCTTTCACTCAGCGTATTGTTCTCAAGATTCATCTATACTTAGCATGTATAAGTACTTCATTCTTTTTATGGATGAATACTATTTCTTTTGTTCATTTTGTTTTGCTTTATTTATTTATTTATTTATTTATTTAGAGACAGAGAAAGCATAAGTGGGGGAGGGGTGGAAGAGAGGGAGAATCCCAAGCAGACTCTGTGCTGTCAGGTCAGCAAAGAGCCCAATGTGGGGCTTGAACTCACTAAACTGAGATCATGACCTGAGACAAAATCAAGAGTCAGATGTTTAACTACCTGAACCACCCAGGTGCCCCTGAGTAATATTTCATTATATGGATATACTAATTATGTTTATATATTTATTATTTGATGGACATTTGAGTTGTTTCTACTTTTGAGGTAATATGCATACAGCAGCTACGAATATTTGTGTAGAAGTGTTTGTTTGAGGAGAACTTGGGTGGGTCAATGGGTTAAAGTGTCTGACTTAAGTGTTCCATCTCTTGCATTTTTAGAAAGAGTTTGAGAAGGATTGGTGTTAACTTTTCTATAAATGTTTGGTAAAGTTCACCAGTGAAATGCTTTTTGGGGGGGAGAGATTTTGATTACTGATTCCATCTCTTTACTTGATCTAGACATATTCAAATTTTCTATTTATTTTAAGTCAGTTTTGGTAGTTTGTGTGCTTCTAGGAACTTGTCCATTTCATCTAGGTTATCTAATTTGCTAACACACAATTGTTCATAGAATTATCTTATAATACTATCTATTTAAAGTTACTAATAATGTCTCTACTTTTATTCCTGACTTTAGTTATTTGTATCCTCTTTTTTTTTCTTAGTATAGCTAAAGGTTTGTCATATCATTGTTCTTTTTAAACAACCAACTTTTGGTTTTATTGATTCTATTATTTTTTGTTCCCTGTTTTGTTTATCCCTTTGTAATGATTATTATCTCCTTTCTATTTTCTTTGAGTTTAGTTTACTATTTGTTTAAAATTACAGTATAATTAACATACAGTGTTATATTAGTTTTAGCTATACAATATAGTAATTCAACAATTCTATACTTTACTCAGTGTTTATTATGATAAGTGTACTCCTAATCTCCTTCATCTATTTCACTCATCTCCCACCCTACTCTTCTTTGGCAACCACCAGTTCTCTATATTTAAGTCTGATTTGTTTGTTTGTTTCTTTTTCTTTGTTTTTCCTCTTAAATTCCACATGAGTAAAATCATATTTGTCTTTCTCTGACTGAATTAGTTCACTTAGTATTATACCCTCTAGATACATCCATGTTGTTGCAAATGGCAAGATTTCATTCTTTTTCATGGCCGAGTAATATTCCTGTATTTGTGTGTATGTGTTTGTGTGTCACAAACAATGGAATATTGTATATTGTATCACATCTTCTTTATCCATGCATCTCTGGATGGACACAGGTTGCTTCCATTGCTCTTATTTTTCTAGTTCCTTAGGGTGTAAAGTTAGGTTATTGATTTGTGGTCTTTCTTTTTTAATGTAAACACCTACCACTACAAATTTCCCTCTGAGCACTGTTTTTGCTAAATCCTTTCTTTTTGCATGTTGTGTTTTTATTTTTATTTGTCTCAAAGTATTTTTTAATTTCACTTGTGATTTCTTCTTTGACCTATTGTTTATTTAAAGTGTTTTTTTTTTAGGGGTGCCTGGGGAGCTCAGTCAATTGTCTGGCTTTGGCTCAGGTCACAATCTCCTGGTATGTGAGTTTGAGCCCTGCGTCAGACTCTGTGCTGACAGCTCAGAGCATGGAGCCTGCTTCAGATCTTGTGTCTACCTCTCTCTCTGCCCTACCTCTGCTCATGCTCTTTCTCTGTCTCAAAAATAAATAAACATTTAAAAAAAAATTTAAAGTAAAGTGCATTGTTTAATTTCCACATATTTATGAATTTTTCGGTTTCACTTCTGTTGATTAATTATTGATCGTTAGTTATTATTATCAAACTTTTCTAGTTAATTTTTCATGTCTGTTATTATATTTTTCAGCTCTAAAATATATGTATGGTTTCTCTTTATAATTTCTACCTCTTTATTAATATTTTCTATTTGTTGAGACACTGCTTTTATGATTTCCTATAGGTTCCTTCCCCTCCTGATATCCTTTAGCTCTTCGAGCATAGTAACATAATTGGTTTGGTTTTTGTATAGTTATTAGTTCATGCATTAATTTACTATTTTCATATCAATTTCTTTTTTGCTTTCCATCAAGTATAAGTTATTGTTTTTTGCCATATGCCATATAATTTTTGTTGAAAACTGGACATTTTGAATATTATAATATGGCAATTTAGGAAATAAGATTCTGCTCCATATCCAGTGTTTATTTTCATTGTTTGTAGTAGACGTTTTTGTTTGTATTCTGATTTTACTAATTTGATGTCAATATTCTTTGTCATCTGTGGCCACTGATTTCCTTGTTCCATATGTATGGTTTGATCATAATGCCTTCAGGTTCCATTAAGTCAGCTAGTGATTTGACAGATATTTCGTTGAACCAACCAATCAACAAACAACTCTCAGTCTTTGCAGATGGACTCTGTGTGTGTGGTAGAGAATGCTTTCAACACTCATCTAGGCAGTTTAAAATTCTGTCCTTGAAATATACACTACTTACACTTTAAACTTACATAATTTTATATGTCACTTATATCTCAATAAAGCTTTAAAAAACCTCTGCTTTAGCTTTACTTTCTGCTTCTGCTGATCCTAAAGGTCATCTGGAGGTGAGAGCTGAGGGCCTTCACTGGTTTACTTTGAAGATGTGCCCAACCCTATGCATAAGTGTCACCTTCTAGGTTTCTATCTCATTCTCGATCCCTTCTTCCCAAGATTTTTAGTTTAATTATTGTTTCCCTCAACTGTTATACTTTACCAATGGTGTCAGTGGTTCAGGAGTTTGTCTTGAAATGCTTTTGACAAATGATCCTTGGAAAATTGCATCCATGATGGGAGAGTTCTAAGTTAGGTGGAAATAAAGCAAGTTCTTTTCTTTGTTCCTTCAGAGAGCCACTCAACAATTCAAAACAAGCTGCCACAAATCTTTGAGAATAAGGTCCATTTTGTGCCCTGTGTACTAGGAATCTATATGGGTAATGTAGACTGTTGCCCTCAAAGCTATGAGAGAGTAGGGGATACAATCAGGCTAAGATGCCACAGATCTCTTTTACCAAGATTTAAGGGTGTTTTTTTTTTTAATTTTTTTCTTATCTAAGCATTCACTTGATTGCTCTAAACATTTAATTTGTTCCTGGAATTCTGACAAAGTTTTTTCCCATAGTTTTTGCTAGTTTATTCTCTATTTTTGTGGAGAGACAGATTTTTGGAGATTCCTACAACATCATTTTTGCTGACATCACTGAATATATTTAATCTTAATTATTTGCTTCAATCTCTTTCCTTGGCTGCAATGCCATGAGCCCCTGGAGAACAGAGATTATATCTTGGCCATCTCCATCTCTCCAGATACTATCAGAGATCCAGATACATAGTAAGCAGCTTTAAATTTATGTAAATGAATGAATAATAACTGAATTGAAAATACATCTTATTTTATAGACAATTAAATAAATCCTCCAATGATGGAAAAAAATTGGTGGAGTGGGTGTCACAGCTCATGCTTTTGGATATGTGGATAGGAATGAGGGAAATATGGACTCTCTGCATAGCTATGTTGCATCAGTGAATTAAGCTACTTATTTTGATCAGATTACTAAACTGGTGGATTAGAGAAAGGTTGCAGACTTAGCATGTCAGTATTACCTTTAGTTGTGCTATTGAGTCTAATTTTTGCCACATATTAGATATATGAATATTAATTGAAAGTAAGTACACTTAGGTAGGCTTATAATGGCTGAATGTCTTATATTGTATGTGTTCATATTAAATGCCTCATTGTTGGTATAAATTTCAAATAATTCAATTTCTTAAAAACCAAACTGAAACCTCAGCTAGTAGCTTCACTGCATAAGTTAAGTATCCTGTGGGATAAAAGACATTCTTTTTTGTTTATAACATTTTTTTCCCATTATCACAAAGGCAATGTGAAAAACGCATTTGAGGTAAAAAAAGAAATAGCATATCTGGGCACTGTGGCTTAAGTAGATTTCTTATTCACTAAACAGATAAATGAAGACAGTACCATGTGTTACAAAGAATATAATTTTGACTGCTACTGTATTAATTTGTGATATCATTCACAGGAAGTAGTCTACCACTGATACTCACCATCAAATCCAGTTACCAGCTGCGCAGTTGTACCCCTTCCATTCATTTAAGTGTGGATTATTTTGGTTGTCTTTTGCTTTAGTATGATAAAAATGCCATAGAAATAGTTCTCAGAGTTCCATTTCCTTACACAACCAATGGTAAAAAATAAATAAACCAAGGAATATTATAAGATTAACATGAGGTAAACTTACAAAATTAACCCATAGTTCCAACTTCAGTTTCATTTTACAAAATATATTGTATACATTGATCGTGTATCCTTCTGCTTTCTGTGATTTATTTCTGGATCCTAAAATATCACTTAATCTCTGGTTAATACTCTATATTCTTAATATATATTTATTTTTACCTACCTACTTAAACAATTCCTAAAGTGGGATTCCAGATAATGTTCATTTAGTTAAATCCTGTATCCTCCATCTATCCCTAACTTAACCTTCTTCACAGAGAAAAGTGAGATCATCATGAATTGAATCCTTCCAGTTTATATATATATATATATAATTTATATAATAAATAAATTATATATATACTGAAGGATTATATATACCTAATTATATATTAGATTATATATATTTAGATTTTATATAAGATATATTTAAACACATATACACCAACACAATCAAATTTTGAGGCATGGATTGATTATTCTTTGGCTTTGATAGTCTACTCAGAAGATAAGATAGTTATCAGAACACGTGGTCGCAACTCCCAGATTACTGATATTAACGTTTTGTATGTCTAGACAAAAATATATTGTATAGTATAGATATTTACAAAATGGAAAGAGAATTATTTATCACCTGTAAAAGTCACAAGGGAAAAACAGATGATAACAGATATATGAAAGATATTTAGTAAGAAAGCCTTCAGTAAATTATAAGAACAATAACAATTTTATAGGTGGACTTTATTCAAGTACAGATGTGCTCTGGAAAAGTAATTAAAACACTTTGAAAATCTCACAAAATCCTATTGGGAATGAAGAGGTAAGGGAGGGTTAGAGAGATTATTATCTAAGGGAACTGTGTGGTAACGTATTTTGAAAATGAATAATATCAGAAGATGAACTATTACTCTTCTTTTATTATTTTTCTTTGAGAAAGTGAGACCACAAGAAAGAGAGGGACAGAGGAAGAAGAGAGAGAGAGTCTTATGCAGGGTCCCTGACCAACAAATTGTCCAATACAGGGCTCAATCTCGTGGCCTTGAGATCATGACCTGAGCTAAAATCAAGAGTCCAATGCTTAACTGAATGAGCCACACAGGTGCCCTGAAATATTACCTTTCTTAAATAAAGCTTTAGATTTTTCCCTATCAACTTGTGTTAATATTTGGGCCTGTCATAATGTTAAAATTTGGAAAGGACTTTGTTGAAAAAAGAAAAAAATTAACAAGGGTTTGATGGTAAAATATCCACAGCTCCCAATGTAGATTTGGTTATTGGCAATAACATACCAGTCATGCTTTTGCCTCACAACCTTTGCACTCACTTCTCCCACTGCTAAAAATATTCTTTTCTCTCATTTTATTCATATCTCTGCTCAAATATCCCCTTATCAGTGAAAACTTCTCAGGCAGCATATATATTAAGTATATATAAATTATGTAATTATAACATGTACTATATATTACATTACATTACATATTGCATATCATATATAATACTTATTATATATATGAGATCTATTTATATAAAATACCAATGCACACATACACCCCGGTATTCCTATATCTTTCTTGTTTCTCCACTGCATTTATTACTATCTGACAGAACAAATTGTATGTTTATTGTCTGACTCATCCCAGGTAAAATGTAGGGTCTAGGAGAACAAGTAAATATATGTACGCACAATAATCAAAGTACCTCATATCTTTATTTCAGAGTTTATCTATCTATCTATCTATCTATCTATCATCTATCTATCTATCTATCTATCTATCTATCTATCTATCTATCTATCATCCATCTATCTATCTATCATCTATCTATCTATCATCTATCTATCTATCTATCTATCTATCTATCTATCTATCATCTATCTATCTATCATCTGTCTAATCTGTCACCTCTCTACCTGTTCTTATTGATATCTTTGACTCCACTTCAGCACCAAAGGATTTATTCTAGCCTTTCATCTTATTGTGACTTCTTTCTGAGACTCTCCTTATCCATAACATATTTACTTATTTGTTCATCCACATTATAGTTTTCAGAAGTTGCATAATTACTTACTGATACCCCTGTGAGAAAAAAAAACATATAATATTTCCTTTTGTCTTTAGCTTTTATAATATCCAATGAAAACAGAAGAGTCCATCTCACCCCAATATCTGTGCAACCCTTTGTAATTAACTGGTCCCCAAGCCCTGAACCATGGCTGCCACTGATCTGTGTTCTATCACCATAGGTTTATTTTTTTGAAAATGACAAATGGAATCATTCAATATATAACCTTTATAAAGATTCCTTCCCTAAGCAAAATGCAGTTGCATGTATTAATAGCTTATGCCTATTTATTGCTGAGTAGTATTCCATTGTGGGGTGTCTGACAATTTGTATATCTA
Organism: Hyaena hyaena; assembly: GCF_003009895.1. Classification (NCBI taxonomy): domain Eukaryota; kingdom Metazoa; phylum Chordata; class Mammalia; order Carnivora; family Hyaenidae; genus Hyaena; species Hyaena hyaena. The sequence continues at coordinate 270,413 of NW_024080779.1, read as the reverse complement.
TTCAGTTTGAGGGAGATTTGTGTTATTTCTAGTTGTTTTTTCAAATATTAATAAAATAGCTATAAATAATTACATACAAGTTTTTGTGTAAACATAAATTTTCAGTTTTCTTGGGTAAATGCTGAGGAGTGGGCTGGCCAGTTCTTATGGCAAATATATGATTACCTTTATGAGAAACTGTTAAACTACCTTCCAAAACAACTATACCATTTGCATCCCTGTGAAGTTTTATTAATTTTGACTTCTAAGTTGATTACTACTGCATAGGAATACACTTTATGAATATTGACCTTGGTCCTATGACCTTGTTAAACTCACTTGTTTGTTCTAGTCTTTCAGGTAGACTTTTTTGGATTTTCTATGTAAACAATTATGCCACACACAGAGATAATTTGTTCCTTTTCCATCTATCTGCCTTTATTTCTTTTTCTTATTGCATTGCAAGTATTTAATATATGATGTTGAACACCAGTGTTGAGAGTGAACATCCTTTTCTTATTCCCAATATTGTTGGGAAAGCATGCACATTTCCAGCATTTAATATGATATTAGCAATCAGTATTTTGTTGTTACCACTTGAGTCAATCAAGTTACCTTCTATTCTTGGTTTGTAAAGAGTTAAAAAACTTTTTTAATGTTTATTTTTGAGAGAGAGAGAGAGCGAGCGCTCGTGTGCGCATGAGTGGGGGTGGTGCAGGGAGAGGGGGACAGATATCCAAAGCGGACTCGACCCTGATAGCAGAGAGCTCAATGTGAGGCTCAAACCCACCAACCCTGAGACAATGATCTGAGCCAAAGTTGGTCGCTCTACCAACTGAGTCACCCAAGAGCCCAGAGATTACTTTTTGCTTTTGTTTTTTCCACTATTTATTTATTTACTGAGTGCTCGCTCTCTCTCATTCTCTCTAGCTCTCTTTATTCTCAAGTTAGTTGACATACAATGTAGTCTTGGCTTCAGCAGTAGAGCCCAATAATTCATCACTTACATATAACACCCAGTGCTCATCCCAACAAATGCCCTCTTTAATGCCCATCACCCATTTAACCCCACCTCTACCCTCTACCCCCATAAACTCTCAGTTTATTCTCTGTATTTAAGAGTCTCATATGGTTTGTCACCCTCTCTCTTTTTATCTTATTTTTCCTTCCCTTTCCTGAGATGATTTTTTTAATCAGAAAAAGATGTTGGATTTTGTGAAATGTTTTTTCCTCTCTGCCTCTACTGAGATATCATATGATTTTTCTTATTTAGTCTGTTAAAACTGCCATTTATTTTGATTGATTTTAAGTATTGAACCAGTTTTACATTTGTGAGGATTTATTATCCTTTTTGTATATTTCTAGATTTACTTTTCTAATATTAGCTTTAAACTTTTTCTAGGTTCATTAGGGATATTAATTGGTACTTTTTCTTTTTTTTGTAAGGTGTTTGGCTAGTTTTCCACCAAGGTAATATTGGTCTTATAAAATAAATTGGGAAATAGTCTCTTCTCTTCTACCTTCTACAAGGAATCATTTACAATTGGTACTATTTCTCAATTATTCCGTAGAATTCTACTGGGCCTCCAGTTTTCTTAGTGGGAAAGTTTTAAGCTACAAATTCAATTTATTTAATAGTATAGTTCTAAAAGGAGTATCTATGCTACTTAAGTAAAGTTGGTATTCTATGTCCTTTAATGGGTCTTCCCATCCCATCCATCTTGTCATATTAATTGGCATAGAGCTCTTCTTAGTATATATTTATTATCTTTTTAATGTTTGTATGTATTGCAGCAATGGTCTTACCTAATTAATTTCTGATATTGGAAATTTGTATCTTTCTTTTTTTGTTGGTAAGTATGGCAATTTTAGTGAATTTTTTTCAAGGAACTAGGTTTTGTTGTATTTGTCTATTTTGACTATTTCCTTTCTTTTGCTTGCTTTAGGTTTAATATCTTTTTTGTTTGTTTGCTTTTAGTATGTTGATTTAGGATTTTTCTTCCTTTAGTATAACCATTTTTTATAAATTTCCTTCTCAGTACTGCTTTAGTTGCATTCCACAAACTGATATATTTAGTTTTGTTTTTATTTAGTTCCAAATAATTTGTTAACACCTTTTGAGACTTCCTTCTTGACACAGGTCATTTAAAAATCAGAGCCCAGAGAGGAGGCAAGATGGTGCAGAAGTAGGGAGCGCCATACATTTCACTTGCCCCCATCTCTCAAATGGAGAAGGCCTGAAGTCATAGGAACCCTTACAGAATCCAGGATTTGGGAGGAAAAGGAGACAGAGTACATGAGAAAACCTTATAGCGTAAGTGGGAACTGGGGAAGATAAAATCAGGCCGGGACCAGAGACACGGGGGGCGGGGATCCCCCATTGTGGGGAGCCATGGTGAATCTAAGGAAAGAAAGAAAGAGTGGCCGAAACTGCTCAAGACACTGTCCCTGTCGCTGGAGAAGAGAAAAATCTCTGCTCGGGACACAGAGGGATCCGGTTTCCTGCTGTCCAGCTGACAAGAGGCAGACGTACTCCTCCTAGGCGACCCCAGGAGAAACTTCTCCTCAGTCTACAGCTCGACCTGGAGGGGACGCAGTGATGCCCGAAACGGTGCCTTTGTGCTTGGGGCTCAGCCGGACCTCCAGGGGGGAGGCAAGAGGCTTGAAACTGCTCTGAGGGACTCACCGCGATTTCATATTTTGGGCGACAGGACACAGAGGGACCCGGTTCCCTGCTGTCTACCTGACCCTAGGGGGGAAGCACTCGTCCCAGGTGACGCCGGGAGAAACTGCTCCTCACTCGCTAGCTCAGCCTGGAGGGGATGCGAGCAATGCCTGAAGCCGCACTTTTGTGCTTCTGGCTCAGCTGGATCCCCAGGGGGAAGGTGAGAGGCTTGAAACTGCTCTGAGGGACTCACCTGTGAGTTTATATTTTGGGCAATATCAATGGGGTGCGTGGACTAAGATCTGGAAATGAGGCCTGGCTTGGGATATAGAGCACAGCCCACCTTGGTTATGCCCCCAGCACATGGAGATCACACCCAAAAGAGTGAGTTGCAACGCTTGGTTCAAGAAAGGACTGGGGCACAGCCACGTTTCTCCCCACAACCACCAAGGGAGGACCCCCCACAGGAGACACTGGAACAAACCACGCCCATCCCCGCTAGAGAGCTGCCTTTTTTTTCTTTTTTCTTTTCTTTCTTTCTTTCTTTCTTTTTTTTTTTCCCACTGGAGCAGGGGCAAGACCAACATGAATGCACTGCCCTAATAAATTCTGGTCACTGGCTTGATTAAACAGTCACATATAATCCATTCTCTAGATGTAAATTCTACACCTCCACCGCTACCTTTTTGTCTCTCTCTCTCTCTGGAGTAATCAGACTATATAGTTTCTCTGAGTAGCAGCATCATCATTTCTTTCACCTGCTCTCCAACCATATTCCCCTCTTTCTCTCTCTGAATTAAGCCTCTTAGTCTTTCTGCCTGCTCATTTCATTTCCAATTTCACTTCCTTCCCGTCCTGTCATTACTCTCTTTGTATATGCTTTTCCATCAGCAGGGCATACACCCTGTTCTTTATTTGTAGCTTGGAATTCTGGTTCTATTTTAGACTGTCTTTTGTCTATTGGGTTTTTTCTTTCTTCTTTTATTTTCTTCTTTTTTCTTTTTTATGTATTTTTATTTTTGTTATTTGTCTTCTCTCCTTCCTCTTTTATTTTTTGTATGTGTCCTTTCCTTTTTTTCTTTTTCTTTTTCCCTTTCAGTTTACGTGTTTGTTGGATATGTCTGTGCATTTGTGTGCCTTTGTTCCCTGTGTGTTTGTTTGTTTTTTTTTTTCCCCCAGGGCTACTTCAAGAAACAAGCCAAAGTAGACATGGTGGAGAGTCCCAAATACCACTACGAGTAGGAAAATAAAATAACCAAGGTCTCAACACCAGAGACCAAGAGACACCATTCAAAGAGCACTTTCTGAATGGACAGACCCTGGACAGTCAAAGAGTCTGCTTTGGTACAGCAGCGCAGGTGCAGAGGGCATAACAAGCTTTTAAAACTAACAAGAGATAGAAATCTAACCAAAATGATGAAACGCAAGAACTCTCCTCTAAAGAAATTACAGAAAGAATTGACGGCTAAAGAACAGCTCAAAACAGGTATAAGCAAAATGACTGAACAAGAATTTAGAACAATAGTCATAAAATTAATTGCTGGGTTTGAAAAAGGCATGGAAGACATCAGAGAAACTATTGCTACAAAGACTATTAAAAATAGTTGTGATGGATTAAAAAGTGCTATAAATGAGATCCAAAATAAAATGAAGTCCTTCAATGCATGGATTGAAGAGGCAGAAAGGAGAATAAGTGATTTAGAAGATACAATTATAAAAAGAGGAAGCTGAGAAAAAGAGAGATAAACTGATACAGCAACACGAAAGGAAAGTTCGAGAGCTCAGCGATACAATCAAACGGAATAATATCCATATCTTAGGAATTCCAGAAGAGGAAGAGAGAAGGAAGGTGCTGAAGGAGTCCTTGAACAAATTATAGCAGAGAACTTCCCCAATCTGGGGAAGAAAACAGACGTTGAAATCCAAGTGGCACAAAGAACTCCCCTCAGACAGAACTTGAATCGATCTTCTGCACGACATATCATAGTGAAACTGGTAAATATAAGGACAAGGAGAGAATACTGAAAGCAGCTAGGGATAAAAGGGCCCTAACATACAAAGGGAAGCCTATCAGAGTGGTGACAGACCTATCGACTGAAACTTGACAGGCCAGAAAGGAATGGCGGGAAATCTTCAATGTGATGAACAGAAAAAATATGCAGCCAAGAATCCTCTATCCAGCAAGCCTGTCATTCAGAATAGAAGGAGAGATAAAAGTCTTTCCACATAAACAAAAATTGGAAGAATTCATCACCACTAACCCAGTCATACAAGAAATCCAGAGGGGGACTCTCTGAGAAAAATGTTGTAAGGAACACAAACTATCAGAGACACCACCACAAGCATGAATCCTACAAAGAACTCAATGACTCTAAAACCATATTTTTCAATAATAACACTGAATGTAAATTGACTAAATGCCCCCAGTCAAAAGGCATAGGGTAGCAGAATGGATAAAGAAAAATCAATCTATTTGCTGTCTACAAGAAACCTCATTTTATACTGGAGGACACCTTCAGATTGAAAGGGGATGGAGAAATACATATCATGCTCCTGGAGGTCAAAAGAAAGCTTGAGGAGCTATACTTATATCAGAAAAACTGGACTTTAAATTAAAGAGAGTAACAAGGGATGAAGAAGGGCATTGTCTAATAATTACAGGGTCTATCCATGAGGAAGAGGTAACAATTACAAATGTCTACGCACCAAATATGGAAGCACCTAAATATATAAAACAATTAATCACAAACAGAAACACTTTTATGGATAAGAATGTGCTAATAGAAGGGGCTATAATACTCCACTTACAGAAATGGCTAGATCAACTAGACAGAAAATCACTAAAGAAACAATGGATTTGAATGACACGTTGGACCAGATGGATTTGACAGATATATTTAGAACTTTACATCCTGAGGCCATGGAATTCACTTTCTTCTCAAGGGCGCATGCTACATTCTCCAAGATAGATCACATACTGGGACATAAAGCATACCTCAATAAATATAAAAGAATTGAGATCATACCATGCACACTTTCATATCACAATGCCATGAAACTCGAAATCAACCACAGGAAGAAGTCTGGAAAACCTCCAGAAACATGGAGATTAAAGAACACCCTACTAAAGAACAAATGGGCCAATCAGGCAATTAGAGAAGAAATTTAAAAATATATGGAAACAAATGGAAATGAAAATACAACAATCCACAATCTATGGGGTGTAGCAAAGGCAGTACTAAGAAGAAAGTATATCGCACTCCGGGCCTATTTCAAGAAATTAGAAAAAGCACAAGTACAAAATCTAACAGCACACCTAAAGGAATGAGAAGGAGAGCAACAAGAGCACTCCAAACCTAGTAGGAGAAGAGAAATAATAAAAATCAGGGCAGAAATAAACAATATAGACACCAAAGAAAAAGTTGAACAGATCAATGAAACCAAGAGTTGGTATTTTGAAAAAATAAACAAAATTGACAAACCTCTAGCCAGGCTTCTCAAAAAGAAAAGAGACAGCACCCAAATAGACAAAATCATGAATGAAAATGGACTTAATACAACCAACTCCTCAGAAATACAAGCAATTATCAGGGAATACGATGAAAAATTATATGCAAACAAATTGGACAACTTAGAAGGAATGGACAAACTCCTAAACACACACACACTACAAAAATTCACACGGGAAGAAATAGAAAAGCTGAACAGACCCATAACTAGTGAGGAAATCGAATCAGTTATCAAAAATCTCTCAACAAATAAGAGCCCTGGGCCAGAGGCCTTCCCTGGGGAATTCTACCAGACATTTAAAATGGAATTAATACCCATTCTTCTCAAGCTATTCCAAAAAATAGAAATCTAAGGAAAACTTCCAGACTCATTTTATGAAGCCAGCAACACTTTGATTCCCAAGCCAGAGACAAAGCAAAATAGAGAAGTACAGGCCAATATCTTTGATAAATACAGATGCAAAAATCCTCAACAAGATATTTGCAAATCGAATGCAACAGCACATAAAAAGAATGATCCACTATGATAAAGTGGGACTCATTCCTGGGTTACAGGGCTGGTTCAATATTCTCAAATCAATCAATGTGATACATCACATCAACAAAAGCAATGATAAAAACCATATGGTCGTGTCGATCGATGCAGAAAAAGCATTTGACAAAATACAGCATCCCTTCTTAATAAAGACCCTCGAGAAAGTCTTTTCTCGTGGCAATGAGAAAGAATGAAATCTGGCCATGTTAAGCAACATAGATGGAACTTGAGGGTGTTATGTTGAGCGAAATGTCAGGCAGAGAAGGACAGATACCATATGTTTGCACTTATAGGAGGATTAGGAGGAACTTAACAGTGGACCATGGGGGAGAAGAAGGGGGGATACAGGGGGGAGAGGGAGGGAGGCAAACCATGAGAGACTCTTGAAGGCTGAGAACAAACTGTGGACTGATGGGTCTGGGGGTGAGGGGAAGGGGGATGATGGGCATGGAGGAGGGCACTTGTGGAGATGAGCACTGCGTGTTATATGGAAACCAACTTGATAATAAGGTATTAAAAAAAAGAAGATGTAATTTATCTATACAGTGGAATACTACATGGCAATGACAGAAAATGAAATCTGGCCATCTGTAGCAACATGGATGGAACTTGAGGGTGTAAGTCAGGCAGAGAAGGACAGATACCATATGTTTGTACATATAGGAGGAATAGGAGGAACTTAACGGAGGACCATGGGGGAGAAGAAGGGGAAAAATAGTGGGAGAGAGGGAGGGAGGCAAACTGTGAGAGACTCTTGAATGCCGAGAACAAACCGAGGGCTGATGGGGGTGGTGGGGAGTGGAAGGGGGTGATGGGCATGGAGGAGGGCACTTGTTGGGATGAGCACTGGGTGTTATATGGAAACCATATAAAAAATGAAAACCAGAGCCCAAATTTCCATCGACTGCTGAATGTGTAAAGAAGATGTTGTATGTATATATACAATGGAACATTACTTGGTGATTAACAAGAATGAAATGTTGCCATTTGCAACATTGATGAAACTAGAATGTATTATGCTAAGCAAAATAAGTCAATCAGAGAAAGACAAATATATTATTTCTCTCGTATGTGGAATTTAAGAAACACAACAGATGAACATAAGGGAAGGGAAGAAAAAATAGGATGAAAGCGGAGAGGGAGAAAAACCATAAAAGACTCTTAAATACAGAGAACAAACTGAGGGTTGCTGGAGGAGAGTTGGGTTGGGGGATAAACTAAATGGGTGATGGGCATTCAGAAGTGCATGTGTTGGGATGAACACTGAGTGTTATATGTAAGTGATAAATCACTAAATTCTACTCCTGAAACCATTATTATACTATAGGCTAAGTAACTTGAATTATATAAAATTAAAAATAAAATAAAAAGTTTTAACAAAAGAAATGTGTTGGGTTTTTTTTCAACATATTTGGGGATTTTCAGGTATCTTTCTTTTATTGAAATTTATTTTATTCAATTGTCAGATATCATGCACTCTATGATTTCTGTTCTTTTAAAATTTTAAGTGGTGTAGAGGCCCTATAGCTCAGGGGTTAGAGCACTGGTCTTGTAAAATTTTAAGTGGTGCTTTATGTTTAAGAATATGCAGGGGCACCTGGTTCGCTCAGTCTGTTAAGTGTCTGACTCTTGATTTCAGCTCAGGTCATGATCTCAGGGTCGTGGTATTGAGCCCAGCATGGGCTCTGCCCTGAGCATGGAGCCTGCTTGGGATTCTTTCTCTCTCTGCCCATCCCCTGCTCATGCTCTCTCTCTCTCTGTCTCTCAAAATAAATAGTCATTAAAAAAGAATATGCTGTATTTTTTAAATATTACATGTGCATTTAAAATAAATATATTCTATTTTGGGGTTGGATGTTCTATAAATGTATATTAGGTCAAGTTGGTTGATAGTGTTTTTTCGGTCTTCTCTATCCTGACTGATTTTCTACTTGGTGTATCAATTACTGAATGATGACTGTTCATGTCTCCAACTATAATTATAGATTTTAAAATTTCCCCTAACAGTTCTTTCATATATTGCCACAAGTATTTTGAAGTTCTGGTGTTAGGTGAACACATATTTAAATTGTTATGCTTTCTTAGAGAACTGACCTCTATTATTATATAATGTCCTTCTTTTCCTTGGTAATTTGTTTTGAAGTCTACTTTTTCAAATATTAATATATTCCAAATTTATTTTTTATCAGTATTTAAACTGTGTATATTTTTCTTTCTTTAAACCTATCTATATATTTATATCTATCATCTATGTATCTATGTGTCTATCTATCATCTAATCTATCTATCTATCCATCCATCTAGTGGTTTTCTTATATACATAATATTTGTTGCTCTTGAATTTTATATCCAACATGGAAATCTCTGTATTTTAATTCTTTCATTTAGACAATTTACCTTTAATGTGTTTATTGATGTGGTTTGATTTAAGTCAATCATTCTCCTAGCTCTTATTTGTTGCCCCTGTTCTTTTTTCTTCCTTTTTAAACTTTTATTTGGATTAATTGAGCATTTTGATGATTCCATTTTATCTCCGTTATTTACTTATTCTGTATTAATATTAGTGTTTATTCTAGAGTATAAAACATACATCTTTAATTACTTAGAGTCTACCTCTAAATAATATATTACTTCAAGTATAGCATAAAATCTTTACATCTGTATATTCCAAATTCTCTTCTCTTATCTTCTGTGCTATTTTTGTACTAATTTCCACTTTTACACATGTTTTAAACGCACAGTGCTTTGGTACTATTTTTGCTTTAGACAAGTAAATCAAAACATAGAAGTAATTAGAGGAAATAGAATTTAGACAATAAAAATACCTTTATTTTTATTTTTTTTTTAATTTCCAGGGATATTAATTTCCATGTGTAGATACAAATTTCTTCCTGGCTTTGTATTCCTTCTGCTTGATAAATATCTTTTAGCAGTTCTGGTCATGTAGGTATATAGCAATGCATTCACTCAGTTTTTATTTTTAAGGAAATTATTTCTTTCTCATTTTTGAAAGATATTTTTTAAATGTTTTTTATTTATTTCTAGGAGAGAGAGAGAGAGAGAGAGAGCGTGAGCAGGGGAGGGTCAGAGAGAGAAGGAGTCACAGACTGAAACAGGCTCCAGGCTCCGAGCTGCCAGTCAACACAGAGCCCGACGCGGGGCTCGAACCCACGAACCGCGAGATCATGACCTAAGCGAAAGTTGGACGCTTAACCGACTAAGCCACCCAGGTGCCCCTCATTTTTGAAAGATATTTTAACTAAGTATAGAACTATGGGGTGATTTTTAGAAAAGCATTCATCACTTTATAAATGTTATTCCAATACTTTTTGTGTTACATGGCTATTTTTATTATCATTGTTCCTCTGTATGTAATGTATCCTTTTTCTCTGAACGACTTAGACTTTCACCTGATTGAATACAAGTCCAGTTTTGTGTGCATGCATATTTTTGTGTTGGTAATTATTGTGCTTGGTTTTCTCTGAACTTCTACACTCTGGTTTGTTGTGTGGCATTACTTTTGACAGTTTGGTAAAAGCTGACTATGGCTTGAAAGAGAATTTAGAACCCCTGGAAGCACAGTATAAGGGAAATTCACACTCGCTGCAGGCTGTTTTCTATGGATGTCATTAGTTGCTTAAAACAAAGATTGGTGAGACCCTGAAAAAGCATTCCTCATAATATAAGTCTGGATGAAAGGAATAATAGAAGCAAATCCAATATCTCCAACTTTTGAATGTTGAGAACAAACTGAGGGCTGATGGGGGTGGGCTGAGGGGAATGGGGTGATGGGCATGGGGGAGGGCACTTGTGGGGATGAGCACTGGGTGTTATATGGAAACCAACTTGACAATAAACTAAGAAAAAAAATCCAATATCTCCAAATATTTCTCTTTCCTTGTTTTCTCTTCTCCTTTTTAGATTCCAATTGCACATATGACAAGTCATTTGATATTGTCCTTCAAATTGATTGCTTTGTGTTTTCATTTTCACCATTTTCCTCTTTATGTTTGTTTGTATAATGTCTATGGGCATGTCTTCAAGTTCACTGGTTCTCTCCCTAGCTGTGTTCAATATACTGATGTGCCCATCAAAGGTATTCTGTACGGCATTTACTGTTTTTCTTTTTTAACATTTTACTTGATTCTTTCATATAGCTTCCATTTTCTGCTGAAATTTGCCATCTGATTTTGCATGTAGCCAACATTTCCATTAGAACCTCTAACATATTAATCATAGTCATTTTAAGTTTCTTTCATATAGTTCCAACATTGTTTCATATTTAATTCCGGTTCTATTAATTGTTTTGTCTCTTGGCAGTATGTTGTTAATTGATTTTTAAATATCACTCGTGATTTTATGTTGAAACCTGCACATCTTAGATAAAACAGTAGAGATTAAAGCAAATAGTTCTTATGTCTAGAAATTGGCATGCCTTTGTTTATAATATTCTACTAGTGTGTTTTTTTTGTGTGTGTTTGTGTGTGTATCATTCTAGTCAAGAGTGGAGTAGGGTGTGGAGTTTCTTGCTGGTGTTGTTAATCTTGTTAACATGATGTTTCAGATCTCAGGTTCCTCTAGTGACACATTGTATTTAGAGTGGGTTCTAGTTGTCCAAGGCTTTTTATCAATGTCTACTTCACAGCTGTAGGTCTTCCCTTTGGGCTGTGCCTCAGAGAGAGTCTTCTTTGAGGCTCCTATAACACTCTCATCATTATTACATTGTTTTTTACTTGGCTCTTGTTAGCCTGATGATGAGGATGCTCTCCTTTGTTCTAATTAATCCTCTATCCTAGGCAAGAACTGTGTCCTTGGGTCTTGAAGATGTGGACTTAGTACTTTGCCCCTTCGCAAATATAGTTCTCCTGCCCTCCCTATGGATAGAGTTTTTTCCCTGTTCCCATTTACCTGCTGTGGTGTATTTTTACCAGTTCCTTAAGGGTGACATTTTGTGTTGCCCTTTCCTCCCTCACAGTTTAAAGTTGTTCCATAGGTGAAATAGGCAAAACAGATCTATGTAGAATTTGCACCTGATATTCTCTTCACCGAGACTTGTTCTGTGAGGGATGCTTTTTAAAGATCTCAAGAGTCTTTGTTTTGAGTGTCCAATGATGTCTATGGCAAAGAGCCCTCAATGAGTGTGTATTCCTTTTATACCTGTGCCTTCAGGGGTTCTATATTCTCTCTCCAGACATCATCACCTTTCAACACCTGGTCAACAACTTATAATTCAATTTTTTAAATTTTGGGATACTTTGAGATTTACAAAAAAAAAAAAAAAGAACCCTGGTTCTTGTGGGTAAACCATTCACTCAGCTTCTCTTTATGTTAACATCTTACATAACCATAGAACATTTATCACAATTAAGAAATTATTCATGGTACTATATTATCCACTAAAAAAATTGCTTTTCTCTCTTAACAGTATCTGGTTACATCTTTTCTATATAAGTATTTCTATATAAGTATTTTCTTTTACTTAAATTCCACATATGAGTGAAATCATATGGTATGTGTCTTTCTCTGACCAACTTATTTCTCTTAGCATAATACACTTTAGCTCCATCCACATCGTTCAAAATGGCAAGATTTCATTCTTTTTTATGGCTGAATAATATTCCACTGAGTATGTATACCACATCTTTTTTATCCATTGATCACTCAATGGACATAAGGTATTTCCATAATTTGGATATTGCAGATAATGCTGCTATAAACATCAGGGTTGCATGTATCCCCTAGAATTAGTATTTTTGTATTTTTTGAGTAAATACCTAGTTGTGCAATTGCTGAATCATAAGGTAGTAGTATTTTTAATTTATTGAGGTACCTCCATACTGTTTACCACTGTGGCTGTAGCAGTTTGCATTCCCACCAAAAGTGCAAGAAGGTTCCCCCCTTCTGAACATCCTCACCAACATCTGTTGTTTCTTGTGTTGCTGGTTTTAGCCACTCTGACATGGTTGAGATGAAATCTCATTGTGATTCTGATTTGTACTTCCCTGAGGATCAGTGATGTTGAGCAACTTTCCAAGTATCTATTAGCCATCTATATGTCTTCGTTGGAAAAATGTGTATTCATGTCTTCTACCCATTTTTAATTGGGATATTTGTTTTTTGGGTGTTGTGTTTTATAAGTTCTTTATATATATTGGATACTAATTATTTATCAGATATGTCATCTGCAAATATCTTCTCCCATTCCATAGGTTGCCTTTTCATTTGTGGATTGTATCCTTTAATGGATCTATCTGCAGAGTGAAAATATAGAAAGTGATAGCACTAAGTCTTTGAGCTCTAATTTAATTTAATTTAATTTAATCTAATTTAAAAATCCAGATATGCTTCATTTTTGTCATAATCTCTTTTTCTGTTTAAATCTTTTTTTCTTTCCTTAGTACAACAAAAGAACATTATAAAAATAGCTCCATTTCTTGAATACCTTTTATGAATGGTATACTTTAAGTTGAATTTTAAAAATATTTATGTATTTATTTAATTTTTGTTTTCAAATGTTCATCTTTTGATAAATTTTTAAATTAAATCCAAGTTAGTTAACATAGTGTAATAATGATTTCAGAAATAGAATTTAGTGGTTCATCATTTACCTAAAGCCCAGTGTTCATACCAACAAGTGTCCTCCTTTTTACCCCTCACTCCTATAGCCCTACCCCCTCCACCCAACACCCCTCCAGCAACCTTCAGTTTCTTCTGTGTATTTGAGTCTCTTATGGTTTGCCCCCCTCTCTGTTTTTGTCTTATTTTCATTTCCCTTCCTTTATGTTCATCTGTTTTGTATTTTAAATACCACATGTGAGTGAAATCATATATTTGTCTTTCTCTGACTTATTTCACTTAGCATAATACACTCTAGTTCCATCCACATTGTTGTTGCAGATGGCAAGATTTCATTCTTTTTGATCGTTGAGTAATATTCCATTGTATATCTATACCACATCTTCTTTATCCATTCATCAGTCAATGGACATTTGAGCTCTTTCCATAGTTTGGGTATTGTTGATAGTGTTATTATAAACATCGAAGTGCATGTGCCTCTTTGAAACAGCACTCCTGTATCCTTTGGATAAATACCTAGGAGTGCAATTGCTGGGTAGTTCTATTTTTAATTATTTGAGGAACTTTCATACTGTTTCATACTGAGGGGTTACACCAGTTTGCATTCTCATTAGCAGTACAAAAGTGTTCTTTCTCTACATCCTCGCCAACATTTGTTGTTTCCTGAATTGTTAATTTTAGCCACTCTGACAAGTATCACGTGGTATCTGATTGTGGTTTTCATTTGTATTTCTATGATGAGGAGTGATGTTGAGCATTTTTTCATATGTCTGTTAGCCATCTGGGTGTCCTCTTTGGAAAAGTGTCTACTCATTTATTTTGCCCATTTATTCACTGGATTATTTGTTTTTTGGGTGTTGAGTTTGATAAGTTCTTTATAGATTTTGAATGCTAACCCTTTATCTGATACCAATCCTTTTGGGAAAAGATATTTGCAAATATCATTACATCAGTTGTCTTTTATTGTTGCTGATTGTTTCCATCTCTGTGCATAAGCTTTTTATCTTGATGAGGTCCCAATAGTTCATTTTTGGTTTTCTTTCCCTTGCCTCTGGAGACATGTGAAGTAAGAAGTTGCTGTGACCGAGATCAAAGAGGATGTTGTCTGTTTCCTCCTCTAGGATTTTGATGGCTTCATGTCTTATGTTTGGGTTATTCATTCATCCATTTTGAGTTTATTTTTATGTATGGTGTAAGAAAGTGGTCCAGGTTCATTCTGCTGCATGTTGCTGTCCAGTTTTCCCCACACTATTTGCTGGAGAGACTGTTTTTTTTTTTTTTTTTTTTTGTCCATTGGATATTCTTTCCTACTTTGTCAAGGATTAGTTGGCCATACATTTTGTGGGTCTATTTCTGGGTTTTTTATTCTGTTCCATTGATCTATGTTTCTGTCCTTGTGCCAGTACCATACTGTATTGACAATTACAGCTTTGTAGTACAGCTTGAAGTCTGGAATGGTGATGTCTCCAGTTTTGGTTTGCTTTTTCAGGATTGCTTTGAATATTCAGGGTCTTTTCTGGTTCCACACACGATGTAGTATTGTTTGTTCTATCTCTGTGAAGAATGTTGGTTTTATTTTGATAAGGATTGCATTGAATATGTAAATTATTTTGGGTAGTATTGACAGTTTACCAATATTTGATCTTCGAATCATCAGCATGGAATGTTTTTCCTTTTTTTTTTTTTCTGTCTTCTTCAATGTCTTTAAGAAGTTTTTTATAGTTTTCAGTGTATAGATTTTTCACATCTTTGGTTAGGTTTATTCCTAGGTATTTTATGGGTTTCTGTGCAATTGTAAATGGGATTGATTCCTTGATTTCTCTTTCTGTTGCTTCCTTATTCATGTATAGAAATGCAACCTATTTCTGTACACTGATTACATATCCTGCAACTTTGCTGAATTCATGGATCAGTTCTAGCAGTTTTTTGGTGGAGTCTTTTGGGTTTTCTACATAGAGTATAATCTTGTATGTGCAGATTGAAAGTTTGACTTCCTCCTTGCTGATTTGGATGCCTTTTATTTCTTTGTGTTCTCTGTTGCTGAAGCTAGGACTTCCAACTGTGTTAAATAACAGTGGCTAGAGTTGACCTTCTTGTCATGTTCCTGACCTTAAGGGGAAAGCTCTCTGTTTTTCCCCATTGATGATGATATTAGTGGTGGGTCTTTTCAATATGGCTTTTATGATCTTGGGGTATGACACTTCTATCCCTACATTATTGAGGGTTTTTCTCAAGAAAGAATGCTGTATTTTGTTGAATGCTTTCTCTGCATCTATTGAGTAGATCATGTGGTCCTTTTCTTTTATAAATGTGATGTGTCACTTTGATTGATTTTCAAATATTGAATCATCCCTGCATCCCAGGAATTAATCCCACTTGATTGTGGTGAATATTTCTTTTAATGTATTGTTGGATCTAGTTAGCTAGTATCTTGTTGAGAATATTTGCATCCATCTCATCAGGGTAATTGGTCTGTAGTTCTCCTTTTTAGTGAGGTCTTTGTCTGGTTTTTGGAATCAAGCTGGCCTTATAAAAGGAGGTTGAAAGTTTTCCTTCCGTTTCTATTTTTTGAAACTATTCAAAAGAATAGGTATTAACTCTTTAAATGTTTGGTAGAATTCTCTTAAAAAGCCCTCCGGCCCTGGACTCTTGTTTGTTGGGAGATTTTTGATTACTGATTCAATTTCCTTACTGGTTATGGGTCTGCTCAAATTTTTTATTTCTTCCTATTTCAGTTTTGGTAGTTTATAATGTTTCTAGGAATTTTTCCATTTCTTCCAGATTGTCCAGTTTGTTGGCATACAATTGCTCATAATATTCTCTTATTGTTTTTATTTCTGTGGTGTCGGTTGGGTTGTCTTCTCTTTCAGTATTATTTCCATTCTTCTGCTGCTTTTGAGCTTTATTTGTTGCTCTTTTTCAGCCCTTTTAGGTGTAAGGTTTGGTTGTGTATCTGAGACTTTTCTTCCTTCTTTAAGAAGGCCTAGATTGGTATATACATCCCTCTTGTGACTGCCTTTGCTGTATCTCAGAGATTTGGGGCTGTCATGATTTCATTTTTATTGGCTTTCATAAACTTTTAAATTTCCTCTTTAATTTTTTTCATTAGTGGATTCATTTTCAGTAGAGTGTTTTTAATCTCCAAGTATTCATGGTGTGGTGTTGAAGTTCCCTACTATTATGGTATCATTATCAATGAGTTTCTTTATATTTGTGGTTAATTGATTTAAAAATTGAGGGGATTTCACATTTGGGGCATAAATATTTATAATTTTTAGATTGGATAGACCCCTTAATTATGATATAATGCCCTTCTTCATCTCTTGTTTTAGTCTTTATTTTTAAATCTGGTTTGTCTGATATAAGTATGGCTACACCAGCTTTCTTTTGATGACTATTGGCATGATAGATGGTTCTCCATCCTCTTATTTTCAATCTGCAGGTGTTTTTAGGTCTAAAATGAGTCTCTTATAAGCAGTATAGAGATGGGTCTTATTTCCTTGTCCATTCTGATACCCTATATCTTTAATTAGAATGTTTAGTCCATTGACATTTACAGAGAGTACTGAAAGATACTACTTTAGCTCCATTGTGTTGCTTGTTGAGTTGGTGTTTTTATTGACATTCTCTGGTCCTTTCTAGTCTTTGTTGCTTTCAGTCTTTTTTGTTTTGTTTTGTTTTGTTTTCTCCACTCAAAGGTTTCCTTAAATCTTCTTGCAGGGCTGCTGTATTGGTCATGAACTCTTAGTTTTTGTTTGTCTTGGAAATTCTATATTTTTCCTATTTTGAATGATGGATAAGGAATTTTTCCCTGCATACTTTTCTGATTCAGCACATAGAATATATCCTGCCCCTCTTTTCTGGCCTTCCTCATTTCTGTGGCTAGGTCTGCTGTGAATCTGTTCTCTCTTCCCCTGTAGGTTAAGAACTTTTTTCCCTTGCTGCTTTCATAATTCTTTCCCTGTCTCTGTAGTTTGTGAATTTAACTATGAAATGCCTTGTTGTCAGTTATTGTTGAATCTAATGGAAGCTCTCTGTTCTTCTTGAATTATGATGTCTGTGTCCTTCCCCAGATTAGGGAAGGTTTCCCCTACAATTTGCTCCTATTAACCTTCTGCCCAGTTTTCTCTCTCTTCATCTTTTGGGACTTCTATGATTTGGATGTTATTCCTTTTTAATAAGTCACTGAGTTCTCTAAGTCTTGTATCGTGATATTTTGCCTTTGTTTCCCTCTTACTTTTCTGCTTCATTATTCTCCATACTTTTATCTTCTAAATCACTGCTTCACTGCTCTGCATTCATCCATCCTTGCCATCATGACATTCAGTCAAGGCTGCATCTCGGTTAAAGTTTTTAAATTTTTGTCCTGACTAGATTTTATTTATCTCTGCAGAAAAGGATTCTATGCTTTTGTCAATGCCAGCTAGTATTTTTTTTTTTAATTTTAAGTGTTTATTTATTTTTGAGAGAGGGAGAGACAGAGTATGGGTGGGGGAGGGTTAGAGAGAGGAAGACACAGAATCCGTATAGGAGGTTCCAGGCTTTGAGCTGTCAGCACAAAGCATAATGTGGGGCTTGAACCTGTGACCCACAAGATCATGACCTGAGCCAAGTCAGATGCTTAACCAACTGAGCCACCCGATTGCCCCTAGCATTTTTATTATTGTGATTCTAAATTCTAGTTCAGACATCTTGCTTATATCTGTGTTGATTAAGCCCCTGGCTGTCATTTCTATCTGTTCTTTCTTTTGGGTGAATTCCTCCATTATGTCGTTTTGAAGGAAGAAAAATATTAATAAAATTAGAAATAAAAATTAAAATCAAAATAAAAAATCAAATAAAGGAAGCCAGATCCTTGGTGTTTTGTCCTGCTTGTTGAAGGAAGCTTGGTAGAATAGAGAAAGAAGGGAAAGAAGATTTAAAAAAATAAGAAAAAATGTAATAATTAAAATAATTATATAATAAAATAGAGTAAGATGAAATAAAGAAAAAAATACAATAAAAATTTAAAAAAAAAGTTAGGGGCACCTGGTGGCTCAGTTGGTTGAGTGTCCAACTTCGGCTCAGGTCATGATCTCACAGTTCATAGGTTTGAGCCCTGCGTTTGGTTCTGTGCTAACAGCTAGGCCTGGAGCCTGTTTCAGATTCTGTATCTCGCTCTCTCTGACCCTCCCCTGCTCATGCTGTCTCTCTCAGAAATAAATAAAACATTAACAAAATTTTTAAGAAATAAATAAAAATAGTTAAAAATGTATAACTAAAAATAAATTTTTTCTCGTTTTGCATTCAACAATGAGGAAGAAAAGAAAGAAAAACAATGTAAGTAAAAACAGAAGCAAAGAAAACAAATAAATGAACCAGCAAACAGAATGAAACCTGAATGAAGTTACTTCTAGTTTTTCCTAGAACTGAAACTATGAAGCCCTTTATAGTCCGTGTACTAAGCAGGTGACTTGTGCTGGTCGTTTTCTAGGGGATGTACTTAGAGGGCGCAGCTGAGAGGGGTTTGGTGTAATGGCTCTGTTCTCCACTAGGTGGTGCTGCTTTTCTTACTGGAGTGGATCAATATGGTGCACATGCTTTTTGGGAGAGGTGGAAATTGCTTCACACAGCTCCCTAGTTTCTTGCACAAGAACTTCATGTTGTCACCAACCCGCAATCAAGCACGCAGCCTTTGTCTCAGGTCTCTATCCACTCTCTGCCACCCTGTCCATGTCCAAGCTGTCCACCTGCCAGGCAGCACCTCTTTCAGAGTTTTATTTCAGATGGAGTTGTGTTTCAAAACCCTACACTTCAGAGACCCCTGTGGCTTGAATCCATGCTGACTCTCTGAGGGAGGGTCTCATTGAGCAGTAGACAGCTGCTGGCTTGTCCCAGAAAATGTTCATGTGATTGTGCAGCTGCAGAGTTTCAGAGATTATGGCAAATCACAACACACAGCTGGCACCAGGTTTCACCGAACTCTGGCATCTTTGTCCCAATACCAGCAATATGGCCGCTCCCCTGGGTCTGCTGGAGAGGGATTGCACTTTTGTTTGAGTGCTTGCCTAAAAATAGCCTACTGGAACTTTTATATAAAGCATTTTTTACATCTTTTGGAACTGTCTGTAGATTAATTTTGGAGTCACACAGAAAAATAAATCTTGTTACTTTCTTTTTTTTCTTAAATAGTTTATTGTCAAGTTGGTTTCCATATTCTTGTTACTTTCGAGTCATGTATCATACACTTAAATTGTTGGCAGAAAATATATATAAGGAAAGATTTACATTAGTCAAATTCTCTCTCTCTCTGTACTCCTGGCACAAATGACAAGCATCCACAATGCATAGTAATTATGTATTCCCTAAGATTCCTTGTTCATTAAACATAAAGGATATGCAGGATGGTAATTGCCACTTAATCTGCACTTTGTTTTGGAGGAAAGAAATTAACATATTTATTTTGCAAATACAGCATTGGCTAAAATTGAATTGAATTCACAACAAAATATTTTTTCTTATTTTAATTCAAACAACTACAACAAATTTTAATATAGCTCAAAAAATCTTATATAAGAATATATAGTACAGTGATATCCTCCATTTTGTTTAAAGGAAAATATTCCTATTCCCTATGATGTGTTAGGCCTCAGATAACAGTATAAAATTATAAAATATCTAGGTTTTTTCAGTAAATACATACTACCTTTTGTTTACATGAAATGCAAACCTCAATTTCTTGTTAATAGTATAATGCTACATGATTTTATTCAATATATATTTATTTTGCACTTACAAATCTAGGTTTGAGGTTGCTTTGGAGAAGAAAAAAGACACAAATCCATGATATCATGAAGATTACATTTTAATGAAGGAAGCAAAATATAATCAAAACAAATAAAATATATAGTATGTTAAATGGTAATAAGTGATAAGGGAAATAAAGCCAAGGAGCATGATATGAAATATTTGTGTGCCTAAAATTAAAGGAGGGGGGGCTGAGGAAGGTTCAAGAAGGTGGCTTGCAAGTAAAGACCTGAATGAATGGAAGGAACTAGTCATGAGTATAGCTGAGGAAAGAGACTTCCAGAGAAAGAAACAACGTATACAAGAACCTAAGGTCAGAGTATGAAAAGCAGGTGTGAATAATACATAGTAAGAAGAAACTTGAGTGGCTAGATAGCAGAGATTAAGGAAGAGTGGAGGTTGATAGTCCTAGAAAATGAGATTAGAATGGTAATAGAGGGGTAAATCCTGTAGGGATTTGAAGACAATAGTAAGGAACATGTCTTATTACCTGTATGAGATGGGAAGCTAATAGATTGTTAAGGTGATCAAAGATACATTTCAACGTATGTTTTCTATTGGGAGGAGATGAGTACCACGGTAAAAATAGAACAGAGTAATGGAAATAAAGAGTTGTGAAATGAAGGCAATTACACTACAGTTATAAATTGAGTGGTGAAAATAAACTTATTTGAAAAGATAAAATATGAACAAAGACCTTAAACAGATAAAGAAGTTAACTTACTAGATATTTGGGGGGAAGAATGTTTCAGACAGAGGGCACAGCCAATACAAAGACTCTAAATTTGGGGATTCAAATGTTTATCTGGGGAGAAGCAGAGATGTCAATGTGACTAGAAATAGTTGAATAAGACAGAGATGCAATCAGAGAGATAACAGGGGACCTGATCATGCTAAATTCTGAAGGACATAATAAAGACCCAGAATTTATTCTGAATTTGTTAAAAGCCATTCATTGAAGAATTTTGAGCAGAAGAGTGAAATGGTCTTAGACTTAAAGATCACTCAGCTTTTTGGGGGTGCCTGGGTGGCTTAGTCGGTTAAGCTTAGGTCATGATCTCGCGGTTTGTGGGTTCGAGCCCCGCGTCGGGCTCTGTGCTGACTGCCATCTCAGAGCCTGGAGCCTGTTTCAGTCTGTGACTCCCTCTCTATCTGACCCTCCCCTGCTCATGCTGTCTCTCTCTCTCCTAGAAATGAATAAAACATTAAAAAAAAAAAGATCACTCAGCATTTTGGGGCCCCTGGGTGGCTCAGTTGCTTAAGTGTCCAACTTTGGCAGAGGTCATGATCACGTGGTCCATGAGTTTGACCCACGAGTCGGGCTCTGGGTTGACAGCTCGGAGCCTGCAGCCAGCTTCAGATTCTGTCTTCCTCTCTCTCTTCCCCTCCTCCACTCACACTCCTGTCTCTCTCTCAAAAGTAAACATGAAAATTTTTTTTAAATCACTCAGCTGTTGTACAAGTGTCAAATGAGGGAGGAGGGGACCAATTTTGAAACGAGTAGAAAAAATATCCAGGTGAGAGATGATGGTGGCTTGAAACAAGGTGGTAACAATGATGGTGTGAAAACTGGTTGAAATAAACATATATTTTTAGTGTAGAGCCAACAGGTTTTGTTGACAAAACAGATGTGGAGTGGGAAAGAGAAGTGAAAGATAACATCTGTAGTTACTTATTGTAGTAAAAACAAAGACACATAAAATTTACCATCGTATCCATTTTTAAATATATAGTTCAGTAGTGTTAAGTACACTCACATTGTTGTGAAACAGATCTCTAGAGCTTTTTCATTTTGCAAACTTGAACTTTATGCCTCTTAAACAATAACTTCCCTTTTTCTCCCGCTAGCCCTTGGTAGCCACCAGTTTACTTTGTTTCTATGAGTTTGACTACTTTAGATCCCTCATACAAAGTAAAATTATACAGTATTTGTCCTTTTGTGACTGACTTATTTGTCTTAGCATGATGTACTAAAGTTTAATCCATGTTGTTGCATGAGACAGAATTTCCTTCCTTTTTTAAGGTGAATAATATTCCATTGCACTATTTACCACAATTTGTTTATTTATTTATCTCATGATGGACATTTGGGTTGCTTCTACTTCTTGGCTATTGTAAATGATGATGCTATGATTATGTATATGCAAACATCTCTTCAAGAGATTTCAGTTTTGAGGGTATATACTCAGAAGTGGGATTGCTGGATCATATATTAGTCTTATCTTTTATTTTTTGAGGAAATTCTATACTGTTTTCCATAGCGATGTGTCATTTTATAATCTCCCCAAAAGGGAATAAGGGTTTTAATTTCCTCTCATGTTCACCAACACTTACTATTTTCTGTTTAGCAACCAGGCCATTGGTGACTGCATGAAGAACAGTTTCAGTGGAGTGGTTGGACTAAAACTAAGTAGGTATAAATTCAATAGAGAATGAGAGGAAAGAAACTGAATACAGCTAATACAGACAACTCTTAAGTTTTGCTTTAAATGACAAGAGATAAGAATGCTAGATTGAGGAGAACACTTGTTGGGATGAGCACTGGGTATTGTGTATATGTAATAAATCACTGGGTTCTACTCTGGAAGCCAATACTTCACTGTATCTTAACTAACTTGAATTTAAATAAGTAAAATTTTTAAAAGATTGCTAGCTAGAGAGGGAATGATGTCAAGAAAGACTTTGTTTTAAGAAGTAAGCCATAATTGAATTTTGCATGCCTATATACTGATGGGCCCATTTGATGAAGGTCTCTACTGAGAAAACAAGAAAGAAAGGAGGGAGTATTAAAAAAAATGAGTGAGTGTATGAATGGAGAATGATCAGAGGAAGAGAAGAAGAAAAGAAACTAATAGTTAATTCATTCTATGAATCTGGCACCGGACAAGCCATTTTCAAATAAGTTATCTTTTATAAAAAGTATTTATTTATTTTTGAAAGAGAGAGAGGCAGAGTGCGAGTGGGGGAGGGGCAGAAGGAGAGGGAGACCCAGAATCCAAAGCAAGCTCCAGACTCTGAGATGTCAGCGCAGAGCTCGACGCGAGGCTCGAACTCATGCACTGTGAGATCATGACCTGAGCCGAAGTCAGACACTTAACCAACTGAGCCACCTAGGCACCCCTCAAATAAATATTCTCAATCTACACGTGTCTACAATTTAAGTATTATTATTATCATTACCAGTGAGTAAAGTAAGATTCAGAAATTTTCATTAGCTTGCTAATAAACTGCTAAGTATAGCTAATAAGTTGCATAAAGAAAATTAGAAACTAATATTTGATATTTGACCTCCCAGCATGGGTATTGTGATACTTAGACTCTCAGAGTTTCAAAGTTACACGGTTGTGTAACTGGGTAACAAGTTTTGAGGATTTAAGTCTTTTTGTTTTATTTATACCAGATACTAGTCAGACTCTACATTTGAAACTTTCTCACTCATTCTTCCTGCCTTACTTTAATCTAACTTGGAATCCAAGTTACTTAGAGTGGAGAGAAAGAAACCTGAAATAGCAACTCCCTATGACCAATAACAAAAGAAGATTTGGAGTATGTATGGTATGTCAGGCAAGGATACCTCACTGATTAATTATAGAGATTACACATGGGAATGTTATCTTAGGAGCAAACGGAAGGAAGTCCATTTACTAATTCCGAAGTAACTTCTAATGTTTAGTGCCATATAGCATATTTAGGTACAGATGTTTCTGAGATGTTTTAGAGTACCAATTTTTATACCATTTATTTTATCTCAGAATTACTTGAAATTCAGGGGATAAATTTACACCTATATTGTTTCAATCTATAGTACCAATAACATTTTAATTAAAATATCAGTATTAAATTAGCCCTATTATCTTATTTATTAACTAAAGCAATACTGTATTCTCTAAAAGTTTATATTATTTTACATATCCAATGTATCATATTGGAAATAATTATATCATCCATTTATCTTTGCAGTCTCCTTACATAAAAACCTGCTATGATTTGTGTGGGTTTTGTTTCCTTTGGACTTTACCTGACAAGCTCTTTTGAAAAATTGTATTGCTTATCTCCTATACTCTTACTATTTGAGTACTTTAGCATATTAATTATTAAAACCTTTGTACTGTTTCTTCTCATTGGCCACTCTCATTGCATCCCCAAAGACAATTCTCACTCCTTTGGTGCTACCTATGAGACTATGGCAGACACTGACTATTCACCAAAATAATTGCTTTCCATTTAGGCACACCATTCAACTGAATTGTCAGCCTCTTGAGCAGTTAGGTCTAGCCTCTGGAATGTGAACAGAAGTAGTATATGCCACTTCTAGGTTGATCTATAAAATCCTCCTATTCAGTCTTTCATTAATTCCTTTTCTTTCATCCAAAGACTCTGAAAGCCTGGAGAACCACATGAAGGAAGGTACCTACATCCCTGAATGACTCTGAAAACATAACTCCCATTCCCTCATAGTGCATATTGTCACAGTGGCTAGTACTTATTAAGCATTCCACAAATAATATTTATTTTGGTTATTATACCAGGTCGTATCTTAAAGCATTTCATTTGTTTTTCTTCTACCTTTTAATGTTACTAAAAGAGACAAACTCATAAATAGGTGATGGTTAATTACCTTAGTTTTCATTAATTTTCATATTTTTTCTCTGTCACCAAAACAAACACATACATGCCATATATACACACATACATTAAAATGGACAATATAAATTCACTAGATATTGGGAAATAACACCAAATGCATTTACACCACGATTTCATTAGTCACTGAGTGTCCGCATCCAGGTTTAAATTCTCGACATGGTATTCTACATTTCAGAAGTTTCCTTTCTTTACTTTTCTAATTTATCCAAACTTCATTCATTATTCCCATTCTATAAAAATTTACTGTCTATAAAGCTAGGGAATTAATACCTTAGTTTTTATGCTTAAAAGGGGCTTACAAATCCAAATAAAGAACTAATAGTTGAAATTTGGTGTGCATCATAACAGTTCAATATAGGAAGTTTGGAAGGGAGAAGCTTTTGGTACTCCTTTCTTAGTTTCTTTGCATTTGATGTAATTAATATTTTGATTATACTAACAATTATGCAATAAATTTTAGCATAAACAAGAAATAAGTCATATTTTTGCACATATTTTTCTATCAAAATTAAGTGACAGCTTGACATGACATCCTTCACTTCATGTTTGACTGACAAATTCATAAAGAATTTTTTTTCCACAAAGTTATAGAACTTCACCGTTTTTTCAAAAATTCTCTCATTCATAGATACTCAAATCTAAATTTCAGTGGCCTGGAGCAATTCTCAATCAACTCATTTTAGTTACAGTTTGGCTGAAACATGCAAGGTACTAAACAGATATTCCAGAAAGGAGTCAAATCCAGAAGGAACCAAAAATAAAAAGCCAGAATTTGATACTAATTCGGAGGCAAAGGCAAGATGGTGGAGAAGTAGGGAGCTCCATACATTTCACTCACCCCCATTTCTCAAATGGAGAAGGCCTCAAGCCATAGAAACCCATACAGAATCCAAGAGTTTGGGAGGAAAAAGAGACAGAGTCTGCTGTGAAAACCTTATAGCATGAGTGTGAACTGGGGAAGATAAAAACAGGCCGGGACTGGAGACACGGAGGGAGGGGAGGGAGCCCCCTTTGTGGGGAGCCACGGTGAGCCGAGGGAGAAGAAAGAGCAGCTGAAACTGATCAAGGAACTGTCCCTGTCCCTGGAGAAGAGAAAAACCTCTGCTCAGGACACAGAGGGATCCGGTTTCTAGCTGTGCAGCTGACCTTGAGCGGAACGCAGTGGTCCCTGGCGACGCCGGGAGAAACCGCTCCTCTGCTCACAAGCTCGAACTGGAGGGGAAGCGGCATGCTTGAAGCCACTCTTGTGGCTAGGCTCGATTCCCAGTGCAAAGGTGGCCAGCTTGAACCTCATCAGAGGGACTTGGCCTGTGGGTTTATATCTTGTAGTACCAATGGGGCGCGCGGAGTAAGATCTGGAAATGAGGTATGGCTGGGAACATAGAACATGGCCCACCTTGGCTACGCCTGTAGCACAGGGAGATTGGACCCAAAAGAGTGAGTTGCAACGCTTGGTTCAAGAGGGGACTGGGGCGCTGCCATTTTTCTCCCAGACCACCAAGCCAGGACCTCAGAGAGCAGCCTGTAGGACTCAGTGGAGGCTAAGACCCGCCTACACCAAACCATGCCCATCCCATCAGGAGAGCTGCTTTTTTTTTTTTTCTTTTACCCGAGCCCAGGGCAAGACTAACAAGGATGCACAACTGTGATTCATTCTAGATCCTTTCTTTCTATTCAGATATATTTTCCTCCTTTGTCTCATTCGTATCCCTCCCCTATGCTGGACTGGGCACTCTGGTCAATGGTTTGCTTAAACAGTTACATTTAAAACATTCTCTAGATGTATATTCTACACCTCCACTGCTATCTTTCTATCTCTCTCTCTGGAGTATTCAGACTACATATTTTCTCTGAGTAACATTATCTTCTTTCTCCTCACCTCTTCCCATATTCTCTTCTCTCCTTCTCTGAATTAAGCCTCTTAGTCTCTCTGCCTGGTCATTTCTCTTCCAATTTCGCTTCCTCCCTGCCCTGTCATTTCTCTCTTTGTGTATGCTCTTACATCAGCACTGCATACACCTGGCTCTTTATTTGTAGATGGGAATTCTGATTCTATGCTTTTAGACAACACTTTGTCTTTAGGGATTTTTTTGTTTTGTTTTCTTCCTTTCTTCCTTTTTATTTACTTTTTATTTTTAATTTTTCATTTGTTTTTCCTCCTTCCCCTTTTTTCCCCTTCCTTGTTCTTTCTCCCTTTCAGTTTCAGTGTTTGTTGGATTTGTCGGTGTGTTTGTGTGCCTTTGTTACCTGTGTGTTTGTCTGTTTTCTTTTTCAGAGTTACCTCAAGAAACAAGCCAAAGTACACATGGTGGAGAGTCCCAAATACCACTACGAGTAGGGAGATAAAATAACCAAAGTCTCAAAAAGAGAAACCAAGAGACACCATTCAAAGAACTCTTCCTGAAAGGACGGGCACTGGATAGTAAAGAGCCTTCTTTATTTTATTTTATTTTCCTTAAAAGAAACCTTTTATTTATTTATTATTATTTTTTTAAACTTTATTGTCAAGTTGGTTTCCAGATAACACCCAGTGCTCATCCCCACAAGTGGCCTCCTCCATGCGCATCACCCCTCTCCCCGCCCAACACCTATCAGTCCTTAGTTTGTTCTCAGCATTCAAAAGTCTCTCATGGTTTGCCTCGCTCCCTCTCCCCAACTGTTTTTCCCCTTCTTGTCCCCCATGGTCCTCTGTTAAGGTCTTCCTAATCCTCCTATATGTGCAAACATATGGTATATGTCCTTCTCTGTCTGACTTACTTCGCTCAGCATAACACCCTCAAGTTCCATCCATGTTGCTACACATGGCAAAGAGCCTTCTTTAATACAGCAGTACTTGCAGGTGCAGAGTGCATAACAAGCTTTTAACACTAACAAGAGACAGAAAGCTAGCCACACAAGCACCTCAAACCAAGTAGGAGAAGAGAAATAATAAAAATCAGGGCAGAAATAAACAATATAGACACAAAAGAAACAGTTGAACAGATCAATGAAACCAAGAGTTGGTTTTTTGAAAAAATAAACAAAATTGACAAACCTCTAACCAGGCTTCTCAAAAAGAAAAGACAGAGCACTGAAATAGACAAAATCAGGAATGAAAATGGACTAATTACAACCAACCCCTGAGAAATACAAGCAATTATCAGGGAATACTATGAAAAACTTATATGCCAAAAAACTGGACAACTTAGAAGAAATGGACAAATTCCTGAACACACACTCACAACCAAAATTCACACAGGAAGAGATAGAAAATCTGAAGAGACCCATAACTAGTTACAAAATTGAAACAGTTATCAAAAATCTCTCAACAAATAAGTGCCCTGGCCCAGATGGCTTCCCTGGGGAATTCTACCAGACATTTAAATCAGAGTTAATGCCCATTCTTCTCAAGCTATTCCAAAAAAATAGAAATCAAAGGAAAATTTCCAGACTCATTCTACAAAGCCAGCATCACTTTGATTCCCAAGCCAGATAGAGACCCAGCAAAAAAAGGGAAGTACAGGCCAATATCTTTGATGAATATGGATGCAAAAATCCTCAACAAGATACCTGCAAATCGAATCCAACAGCACATAAAAAAAGTGATCCACCTTGATCAAGTGGGATTCATTCCTGGGTTATATGGCTGGTTCAACTTTCACAAATCAATCAATGTGATACATCACATCAACAAAAGAAAACATAAAAACCATATGATTGTGTCGATCGATGCAGAAAAAGCATTTGACAAAATACAGCATTCTTTCTTAATCAAGACCCTCGAGAAAGTCAAGATAGAAGGGACTTACTTAAACATAAAAGCCATTTATGAGAAGCCCTCAGCTAATATCATCCTCAATAGGGAAAAACTGAGAGCTTTCCCCCTAAAATCAGGAACATGACAGGGATGTCCACTCTCAGCACTGTTGTTTAACATAGTGCTGGAAGTCCTAGCATCAGCCATCAGACAACAAAAGGAAAAAAAAAAAGGCATAGGAATTGGCAAAGAAGTCAAACTTTCACTTTTCACAGACGACATGATACTCTACATAGAAAACCTGACAGACTCCACCAGAAGCCTACTAGAACTGATCCATGAATTCACAAAGTTGCAGGGCACAAAATCAACATACAGAAATCGGTTGCATTGTTAGACATCAATAACAAAGCAACAGAAAGAGAAATCAAGAAGCTGATCCCATTCACAATTGTACTAGGAAACATAAAATACCTAGGAATAAACCTAACCAAAGACATAGGAGATCTGTATGATGAAAACTATAGAAAACTTAATAAGGAAATTGAAGTAGACACAAAGAAATGTAAAAACATTCCATGCTCATGGATCAGAAAAATAAAAATTGGTAAAATGGCATTACTACTCAAAGCAATCTACACATTCAATGCAATCCCAATCAAAATTGCACCAGCATTCTTCTCAAAAGTAGAGTAAACTATCCTAAAGTTTGTATGGAACGACAAAAGACCCAAAAGTATACAGCCAACTAATCTTTGACAAAGCAGGAAAGAGTATCCAATGGAAAAAAGACAGCTTCTTTAACAGATGGTGCTGGGAGAACTGGACAGCAACATGCAGAAAATGAAACTAGATCACTTTCTCACACCATACACAAAAATAAACTCAAAATAGATAAAGGACCTGAACGTGAGACAGGAAACCTCAAAACGCTAGAGGAGAAAGCAGGAAACAACCTCCTTTACCTCAACTGCAGTAATTTCTTACCTGAAACATCCCCAAAGGCAAGGAAATCAAGAGCAAAAATAAACTATTGGGACGTCATCAAGATAAAATCTTCTGCACGGCAAATGAAATAATCAATAAGGCTAATGGGCAACTGACGGAATGGGAAAAAATAGTTGCAAATGACATATCAGAATAAGGGTTAGTATCCAAAATCTATAAGGAACTCACCAAACTCCACACCCGAAAAACAAATAATCCAGTGAAGAAATGGGCAGAAGACATGAATGAATACTTCTCCAAAGAGGACATCCTGATGGCCAACAGACACATGAAATGATACTCAGCGTCCCTCCTCATCAGGGAAATACAAATCAAAACCACATTTAGATACCACCTCATGCCAGTCAGAATGGCTAAAATTAGCAAATCAGAAGACTCTACATGCTGGCGAGGATGTGGAGAAACCGGCACCTTCCTACACTGTTGGTGGGAATGTAAACTGGTGTAGCCCCTCTGGAAAACAGTGTGGATGTTCCTCAAAAAAATAAAAATAGAACTCCCCTATGACCCAGCAATAGCACTGTTCGGAATTTACCCAAGCCATACAGGAGTGCTGATGCCTAGGGGCATATGTACTCCAGTGTTCATAGCAGCACTCTCAACAATAGCCAAAATATGGAAAGAGCCTAAGTGTCCATCAAAGGATGAATGGATCAAGAAGATGTGCTTTATGTATACAATGGAATACTACATGGCAATGAGTAAGAATGAAATCTGGCCATGAGTACCAACATGGATGGAACTTGAGGATGTTATGCTGAGCGAAATAAGTCAGGCAGAGAAAGACAGCTACCATATGTTTGCACGTATAGGTGGATTAGGAGGACCATGTGGTAGGAGAAGGGGAAAAATATTTGAGTAGAGAGAGGGAGGCAAACCATGAGATACTCTTGAATGCTGAGAACAAATTGAGGGCTGATGTGGGTCAGGGAGAGTGAAAGGGGCTCAATGGGCATGGAGGAGGGCACTTGTTGGGATGAGCCCTGGGTGTTATATGGAAAACTATTTGATAGTAAACTATTTAAAAAATAAACTAATTGATTCATCTTTTGCAAACTAAAATTCACAAATATATTAGTTTGTTTGATAGTGACAAAAACACAAGTTTGTGTTGCCTAAACTAATAGGATATTTATTGGCTTACAGAATTCAGTTGCAGAAGGGCACTGTGAAGCAGCTTTGTTGAACTGGTGGAAGGAGTATAATTGTACTGTTTTTGCTCCTCACTAAGTGTTAGCTTTGTTCTTTCACTATGAATCAGTTTGCTCTGTGTGGTAGGAAATATTGCATCCATAGTTATTTACTTTTTTTTAATGTGCAATTGTCTTTCCAGTGTCATTGATATATAACTGACATATAACATTGTATAAGTTTAAGATGTACAACATACTGATTTGATAGATTGAAGGATGATTATCACAATAAAATTAGTTATCAGATGTTAACACAACACCTCAAATAATTACTATCTTTTTATAGTGACAACATTTAAGATTTACTTTCTCTGCAACTTTCAAGTACATTATACAGTATTGTTAACTGTAGTCACCACTCTATACATTAGATCCCCATTATTCATCTTATAAAAAAAAGTTTAAAAACTTTGATTAACATCACATTTTCCCCTCCCTCAACCTTGAAAGTCACCATTCTATATTCAATTTCCATCAGTTTGGCTATTTTAGATTTCAAACCTAAATAGGGCAATACAGAATTTGTCTTTCAATGTCTGGCTTATCCGAGGTCCATCCATATTTTCACAAACAGCAGGCTTTCCGTTTTATGGCTGAATAATATTCAAATATATATTCCTATATATATACATACACACAGATATGTCTTTAAGATAGTGATTTCGAGGAGGAGGGGCAAGATGGCGGAGAAGTAGGGAGCTCCGTACCTGCTCTCGCGCCCAGGCATCACACGGAAAAGATCTGAAGCCATAGGAAACCTTACTATACCCAAGAGATTGGGAGATAAAGGACGCAGATTCCACTGAGAAAGCCTTCTAACGTGAGTGCGAACTGGGGAAGATAAAATCGGGCCTGGATTGGAGACTGGAGAGACAGGCCACCCCCTCTGTGGGGAGTGAGAGGGGAAAAAGAGAGTCCAAAACAGAAAAACCTCCACTCGGGGGAAAAACCTCCGCTCAGGGTGTAGAAAATCTTTGCACACAAAATACCTGCGCATCAGGCCCCTCCACGCTCCAATTCGCCTAGGAGGGGCTGCGCTCCGATTTGCTCCTTTGTGCTGGCACCTGGCCGGCTGGGAGAGGCTGTGCGCCTGCAGCCATTACCCTCGAGGCGGGCCTGGACCCTTGAGGAGGCGCGCAGGCAGCGGCGGCCCTGCTTCTAGCTGGCTGGAGCTCTAGAGGGAAGGCAAGGCGCTAAAAATTTGCAGATGTGACCTTGAGTTCGTGTTTTGGGTGATGAGACACAGAGGGAACTTGATCTCCTCACTCCAGAGGGCTCAGCGCGCCGGCAGACAAAGCCCCCCACCCCACCCAGGCCCCCCAGCCCCACCCAGAGGAGAAAGGAGCAGAGACTTCTGGCTCCACCCCCAGAACTAGCCTGGAAGATTGGAATCTCCCTGAGGGGAAAGCCAGCGGATCCCCTGTGGCAATTTCAGCGGGGTGCTTGGCCTGGGATTTGGAGGCTGGGACTTGCCTGGGTTGAAAAGCACAACAAATTTTGCCTGAGCCCCTGGCCCAGGAAGTTTACACGCCTATAAAAGCGAGGTGGCGCACCGACACTCTCCTCCCTACAACCTCCAGGCAGAACTCCCGCCTGACTCATTGGATCATACCACGTCCATCCCTGCTTGAGAGCTGCCCTCCTCCCTTTCCCCCCTTTTTTTTGGTGTTGTTTTTGTTTTTTTGGGTTTTGTTTGTTTGTTTTTGGTTTTGGTTTTTCTTTTTCTTTTTCTTTTCTTTTTTTCCGCAGAACAAAAGACCTGATTACCTCTGGTCACTGGCATACTTAATCAAATTTAGTCCATTCTGTAGATGTAAATTCTACACCTCCCGACCTTTTCATCTCTTTCTCTCAGGAGTAATTAGACTATATAGTTTCTCTGGATAATACCAGCATTCTTCTCTCACCTATCCAAACATATTCTACCCTTTACCTCTTTGAAAAAAGCTTCTTATCCCTTCTGCCTGTTCATTCTACTTCCAATTGTGTCTCATTCTGCCCAGTCTTCTCTCTCCTTCTCTATGCTCTTCAACCAGCACTGCATACACCCGGCTATTTAACTGTAGCTGGGAAATCCGGTTATATGTTTTAAACCGTTCTTTGTCCATCGGTTTTCTTCTTTTTTCCTTTTCTTTTCTCCTTTTTGGCCCTTTTATGTATTTTATACTCCATATTATTCGCCCTCCCTCCTCCATCTTTTCTCTTAACTTTTTCGTTTTCCCTCTCGCTTTGCATGTTAGTCGAATTAGCCTGTGCGTTTCTGTGCTCCTGCTCCCTGTGTGTTTGTCTGTTTGCTTTTCCAGGGCTACCTCAAGAAACAAGCCAGAGTACACAGGGTGGAGAGTCCCAAATATCACTACGAATAGGAAAATAAAATAACCAATGTCGCAATAAGAGAGACCAAGAGATACCATTCAAAAAACACTCTCTGAAAGGATAGGCCCTGGACAGTCAAAGAGTCTTCTTGGATATAGCAGTGCTCATAGAAACAGAGAGCATAACAGGTCTTTAAAACCAACAAGAGCCAGAAAGCTAACTAAAATGACGAAACGAAAGAGCTCTCCTCCAAAGAAACTCCAGGAAGAAATGACAGCTAATGAACTGCTCAAAACAGATATCAGCAGCATAACTGAACAAGATTTTAGAATAATAATGGTAAAATTAATAGCTGGGCTTGAAAAAAACATAGGGGACATCAAAGAAACTATGGCTACAGACAGAATGGAAAATAAAAATAGGCATGAAGAATTAAAAAATGCGATAAATGAGATACATAATAAATTAGAGGCCTCCAATGCACGGATTGAAGAGGCAGAAAGGAGAATAAGTGATTTAGAAGACACCATTATAGAAAAACAAGAAGCTGACAAAAAAAGAGACAAACTGATCCAGGAACAGGAAAGAAGAATTCGAGAGCTCAGCGATACGGTCAAACGCAACAATATCCGTATCATAGGAATCCCAGAAGAGGAAGAGAGAGGGAAAGGTGCTGAAGGAGTCCTGGAACAAATTATAGCAGAGAACTTCCCCGACCTGGGGAAGGAAGTAAATGTGGAAGTACAAGAGGCTCAGAGGACTCCCCTCAGACGTAACCTGAATCGATCTTCTGCACGACATATCATAGTGAAAATGGCCAAATACAAGGACAAAGAGAGAATTTTGAAAGCAGCTAGGGAGAAAAGGGCCCTAACATACAAAGGGAAACCTATCAGAGTGGTGACAGACCTATCTACTGAAACTTGGCAGGCTAGAAAGGAATGGCAGGAAATCTTCAATGTGATGAACAGTAAAAATATGCAGCCAAGAATCCTCTATCCAGCAAGCCTGTCATTCAAAATAGAAGGAGAGATAAAAACCTTTCCAAATAAACAGAAATTGAAAGAATTTGTCACCACGAAGCCAGCCCTACAAGAAATCCTGAGGGGGATGCTCTGAAGGAAAGGTTGCAAGGAACAAAGATACCAGAGACACCACCACAAACATGAACCCTACAAAAGATACAAAGACTCTAAACCCACATATTTCAATAATAACACTGAATGTAAATGGGCTGAATGCTCCAATCAAAAGACATAGGGTAGCAGAATGGATTAAAAAACAAAATCCATCAATATGCTGTCTACAAGAAACTCATTTTAGACGGGAAGATACCTTCAGATTAAAAGTAAGGGGATGGAGAAATATATATCATGCTACAGGAAATCAAAAGAAAGCCGGAGTAGCGATACTTATATCAGACAAACTGGACTTTAAATTAAAGACAATCACAAGAGATGAAGAAGGGCACTACATAATAATTACAGGGTCCATCCATCAGGAAGAACTAACAATCATAAATGTCTACGCACCGAATATGGGAGCACCTAAATATCTAAAACAATTAATCACAAACAGAAACAAGCTTATAGATAAGAATGTGCTAATAGCAGGGGACTTTAATACTCCGCTTACAGCAATGGATAGGTCAACCAGACAGAAAATCACTAAAGAAATAATGGACTTGAAAGACACATTGGACCAGATGGATCTGACGGATATATTTAGAACTTTACATCCTGAGGCCAGGGAATTTACTTTCTTCTCAAGTGCGCATGGCACATTCTCCAAGATAGATCACATACTGGGACATAAAGCAGCCCTCAATAAATATAAAAGAATAGAGATCATACCATGCACACTGTCAGATCACAATGCTTTGAAACTTGAAATCAATTACAGGAAGAAGTCTGGAAAACCGCCAAAAACATGGAGGTTAAAGAACACCCTTCTAAAGAATGAATGGGCCAATCAGGCAATTAGAGAGGAAATTAAAAAATATATGGAAACAAATGAAAATGAAAACACAACAATTCAAAATCTATGGGATGCGGCCAAGGCAGTCCTAAGAGGAAAGTACATTGCTCTCCAGGCCTATTTCAAGAGATTAGAAAAAGCACAAGTCCAAAATCTAACAGCTCACCTAAAGGAGCTAGAGGCAGAGCAACAAGAACGCCCTAAACCCAGTAGAAGAAGAGAAATAGTAAAAATTAGAGCAGAAATAAACAACATAGAGACCAAAGAAACAATTGAACAGATCAATGAAACCAAGAGTTGGTTTTTTGAAAAAGTAAACAAAATTGACAAACCTCTAGCCAGGCTTATCAAAAAGAAAAGAGAGAGCACCCAAATAGACAAAATTATGAATGAAAATGGACTTATTACAACCAACCCCTCAGAAATACAAGCAATTATCAGGGAATACTATGAAAAATTATATGCCAACAAATTGGACAACTTAGAAGAAATGGACAAATTCCTAAACACACACTCACTACCAAAATTCACACGGGAAGAAATAGAAAACCTGAACAGACCCATAACGAGTGAAGAAATCGAATCAGTGATCAAAAATCTCCCAACAAATAAGAGCCCTGGACCTGATGGTTTCCCTGGGGAATTCTACCAGACATTTAAAACAGAATTAATCCCAATTCTTCTCAAGCTATTCCAAAAAATAGAAGTCGAAGGAAAACTCCCGGACTCATTTTATGAAGCCAGCATCACTCTGATTCCCAAGCCAGACAGAGATCCAGCAAAAAAAGAGAACTATAGGCCAATATCCTTGATGAATACGGATGCAAAAATTCTCAACAAGATCCTTGCAAATCGAATCCAGCAGCATATCAAAAGAATCATCCACCAAGATCAAGTGGGATTCATTCCTGGGTTACAGGGCTGGTTCAACATTCGCAAATCAATCAATGTGATACATCATATCAATAAAAGAAAAGATAAAAACCATATGATCCTGTCAATAGATGCAGAAAAAGCATTTGACAAAATACAGCATCCCTTCTTAATAAAGACTCTCGAGAAAGTTGGGATAGAAGGAACCTACTTAAACATCATCAAAGCCATCTATGAGAAGCCTTCAGCTAACATCATCCTCAACGGGGAAAAACTGAGAGCTTTCCCCCTGAGATCAGGAACACGACAGGGATGTCCACTCTCACCACTGTTGTTTAACATAGTGCTGGAAGTCCTAGCATCAGCCATCAGACAACAAAAGGAAATCAAAGGCATCAGAATTGGCAAAGAGGAAGTCAAACTTTCACTCTTCGCAGATGACATGATACTCTACATAGAAAACCCGACAGACTCCACCAGAAGCCTACTAGAACTGATCCAAGAATTCAGCCAAGTTGCAGGGTACAAAATCAACGTACAGAAATCGGTTGCATTTTTATACACCAATAATGAAGCAACAGAAAGAGAAATCAAGAAACTGATCCCATTCACAATTGCACAAAAAACCATAAAATACCTCGGAATAAACCTAACCAAGGATACAAGAGATCTGTATGATGAAAACTATAGAAAACTTATGAAGGAAATTGAAGAAGACACAAAGAAATGGAAAAACATTCCATGCTCATGGATAGGAAGAATAAATATAGTTAAGATGTCATTACTACCTAAAGCACTCTACACATTCAATGCAATTCCAATCAAAATTGCACCAGCATACTTCTCAAAACTAGAACAAACTATCCAAAAATTTGTATGGAACCACAAAAGACCCCGAATAGCCAAAGTAATACTGAAAAATAAAACCAAAACGGGAGGTATCACCATCCCAGACTTCAGCCTCTACTACAAAGCTGTCATCCTCAAGACAGTATGGTATTGGCACAAAAACAGACACATAGACCAATGGAACAGAATTGAGAACTCAGAAGTGGACCCAAAAGTATACAGCCAACTGATCTTTGACAAAGCAGGAAAGAATATCCAATGGAAAAAAGACAGCCTTTTTAACAGATGGTGTTGGGAGAACTGGACAGCAACATGCAGAAGAATGAAACTAGATCATTTTCTCACACCATGCACAAAAATCAACTCAAAATGGATAAAGGACCTGAACGTGAGACAGGAAACTATCAACACCCTAGAGGAGAAAGCAGGAAACAACCTCCTTGACCTCCACCGCAGCAACTTCTTACTTGACACATCCCCAAAAGCAAGGGAATCAAGAGCAAAAATAAACTGTTGGGACCTCATCAAGATTAAAAGCTTCTGCACAGCCAAGGAAACAACCCAGAAAATTAATAGGCAACCAACGGAATGGGAAAAGATAGTTGCAAATGACATATCAGATAAAGGGTTAATATCCAGAATCTATAAGGAACTCACCAAACTACACGCCCGAAAAACAAACAACCCAGTGAAGAAATGGGCAGAAGACATGAACAGACACTTCTCCAAAGAGGAAATCCAGATGGTCAACAGACACATGAAACGATGCTCAGCATCCCTCCTCATCAGGGAAATACAAGTCAAAACCACACTGAGATACTACCTCACACCAGAGTGGCCAAAATGAGCAAATCAGAGAACACGAGATGCTGCCGAGGATGTGGAGAAACGGGCACCGTCTTGCACTGTTGTTGGGAATGTAAACTGGTACAGCCCCTCTGGAAAACAGTGTGGAGGTTCCTCAAAAAATTAACAATAGAACTCCCCTATGACCCAGCAATAGCACTGCTAGGAATTTACCCAAGGAATACAGAAATGCTGAGGCATAGGAGCACATGTACCCCAATGTTCATAGCAGCACTCTCCACAATAGCTAAAACATGGAAAGAGCCTAAGTGTCCATCAACGGACGAATGGATCAAGAAGATGTGGTTTATCTATACCATGGAATACTACATGGCAATGAGAAAAAATGAAATCTGGCCATGTGTAGCAACATGGATGGACCTTGAGAGTGTTATGCTGAGTGAAATAAGTCAGGCGGAGAAGGACAAATATCATATATTTGCACGTATAGGAGGATTAGGAGGAACTTAACAGAGGACCAAGGGGGAGAAGAAGGGGGGAAATGGTGGGGGAAAGGAAGAGAGGCAAGCCATGAGAGACTCTTGAAGGCTGACAAAAACTGAGGACTGTTGGATGTGGGGGGGAGGGGAGGATGGGCATGGAGGAGGACACTTGTGGGGATGAGCACTGAGTGTTATGTGGAAACTAATTTGATAATAAACTATTTATAAAAAATAAATAAATAAATAAAATTAAAAAAATTAAAAAAAAATAAGATAGTGATTTCATTCCCAAAAGTGGGCTATTGGTACATATTAATTATAGTTTTAATTTTTTGGAGAAATTTCCATATTGTTTGCATAATGGTTATACCAATTTACATTCCTACAAACATTGCACAAAGGTTCCTTTTTTTTTTTACATGCTTGCTAACATTTGTTGTATCTTGTCTTTCTGTTAATAGTCTTTCTAACAAGTATGAGAGTATTTCCTTGATCACTGGTGATGTCAAGCATCTTTTCAGATACCTGTTGGCCATTTGGATGTCTTCTTTGAAAACAGCGCCCATTTTCAAATGGAATTGTTATTTTGCTATTGAGTTGTAAGGATTCCTTATATATTTTGATATTGATTCCCTATTAGATATATGGTTTGCAAATATTTGTTCCCATTTCATAGGTTACCTTTGAATTTTGATTAGTTTCTTTGTGCAGAAGCTTTTTAGTTTGATGTAGCCCCACTTGGTTTTCCTTTTGTTGCTTGTGCTTTTGATATCACATCCAAAAATTTGTTGCCAAAATGAGTTCCAAGATTTTCCCCCATGTTTTTTTCTAGGATTTTTATGGTGTCAGCCTTTACATTTAAGTCTTTAATCCTTATTAAGTTAATTTTTACATATTTCCAATTAAAGGTCCAATTTAATTTTTAATTTTCTTAATATAGACATTTATTGCTGTACACTTACCTCCTGGAACTACTTTTCCTGAATTACATAAGTCTTGGAATGATGCATTCCCATTTTTGTTTGTTTCAAAAAAATTTTTTTATTTCTTTTATAAATTTTTCTTTGACTTATTGTTTTTTCAGGGGTATATTAATTTCTACATATTTGTGAATTTTCACATTATTTCCTATTACATCTTGTTTTATTTCATTGTGGCCAAAATGATTCTTAGTATGATTTCAATCTTACATTTGCTTAGACATGTTCTATATCTTGGAGAATGTTCCATTTGTGCTTGAGAAGAATGTTGATTTTGCTACTGTTGGGTGGAATGTTTTGTATAGGTCTGTTTGGTCCATTTGGCCTAAAATTTAGTTCAATTCCAACATTTTTTTTTTAATTTTCTCTAGATGATCTATCTAATGTTGAGATTGAAGTGTTGAAGTCCCCTACTATAATTGTATTGTGTATTTTTCCCTTCCTAGCTATTAGTATTTGTTTAATATATTCAGGTGCTCCAGTGTTGGTTGCTTATATAATTGTTATACTCTCCTCATGGATTGATCCCTTTATCATTGTATTGGGACCTTCTTTCTCTCTTGCTAGAGATTTTGAATTATAATCTATTTTTTTTTTCTGATATAAATTGGGTGCTCACTTACACACTTTTCCCCACAGAAGAAATCTCAGGCCAAGTAGGTCTCTCTGTGCTGCCTGGGGTGGGGGTGTGGGGGGAGGGGTTATGTGGGTAAAGTGAAGCTGCTTCTCATACATTCTTCAATATGTCTAATCTCAGATTTTTTTTTCTCCATTGGTTTACTGATACTTCTCTTCTGGACTCCTGGACTTCCAACAAGACTCCGTCACCCAAAAGTGACTGCCTAAATCAGTGTTTCTTGGGGAGAACATGTTAAAACACTTATTCTGCCATAATGATGACATAAGTCTTGACCTTCTTTCCTTGGTACTCCTTTTATAGAGGTACTGTCTGCAAGGTTAGCCCTGTCTCTACATATATTTTGATATTATAAATATGAAAACTGCATGTGTATGGAAACTTTCCTTTTTCATTATTGTTTATTTATTTAAACTTAACCTATTGATATATTTTATTTCATCAAAAATATTGACAGACACTATTAACTGGTCTGATGATTCCAGTTAACACTTATCTCTCACTTCTTTAACTCTAATATATCCATTGTTTTTACTACTCAAATAGTACCTTATTAAGCAGCATTATTTTTTCCAGTTTTATTGAGAAATAATTGACATATCACCGTGTATATTTAAAACATACAGCATGATGGTTTGATTTACATATGTTGTGAAATGATTACCACAATAGTTTCGGTTAACATCCATCTTCTCATATAGATACAATAAAAAGGAAAGAAAGATAACAAGAAAGAACAAAAACGTTTTTCTGGTGATGAGAACTCTTAGGAATTACTTTTCTAACAATTTTCCTATAAATTATACAGCAGTGTTAGCTATAATCTTCATGTACTTATAACTGGAAGAATGTACCTTTTGACTACCTTCCTATAATTTCCTTCCTCCCACCTTCCACCTCTAATAACCACAGGTATGACCTCCTTACCTATGAGCTTTTTTTTTTTCACATATAAGTGAGATCATACAGTATTCACCTTTCTCTGTCTGGCTTATTTTATTTGGAATAATACCTTCAAGGCCCATTTGTGTTGCAAATCGTAAGATTTCATTTTCTGTGGCTGAATAATATTCCATAGTGTGTGTATGTGTGTGTGTGTGTGTGTGTGCGTGTGTGAGTGTGTCACAACTTATTTATCCATTCATCCATCAAGGGACAGTTAACAACTAGCAGAGTTGCATAGTGGAAGCATACTGGGCCCGTCAATGGATAGTTAGGTTGTTTCCATCTCTAGGCTAATGTAAATAATGTTGCTATGAACATAGAGGTTTAGATATCTTCTTGAATTAATGTTTCCTTTTTCTTTGGATCTATTCCCATAGGTAGAATTGCTGGACCATATAGTAGCTCTATTCTTAATTTTTTGAGGAGTCTCCATAGTGGCTATTACCAATTTGTAGTCCCACCAACAGTGCACAAGGGTTTCCTTTCCTCTACATCCAGGTCAGTATTTGTTATCTCTTGTCTTTTTGATTATGGTTATTCTAACACTCTTGAGGTGACACCTTATTGTAGTTTTCAATTGCATTTCCCTAATGACTATTGCATTACCTGTGGCCTTTCATTTATCTTCTTTGGAGAAATGATTATTTAGGTCTTTTGTCTGTCTTTTAATTTTTTTTTTTTTTTGGCGCTATTGAATTGTATGAGCTATTTATATATTTTGTATTTATTTCTGCTCCATTCTTTTATTATTTCCTTTCTTCTGCTAACTATAGCCATAGTTTGTTCCTCTTTTTCTAGTACTTTAAAACATACAAGTAAGTTGCTTATTTGGGATATTTCTTGCTTCTTAACGTAGGCATTAACTGCTTTGAGTTTACCTCTTAGAACTGCTTATGCTGGATCCCATGAGTTCTAGTATGTTTTGTTTCCATTTTCATTTGTCTCAAGAAATGTTTTTACTTCCACTTTATTCTTTGATCCACTGTTTGTTCAAGATAATGTTTAATTTCCCTGTGCTTGTGAAATTTGTACTTTTCCTCTTGTTATTGATTTCTAGTTTCATATCATTGTGGTCAGAAATGATAACCTGATATGATTTCAATCTCCTTAACTTTGCTATGATTTGTTTTGTGGCGTAACATACGCTCTATCCTAGAAAATGCTCCATGTGCACTTGAGAAGAATGTGTATTATGCTGTTGTTGGTTAGAATGTTCTGTATATGTCTATTAGGTCAATTTTGTATATAATGTTGTTCAAATCCACTGTTTCCTTACTGATTTTCTGTCTGGATAATTTATCCATTATTGAGAGTTGGGTACTAAAGTCCACAACTATTGTTGTATTACTATTTATTTTTCCATGTATTTCTGTTATCTTTTTTCTTTATATATTTAGGTGCTCCAATGTTGAGTGTATATTTATAATTCTTATATCTTCTTGATGTGTTGACGCCTTTATCATTATATAATGACATTTTTGGTCTCTTTTTACCAGTTTTTAGTTTAAAGCCTATTTTGTCTAATATAAACATAGCAACCTTACTTTTTGAGGGATGGGGATTACCAATTGCTTGACATATCTTTTCCATCCCTTCATGCTCAATCTATGTGTGTGTTTAAGGCTAAAGTGAGTCTCCTATAGGCAGTGTATTGTGGAATCTTTTTCTTTTTTTAATCCATTCAACCATTTTATGTCTTTTGATAAATAATTTAATCTGTTTACATTTAAAGTACTTATTTATAGGTAGAAACTTACTATTGCCATTTTGTCCATTTTTTAAATTGTTTTGAAGATCTATATTCTTTGTTTCTTACCCTGCTTTATTTTTGTTTTCATGCCTTTTGGTATCTGTATGTTTTGTCTTCTTTATTGTATTCTTTTATGTAATTACTACAAGATTTTGCCTTGTTGTTACCATGAGGCTTACCAAAAAAAACCCACCTTAAATGTATTATAGTCTATTTTAAACTGATAACAAATTAACCTCAATGAAATTCATAAACCTCACACTTTTACTTTTCTTCTCCTTCAAATTTTAGGTTATTGCAGTTACAGTTTACATGTGTTTTATATTTTGTAATATATATTATACAGATTGTTGCAATTATGGTTATTTGCATATCCATCATTACCAGTGAGATTTACACTACCTTTTTATGTTTTTGTGATATTACTCAACCTTCTTTTATTTCCACTCAAAGAACTGCCTTTATCACTTCTTATAAGGCAGGTCTGGTGGTAATGTACGCCCTCAGCTTTTGTTTGTCCGGGAATGTCTTTATCTCTACTTCCTTTCTGAAGGACAACTTTACTGGTTATAGGAATTTTGGTTGTCAGTAATTTTCTTTTAATATTTTGAAAAGATCATCCCCTTCTTTCCTGGCCTGAAAAGTTTCTGTTGAGAAATCTGCCTGCAGCTTTATGGGATTTCTCATGTATGTAACATCTCTCTTCCCTCTTGCTGCTCTTAAAATTCTGTGTGTTTGACTTTTGGCAATTTAATTATAATGTGTTTTGTTGTAGCCCTATTCAGGTTGAACCTACTTGAGATCCTTTGGGTCTCATAGATATGGATGTCAATTTCTCTCCCCAGGTTTTGGAATTTTTCAGCAATTATTGCTTTAAATATACTTTCTTTCCTTTTCTCTTTCTCTTCTTTGTCTGGAATTCCCATAATGCAAATATTGTTTCTTTTCATAATATCACAAAATTGCCATAGGCTTTCTTCACTCTTTTTCATTCTCTGAGTATTTCCAATGTTATATCCTACAGGTTGTCAATTCTTCTACATGATTGAGCATACTTTTGAAACTCACTATTGAATTCTCCAGTTCATTTATTGTTTTTTCTCAACTCCGAGATTTTTAAAATTTTCTATAATTTTTTATTTATAATTTACATCCAAGTTAGCACATGGTGCAACAATGATTTCAGGAGTAGATTCCTTAAGCCCCTTACCCATTTAGCCCATCCCCTTTCCCACAACACTCCTAGCAACCCTCTGTTTTCTATATTTAAGAGTCTTTGGTTTTGTCCTCCCTCATTTTTATATCATTTTTGCTTCCCTTCCCTTATGTTCATCTCTTTTGTGTCTTAAAGTCCTCATATGAGTGAAGTCATATGATATTTGTCTTTCTCTGACTGACTAATTTCGCTTAGCATAATACCCTCTAGTTCCATCCACACAGATGCAAATGGCAAGATTATATTCTTTTTGATTGCTGAGTAATACTCCATTGGTATATATACAATTCTTCTTTATCCATCAATGGAAATTTGGGCTCTTTCCATACTTTGGCTATTGTTGACAGTGCTGCTATAAAGTTTACTTTAATTCTACTTTTATACCTCTTATGGAAATATTGTCTAGCACATAATTCCAACATTTTCTATATTTCCACTTGTGGAATTTAATGTCACATAAGACTCTTCCATAAAAATAAAGAGAGCGTTTTTCACCTCTAAAAAAAAAGATAGTGCTGCTATAAACATTGGGGAGCATACGCCCCTTTGAAACAGCATATCTGTATCCCTTGGATAAATACCTAGTTGTGCAACTGCTAGGTCATAGGGTAG
Organism: Hyaena hyaena; assembly: GCF_003009895.1. Classification (NCBI taxonomy): domain Eukaryota; kingdom Metazoa; phylum Chordata; class Mammalia; order Carnivora; family Hyaenidae; genus Hyaena; species Hyaena hyaena. Next base: position 226,335 of record NW_024080779.1, on the reverse strand, counting down.
TTCTATTTTTAATTTTTGAGAAACCTCCATACTGTTTTTCAGAGTGGCTGCTCCAGTTTGCATTCCCATCAGCAGTGCAAAAAGAGATCCTCTTTCTCTGTATCCTCGCCAACATCTGTTGTTGCCTGAGTTGTTAATGTTAGCCATTCTGACAGGTATGAGGTGGAATCTCATTGTGGTTTTGATTTGTATTTCCCAGATGATGAGTGATGTTCAGAATTTTTTCATGTGTCAGTTGGCCATCTGAAATCTTCTTTGGAGAAGTGTCTATTCATGTCTTTTGCCCATTTCTTCACTTTATTATTTGGTTTTTGGTGTTGAGTTTGATAAGTTCTCTATGGATTTTGGATACTAACCCTTTATCTGATATGTCATTTGCAAATATATTCTCCCATTCCATCAGTTGCTTTTTAGTTTTGCTGATTGTTTTCTTCATTGTGCAGAAACTTTTTATTTTGATGAGGTCCCTGTTTTTGTTTTTGATGGTTGCTATTTCCTTGCCAAACCTCTTGTTTTACTAATGCATTGTTTTCCTTTTTTAAAAAAAATTTAGATGTTTATCCATTTTTGAGAGAGAGATAGAAAGAGAGAGACCAAGCACAAGTTGGGGAGGGGCAGAAAGAGAGGAAGACACAGATTCTGAAGCAAGCAAGCTCTAGGCTCTGAGCTGTCAGCACAGAGCCTGATGTGGGGCTTGAACTCATGAACCATGAGATCATGACCTGAGCTAAAGTGAAGAGTTGGATGCTTAACTGACTGAACCCCCCAGGCACCCCAATGCATTGTTTCTTTAATTTTGTTTAGTTATCTGTGTTTTTTGTAGTTCACTAAACTTCCTCAAGAGATTTTTTCTGAACTCTTTGTTTAGCAGTTCATAGATCTCCATTTATTTAGGTTCAGTTATTGGAACTTTATAGTTCTCTTTGGTAGTGTCACATTTACTTGATTTTTTTGTGATCCTTGATTCCTTATGTTGGTATCTGTGCACTTGACTAATTGGACTCCTCTTCTAGAATTTACAAATTTGCTTGGTGGAAATAGTTTTTCACCAGTCAGCCCAGTTTGAGTTAATAAGTGTGTCTGTTGGTAACATCCTTAGGCAGGTGGAGCCTGTTATTATGGTCCATTGTAGAGCAAGGCATCTGTTCAAGCTCTGAAGATTGGGATGGAAGTTTTGATTGGATGAGAATAGTTGGATAGAACTACAGGCTTTGTTCCTACCCAAATGAGGCTGTGGCATAGGCTCTGCTTTTGTCCGGATACTCTTTTTTTTTTTTTTTTTTTTAAATTTTTTTTTATGTTTTATTTATTTCTAGCAGAGAGAGAGAGCCAGCGTGAACAGGGGAGGGTCAGAGAGAGAGGGAGTCACAGACTGAAACAGGCTCCAGGCTCTGAGCTGGCAGCCAGCACAGAGCCCGACGTGGGGCTCGAACCCACGAACCGCGAGATCATGACCTAAGCGAAAGTCGGACGCTTAACCGACTAAGCCACCCAGGCGCCCCTTGTCCGGATACTCTTGTCAGGCTTACTAGATGCTCAGGACTAGGTATTATATTCAGTAGTAGATGTAGAGATGAATTAGCATCCCTGACCTGGCAGAACAGCAGAGCAGGACCCAAGGCTTTTATAGCTCATTGTCTGGGGTGCTGAAACAAGTCAAAGTATACACAGAATTCCCTGCTTAGGTGAGGTCACTGGTTTTTCTCAGCATACAGGGGAAGACATGGATTGTGCTCTCTGTTCAAGTGTTACTGTACATAGATAGGGCTGTTAAATGGGCTTTGCAGATTTTCATGTGCTTTGGTTAAGTTCACTGGTCAGATAGGCTGAAGGCTGTATTCAACAATAAGCAAGGTTATATATTATTAGATTCCCTCACCAGGTACAGCAGGAGAAACAGCTCTAAAGCCAGTAGAGCTGTTAAAAACAAGCAAGTAAAGCTCTTTCTTTGTTGTCTTAACTCAAGGTGACTTGTACCCCAAGTTCCTTGTCAAACAGGGTCACCAACTTTACTCTGCAAACTATCCTCAACCTTGACTGTGAACTAATCTTCTTGCTTGTGTACAGTATGGGAATGCTCCATGACTGGTACTGGTTTTGCTCTGTGGATGATCAGCTCTGCTCACTTACCTTTTGGCTGGAGTGCCACTGGGCTACACAACCTCCAGGAGTTGTCCCCAGACTTTCTGGTCAGATGGGGCCAAAAGACTCTTTTCCGCATCAAGTGGCACTATGTTTTAGCGACTCTCAATTCCTCAAGAACACTCTGTGGTTGGGAACGGTTGGGATATACCCACAACCTTGGCTATGAATTAATCCTGTCTTTGCTTAGCATAGAACACTCCATGCCCAGTACTGCCTTTGCACTGGGGATGATCAGTTTTGCCACCTTGCCTCTTGGCTTGAGGGCCTCTGTGCTGCACTGCTTCCAGGAGTTGTCACCAGATCAGATGGAGCCAGAGACATGCACCATAGTGAATGGGACTGTTATTTAGCTTCTTGACTGGGCATGGGAAAACCAGGCTCTAGGGCTGACAAAACTCCTTGTTTAAGTATCTGAATTAAGCAGATCTTAAGCAGCACCATTTAATAATTGTTATTTTCAAAATAATTGATGGATGGGGCGCCTGGGTGGCTTAGTCGGTTAAGCGTCCGACTTTCGCTTAGGTCATGATCTCGCGGTTCGTGGGTTCGAGCCCCGCTTTGGGCTCTGTGCTGATTGCCTGCTCAGAGCCTGGAGCCTGTTTCAGTCTGTGACTCCCTCTCTCGCTGACCCTCCCCTGCTCACGCTGTCTCTCTCTCTCTACTAGAAATAAATAAAAAAAACATAAAAAAAAATAATTGATGGATGTGAAATTAGGTTATAAATACATTACATGGAGGTGCTACATTTTTTTTGTTAGTTTAGTTAAGGTTAGCTCTTTTGTATTTCCACAACACTTAATATACTGCTAAGCACATACTAACAATTCAATCATTGTTGGTTGATTATAAAACAGAGATTGAAGATAACCACAACAATAAAGAATGTAGGAATTAATTATGTATGTCTCCTTGAGAAAGACTCTTGTATTTTCTTTTATCTTAAAAATTTTTTTAACATTTATTCATTTTTTGAGAAACAGAGAGACACAGTATGAGCAGGGGAAGGACAGAGAGAGAGGGAGACACAGAATCCGAAGCAAGCTCCAGGCTAGGAGCTGTCAGCACAGAGCCTGATGTGAGGCTCAAACTCAGGAGAGGTGAGGTCATGATCTGAGCTGAAGTTAGAAACTTAACCGACTGAACCACCCAGGCCCCCCCAACCCTTGTATTTTCTAAGATGGCAAACATGTTGCTAAGGTATTGAGTCTTCAAACATGGAAGAATAAACAAGGAAAGTAAATAATAAAAGCTTCTACTAAATCTTCATGACTAAAGGCTTTAGTTATTTATATGTAGTAGTTTTTCTTGACAGTATTAAAGAATGTTAGAGACTCGAAGCTAGAAACTACAAATGGGAAGGTACAGAGCAACACTGTGTTCAAATGTAGCTCTACCACCTATCAAATTGTGAGTTTGGGCATTCTTGTAAGTTTCCTGAGCCTCAATTTTCTCATTTATAAAAAGTGAAATGTTACACTTAGGATTAAATGAGATGAGGAATGTCCCATTCCAACCCAATACAGAAATGTTTTCAAGTTGTTTTATGATACAGGTATTGCTAACTTAACCACTAAAGATATAGGAAATGATTATTCATTTCATAAAATAATCATTAACTTTAAATATAGATTTCTGATACTCCTTTAAGTGTTTTTAAAATCAGTATGTTTTGCTATTCTGATTTATGTAACCATTTAAGGAACATGGTTATATGTATTTTGAATTATTCATCTATGGAATTTTAAGCACAAATCTATACATTTATGAAATAAAGCAGTATCTGGTTCAGAGTAACATTTCTCTCTCAGTTATATGGGCACAGTCTTAAAGTGTGCATGTAATGAATAGGCTTCAAAGTCATCTATGGAAAATGTTTTGTAAATTAAAGGTAATGATCTAACTCTGAGATAATCCAAAGGAGATAAACCTAACCAACACATGAACCATTTTTCCGGCAGAAAAGGCATCTCCGGTTCAATTTAACCAGGGGGCATAAGAAATTTCCCTAAAATTTCCTACAGAAATCATCTTGCCTCAAGTTCTACAAAGTACTAATTTCAGAACCATTATGTGGAAACTTTCACAGACTATAAATTTGGAAAATGAGACAAGTGATTACCAAAATGTTAATGTGTTAGAGACAAGTGATTTACGATTTTGATTTGGTCTGGCTATACACTTTTGAACATTTCCCTCACTCAGACAAAGAAATCACTGTGTAGCATTGATTCAAAATACCCTTGGATGTATTCTGTATAGTAAATTTCAATTCAATTCAATTTAATGAAGATACACTATGTCAAAATTGCATGCACTAAAAATAAGTTGCAAAATAAATTCTTATCCTCTAGAAGCCTATAATTATACAAATAGTTATAATAAAAGGAAAATAATTTAAATATAAAAGGAGAAATAGAAACTCTGCAGTATCCTTATGGCAGTTTAAAGTAGAAAGCAAGGGCAAGAGCAAAAAGGAGAGAAAATTACTAAAGACTAGGAAGGACTTCATGGAAAAGTTGATAGAGAAAGAACCATAACTCTAGTAAAGTTTACTTTTTAGATATCTAAGATGGTTTCAAGTGTAGGATAGTCCAGTGTTGTTTGAACTATTCTGTAGAAACCTAGATTTGATTTTAATTAGGATTTTATTATTAAAAAAGGTCTTTACTGTTTAAAAATGAGAATATAAACTCAAAAGCATTATACACCCACATTTAAAATTCTGGAAATCACCAAAGTATTATTATGTATTACCAGATGAGGATTTTTTTCTTACATGAAAATAAAATCTATTGAAGCATCTCTATGTAAATATTTGAATTTCTTATGATCATAGCATTAATTTAAGATATTATAGTCTAATTAATTTTTATTCAAAACTATAAAACTTCTGCTTCTGGCTAAGACTGTGTAATAGGTGTCAGATTTACCCTTTCACCAGACAGAACTAAAGTTCCAAGCAACATATAAAAATAAAATGAAGCATGATTCTCAATACATTGCAAATCAGGCAGTGAAGAAGTTATCCCTGAGATTTGGGATACAAATGAGTTGAGTCCTACATTTGGCCCAGATTTCTGCCTGGAAAGAATATCCAGGTCATGTCATAGAAAAAGGGAAAACAAGGAGAGTGCAGTAGTCTCCTTACTTTAGAAGGCAGAGCTGGGAATCAGAGATACCAAGTTGGATATAGTTCAAAATTCAGAGTATTGGAAAAGAGAGAGAAGCATAGAGAGAAGGAAATCTGGAAATCTAGTTTCCCTTAAGTTTTCAGTGATATTGCCTAACATGTATGTGTAATTGTTACCCACTTGTTTCATTAAATTTTCACATCTCAAAAACATATATATATGTGTATTGAAGTAATATTGAATTAGTGAGATTCATGAGAAGCAGTGCTCAGCAGGAAATTTATACCATTGAATGTATATATTAGAAAAGAAAGATCTAAAATAAATACTTTAAGCTTCCACCTTAGGAAACTAGATAAAAAAGAGCAAATTAAGTCCAAAGTGAGAAAAAGAAAAAAATAATTAGAGCAGAAATAAATTTAAAACATGAAATCAATAGAAAAAAGTCAATAAAACCTGAAGTTTGTTCTTTGAGAAGATCAATAAAATTATGAAGTCCCTAGCTAGGCTAGGGAGTCAGCCATCATTACAGATAATATGGACATTTAAAGGATAATAAAAGAATACTATGAATTAGGAGCCATCGTTACAGATAATATGTACATTTAAAGGATAATAAAAGAATACTATGAATTATTCTATTCCTGCAAATTTGAAAATGTAGATGAAATGGACCAATTCTTTGAAAGAAACATTCTGGCAAAACTCACACAGGAAGATATAAACAATATGAAAAGGCTGATATATATTAAAGAAATTGAATCAATAATTAATAACTGTCCAATATAGAAAGCACCAGGCTTAAAACGTTTCAGTGGTGAAATCTCCCAAATACTTGAACAAGAAATCATACTAATTCTCTACAGTCTTTCCTAAAATGTAGAAGCAGAGGGACTATTTCCTAATTCATTTTATAGGGCCAACATTACCCTAATACCAAACTACAGAAAAATATTACAAGAAAACTATAGAGCTATATCTTTCTTGAACATAGGCCAAAATCCTCACAAATATTAGCATATGAAATCTAACAATGAATAAAAATATTTATACACTACAATCAGGTGATATTTTCCCAGGTAAGAAAGACTATTTCAAAATTCAAAAAGCAATCCAATACATCAACAGACTAAAGAAAAAAATCAATAGATGCAGAAAAGTACTTGGCAAAATCCAACAACCAACCATTCATGATAAAATAAAGAAATGTCAGCAAACTTGGAACAGAGAGAAACATTTTCAATTTGATAAAGAACAACTACACACACACACACACACACACACCCAGCTAACAACATATTTAATGATGAGAAACATGAAGTTTCCCACTAGGATCAATAATAAGACAAGGTTTTCCCCTCTCACCAATGCTTTACATATCATGTTGGAAGTCCTAGCTAATTCAATTAAACAACAACTGGAATAACAGGTATGTAGACTGAGAAAAAAGAAATAAAACTGTCTTTGTTTGCAGACCCCATGATTATGTAGAAAAATATAAAAAAGTTGACAAAAAAAAAAACTCTCCTAAAAGTAATGAGCAATTATAGCAAGGTTGTAGGATCCAAGTTTGGTATACCAAAAGGCAACAGCTTTTCTATATACCAACAATTAAAAAGTCAAATTTGAAATTAAAAACACAGTACCATTTATATTAGCATTCACTCCAAATGGTATACTTAGGTATACATATAATAAAAAATATATAAGATACATGTGATGAAAACTACAAAACTGTGATGAAAGACATAAAAAAGTGAAATACATGGCACGATATTCCATGTTCATGGGTAGGAAGACTCAATATTGTCAAGATGTTAGTTTTTCCTAACTTGATCAATAGATTCAATTCAATCCCAATCAAAATCATTGCAAGCTATTTTGTGGATATTAATACAGCGATTCTAAAGTTAACTTGGATGGGCAAAAGACCCAGAATAACCAACTTTATATTGAAAGGGAAGAACAAATTCAGAAGAATGATGCTACCTGACATCATGACTTACTATAAAGCCACAGTGATAAAGACAATGTAGTATTAGCAAAAGAAAAGATATATAGATCAATAGAACAGAATAGAGAGCACATAAATAGTCAACTAATTTTTGACAAAGGAACAAAGGCATAAAATGAAACAGATAGTCTTTTCCACAAATGGTGCTAGAAAAGCTGGACATTCACATATCCCACCCCCCCAAATAAAAGGAAGAGAAGAAAAGAAAAGAAACTAGACACAGACCTTACATCCTTCATAAAATTTAATTCAATATGGATCACAGACCTAAATGTAATATGCAAAATTATATAATTCTTAGAAGATAACATAGAAGACATCTTAGGTGATTTTGGGTATGGTGATACCTTTTTAGATGCAATGCCAAAGATAAAATCAATGAAAGAAATAATCAATAAGCTGGACTTCATTAAAATTTAAAACTTCTAGGGGCACCTGGGTGGCTCAGTCACTTAAGCATATGACTCTTGGTTTCAGTTCAAGTCATGACCTCACAGTTTGTGAGTTTGAGTCCTGCCTCAGGCTCCACACTGACAGCACAGAGCCTGCTTGGGATTCTCTCTCTCTCCCTCTGTCTTTGCTCCTCTCTTGCATGTTCTCTCTCTCTCTCTGTCTCTCTGTCTCAAAATAAATAAATAAACTTTAAAAAAATTTTAAACTTCTTCTCTGGGATAGACAATGTCAAGGGAATTAGAAGACAAGCCACAAACTTAGAGCAAATATTTGCAAAAGATACATCTGATAAAGGATGTTTTGTGTTTTCCAAAATATACAAAGAACTCTTAAATCTCAACAAGACAAAATGAGCAACCAGATTTTTAAAAACAATGAAAATGGGCAAACAACTTTAACAGACACATCACCAGAGAAGATATACAAATAACAAGTAAACATATGAAAAAATACTTAATATTATGTGATATTAGTGAATTGCAAATTAAAACAACAGTGAAATATCATTGGCCAAACCCAAAACACTGACAACACCAAATGCTGGCAAGGATTTGGAAAAACAAGAACTCTCATTCATTACTTGTGGGAATGCAAAATGTTACAGGGACTTTGGAAAAACAGTTTGGTAGGTGCTCACAAAACTAAACATACTCTTAACATATGATCCAGCAATTGTGCTCCTTTCGTATTTATCTAAGTGGATTGAAAATTTATATCCACACAATTGGTGCACATGAATATTTATAGTAGCCTTGTCTATAACTGCCAGAACTTGGAAGCAACCAAGATTTTCTTCATCAGATGAATAGAAAATTTATTATGGCATATCCAGGTGATGGGATGTTACTCAGTGCTAAAAATAAATGAGCTGTTAAGTCATTAGAAGACATGAAGGAAACTTAAATGTATACTACTAAGTGAAAGAATCTGAAAAGGCTAGATGGTGTAAAATTCCAATTATATGATATTCTGGAAAAGGCAAAACTCTGGAAACGACAAAAAGATTAGTAGATACCAGATCTTATGTGGAAAGGAGGGAGAATAAACAGGCCACAGAGGATTTTTAGGGCAGTGAAACAATTCTGCATACTACATTGGGGGTATGTGTAACTATTAATTTATCCAAACCCATAGAATTATATCAAAAGTAAACCTATATGTAAACTACAGACTTTGGGTGATAATATATCAGTGTAAGTTCATTGGTTGTAACAAATGTACCACTGTACTGTGGAATGTCTATAATGGGAAAGTTTGTGCATGTGTGGGAACAGGGAGTCTAAGGGAATTCTCAGTACTTTCTGTTTCATTTTGTAGTAAATCTAAAAGTGCTCTAAAGCCTAAATGTCCATCAACTGATGAATGGATCAAGAAGACGTGGTTTACCTATACAATGGAATACTACATGGCAATGAGAAGGAATGAAATCTGGCCATTTGTAGCAATGTGGATGGAACTTGAGGTGTTATGCTGAGCGAAATAAGTCAGGCAGAGAAGGACAGATACCATATGTTTTCACTTATAAGTGAAACAAGAGAAATTTAACAGAGGACCATGGGGGAGGAGAAGTGGAAAAATAGTTGACGAGAGGGAGGGAGGGAGGCAAACCATGAGAGACCCTTGAATACTGAGAACAAACTGAGGGCTGGTGGGGGTAGATGGAAAGGGAAGGGGGGTGATGTGCATGGAGGAGGGCACTTGCTAGGATGATCACTGGGTACTATATGGAAACCAACTGGACAATAAACTATGAAAGGAAAAAAATAAATAAAAAAATAAAAGTGCTCTAAAAATTGTTTATAAATTAAAAAAAAAAAGAAAGAAAGAAAGAAATCATTACCAGAAGGGAAGAGGTGGGGGGATGGGTAAAATTGGTAAAGGGTAATGGGAGATACAGACTTCCAGTTATGGAATAAATAAATCAGGGGAATAAAAGGCACAGCATAGAGACTATAGTCAATGTAGCTACACATGTGAACATAGCATAACATATAGAGAAGTTGAATCGATGTATTGTACACCTGAAACTAATGTAACATGGTGTGTCAATTATAACCTAATTTTAAAAAAATTAATTGCAATTAAAATAAAGAAACAAATGGCAAGCTTGAAACTGAAAAATACAATATTTTAAATTAAGAACTCAGTGGATGAGTTTAACAGCAGATTGGACACAAATAAATGATGAGTGAGTACAAATGCAATCAACTGAAAGAAACAAAAAAGAGGGAAAACTCAGGAAAAATATAAAACATATATAGAACAAGACAAAGTGTTCTTTTTTTAAATTTTTAAAAAATGTTTTATTTATTTCTGAGAGAGAGAGAGCGTGAGCAGGGGAAGGTCAGAGAGAGAGGGAGACACAGAATCTGAAACAGGTTCCAGGCTCTGAGCTAGCTGTCAGTACAGAGTCCCACGGGGGGCTCCAACCCACAAACCATGTGATCATGACCTGAGCTAAAGTCAGATGTTTAACCGACTGAGCCACCCAGGCACCCTAACAAAGTGTTCTTAATAGTTGTAATTGGTGCCCCAGAGGTGAATAATGAGGAAGAAGCAATATTAGAAGAGAATGGTTGATGAATTTCTATAACTTATGAAAGTCATTAAGCCACAGATTGAAGAAGTGATAAAAATCTAAATAAGATAAATGCAAAGAAATCACAACTAGCTGAATCATATTAAAACTCCACAAAGAAAAAAAAATATTAGAGAAAAAAAGAAGGGAATAAACTAATAGCTGCTTCAACAACATAAATTTTGGAAGCTAGAAAACAATATTTTGACATCTTCACAATCCTGAAAGAAAATAACGGCCAATCCACAATAACATATCTAGGAAAATATAGTCTTCAAAAAGGAAGTCAAGATAAAAATATTTTCACACCTGCACTAAATGAAATACTGAAGTCTTTTTTAGTCCAAAGTAAAATAGTCCCAGATGGTAGTACGTAAGGTATGTTTTATGACCCAGAATGTGCTCTATATTGGTAACTATTTCATATGAGCTTCAGAAGAATATTTAATCTGCAATTGTTAGATGAAATAATCTATAAGTATCAGTTATATCCACTTGTATGATGTTGTTAAATTCAACTATGTCCTTACTGATATTCTGCCTGCTGGTTTGTCCATTTCTGATAGAGAAGTGTTAATGTGTCCAACTATCATAGCGAACTACCTAGTTCGCTTGGCAGTTCTGTTAAGTTTTTGCCTCACACACTTCTATGGTCTGTTACTGCCACATATACATTAAAGATTGTTATGTCATCTTGGAATATTGACCCCTTTATGTAATGTGCTTCTTTTTTCTAATACATTTCATTTTGTTGAATTCTGTTATGTCTGAAATTAATATAGCAATTCCTGCTGTCTTTTGGTTACTGTTAGCATGGTCTATGTTTCTGTATTTAATCTAGATTAAATCTTTATATAAAATGGGTTTATTGTTGACATTATGTACCCATTGGTGGTTAGTTGTTTTTAAAAAATTTTTAACGTTATTCATTTTTTTGAGAGAAAAACAGAAACAGAACATGGGGGGGGGCGCAGCAAGAGAGGGAGACACAGAATCTGAAGCAGGCTCCAGGCTCCAAGCCATCAGCACAGAGCCCAGTGCGAGGCTCAAACTCACAAACCATGAAAACATGACCCGAGCAAGTCAGACACTTAACCTACTGAGCCATTCAGGCACCCCTCTTGTTTATTGATTGACTTTGACAAACAAACTCTTTTAATTGCTATATTTAAACCATTGACTTTTAAAGTGATTATTTATATGTTGGGTTAATATCTACCACATATATTAGTTTTATATACATTGCTCTTGTTCTTTGTTCTAATTTTCATCTTCCATATTTTTTATGCCTTCTGTGCTTTTAACTGAGCATTTTATATTAATTCCATTTTTTTCTCTTTTTTCTTAGAATATTAATTATACTTCTTTTTTTTACCTTTTTTAGTTGTTGCTCTAGTTTGCTATATATGTTTACAGCTAATCTATATCCATGTTTAAATTGCAGTGTATCTATTTGCTGATAGTTTAAGTACCTTATAATAACAAAAGATTCTTAACTCCTTTCACCCATCCTGTGTATCATTGTTGACATTCATTTCACTTATCGATAAGCGTCCATATACATATATATATGTATGTATAATATATAATATATGTGTGTGTATACACATATATATATTATTTATATACAAAATATTTCTTTCTCCTTCACTTTTGTTAATCAGCTTAACGATAACCCACAACCCTTGGACCAAATTCTCCTTCATTTTTGAAGGATAATTTTGTAGGTTACGGATTTAGGTTAGTGGATTTTTTTCCCAAAAACTACACTCATGAAACTCTCTTCTTACTTGCATGGTTTTTGAGAAGTTGAATGTAACTCTTATCTTTGCTCCTTTATAGGGAAGGTGTTTTCACCTTCCATTTTCCCTGATTTTTTTCTTTATCTTTGATTTTCTGAAGTTTGAATATGATATTCCTCATTGTGTGGTTTCTTTTTTGAGGGGGCTATTATCCTGTTTGGTGTTCTTTGAACCTCCTAGATCTGTGGTTTGATGTCTTCACATTAATGTGGGTTAATTCTCAATTATGATTGCTTCAGATATTTCTTCTGTTTCTTTCCTTCTTTCTTCTTTTCTGATATTCCTATGACACATATGTTATACCCTTTGTAGTTGTCCCACAATTCTTGGGCATTCTGTTCTTTTTTATTTTTTTGTAATTTTAAGTTATGGATGTTTCTATTGTCATCTTTTAAGCTCAGAGATTCTTTCCTCAGCTGTCCAGTCTACTAATGAGCCCATCAAAGGCATTATTCATTCCAGTTTTAGTGTTTATTTCTAGCATTTCTTTTTTATTCTTTCTTAGACTATCCATCTCTATAGTTATATTATGAGGAGATTTTTCTCTAGTAACCACAATGAAGATCTGGTAAAGGTCCTGGAGGTAAAACTCACAAAAGTTTAGGGGTACCTCTATGTCTAGGCCTCCTGGGGTTTTTATCTCTCAGACTTATATACACTAAGCTTTTAGCATTTCATGTCAGGTTTTCCTACCCTAGCACTAGTTCTAGTGGAGATTTCTGCTTCTTGGTTTCTGGTATGAAACCATAGCTGGTATGTTGTATTTTTATCTTTCTGTTTCTCTTCAGTTTGAGGTGCAGCAATTTGCTTGTGATCTCACTTTTCTGACAGATCCAAAAAGAGTTGTTAATTTTTTTCAGTTTCTTCAGATTTTCACTTGTTGGAATGGAGTGGTGACTTATAAGTTCCTTACATGCTGATCCAGAAAACAGAAGTACTCATAATTTGTTATTTACAACTTCCATTATGTGCTGAAATTCTCATCTTAAACATATTAACATAATTATTTTAAATTTTGTGTTTGGTAACCTCACCGTCTAGGTTTCCTGTACATTTACTTCTATTATCTAGATTTCTGTTGATATTAACCTCTGTTTTATCTGTTTTAGTATATTTATTGTTAAATTGTTTATTTATTGATTACATAAAATAGTATGTTTATTGTTTTTATTATATACCAGATACCAATATCTTATAAAGATACTTCGAGGTTCAGAATTATAGTCTTTCCCCAAAGAGGATTTGCTTCTGATTCTTGCCATCATAAGAATATGAACATAACACCTCTATAAATTCAGTGATTAGTTTCATTAGAAGTTGAATTTAATCCTTTGTGTATGTGTGTCTATATATAGTATTCTCTTTTCCTTAAATATAAGCCTTGAACAGTCTAAAACGAAAATAAAGTATATTTGAGAGACACTATTCTCCTTATTGGGCCTTGGATTCCAGTTGTCTCCCCCAGATTTATATTTAAAAGCTTTGATGTTTTCTCAGCCTCTCAGAAGCCACATAATGATCAGTTAATAGATTGAAGGAGAAATTAAACACCCTGCTTACCTTTATACTTTTTGTTTCTGGATCTTGGCCCTTCAGATTCTTGCTACCTTAGTAGCTCCCTTGTACCTTATAAATATTTAAATAATATTTTCTACAGCTTTTCTAGTTGATTTCTGTAGAATGGTTTGTCTGAGTCAAGCTGATCTGTCACTGCTGGAAATGAAATTCTCATGTATATATTTTGATATGCTATTTGCTACATAAAGTTTCAAGGCTAAATCCTTTAAACATATATTTTCTTCCTTGGTTGGAGGAGATATTTATTTGTCCTGGAATACAGGAAATATGTTTTAGATATGCTTTGTCCAGTATTTTACTCATAAGTCTTCTAATTTCCTCTTGGTCTTGTTAGCAATATCAAAGGGCCTATCAGTTCAAATGGCTACTTCTCCCCTCCCACACACACTTTCTAAAGATACAATGCCAGTACATAAAAAAAAGCTTAAATTAGTATAATATTTTGAAATGGGAATACATTTTTATTGATTTAAGTTAGGTTTTATGACTATGCTTTTTTTAATGTATCACTGACTATGGTACATTTCCTGTATATTCAATCAAAAATTAATCTAGGCGAGGCTGGAAAGTTATGCTGCTGATGGAAAGTCCTTAATCAGTTGACTTTAAGTAACGGACATTGCAATGAGTCATATTTAACCAGTCGGAAACCTTTAAAAAAAGGGGTCACTTGACAGACCAACAGACAGACAGACAGAAATTCTGCCTGTGGACAACAACTTGGGCCCATGTTTGTGGTATCTAACCTGCTTTTACTGACTGCCCACCTATGGATTTTATGTTTCCTTAGTCAGCCCCAAAATCATGTAAGCCAATTTTTTTAAAATAAATCTAAGAATTTATTCAGTAAAATCTGAAGATTTCATATGTGTATATATATTCTACTTCTCTAGTTGAATCTCAAGTGATAAAATGTCAATGGACATATTTTTCAGAAAAAAGGAGGTCATACAGTGTAAGTGAGCACAAGAGTATGCATAGTCATGGAATGCAATCTGTGGTATTACATTTAAATGGGTTCCTTTGTCTTATATCTGACAGAAATGATTATAAGATACATAATTAAGTCAGACTTCTTTAAAATAATTAGCTTTGGGATTAGAAATGGAAATAGAAACACAATTAATGAATATGCTAATTTCACCCCATGAAATGTCAGGGGATAGTTAATTTTTATCCATGGCTTAAAAATGCATACCAGATTAAATTGATGAGTCCCATAAATACTTTTTCATTTCTAAAGAACAAAACATAAAAATCCTATTTCAAATTTAAACTTATAACAATGAGAGAAAATCATCAATTTATTATCCTTGAGATTAATTAAATATGAAGTATTATGAGGAAATATTGACTAAATACCAGAAGACTGTATTGATGCTATAAAAGAGCAGGCAGCTAATAATGATTCTTAATAATGCCCAGTGAGAATAGAATCCTGCCACTCTCTATTAGTACACAATGCTTTTTCTTTTTTGCAAATAAGCTAGAATTACCATAACAAGCATGTAAAACATCATAAATAACTAAATGTGTATGCAGGAATAAATTACTACTGCTCTAAGAAACTATAACCAGAGGGAACAAATATTCTTTTGGATTTGGGGCAAGCAAAGCTCAGTAGCAAAATAAAACATTAATTCCTTGGAAAGAATCTGAAGTTTTCATTTTGGAGTCAGATGATTTTAGGGGTGCCTGGGTGGTTCAGTCAGTTAAGTGTCCGACTTCGGCTCAGGTCATGATCACATGGTTTGTGGGTTCCAGCCCCCCGTGGGGCTCTGTGCTGACAGCTAGCTCAGAGCCTGGAGCCTGCTTCAGATTCTGTATCTCCCTCTCTCTCTGATCCTCCCCTGCTCACGTTGTCTCTCTCTCTCTCAGAAAAAAAAAAAAAAAAAGATGATTTTATAAATCTGGTTTTAAGTAAAGTATTTAAAAATAAATCAATCCGAAGTTATCTAAAACCTTCTTTTAGAACTCATTTAAAATGAAGTACAGTGTTCCTTACTTGCTCAAATTGGCATTTTTGAAAGTAGGTAGCTTACGTTCACATAAAATGACACCTTAAGCATATGCAAAAGACATCATTATTCATTCAACAAAAGGACATTGTTGGTATATTTCATAAATAACATATGAAAATAATATTTTTTAATGTTTATTTATTTCTGAGAGAAAGAGAGAGAGAGAGCATAAGCAGGGGAGGGTCAGAGAGAGAGGGAGACACAGAATCGGAAACAGGCTGAGCTGGCTGTCAGCACAGAGCCCGACGCGAGGCTCGAACCCATGAACCGCAAGATCATGAGGTGAGCCGAAGTTGGTGCTTAACCGATTGAGCCACCCAGGCGCCCCGAAAATAATATTTAAATAGTAATTTTAGCATAAATGTCTGGGTTAGGCGTAGGCCCCAGATTTTGTTGAGTCTTATAGTTTCAACTTAAATTTTCTTTTGACTTGCAGGTGTTTTATACTAACCTTTGCCTTCTGTAATGTACATTCATAAAATTAAAACAGAGTCTAATATTTAAGTCTAAGGAGAATGATTTGACATCCTAACAACTTTACAAATCTAAAAAGTGAGAGTCAAAGGAAAGTAGAAAAAATTAACACACCAACCAACAGTACACAGTATGTTTTTTTTCCCTAGAGTCAACTTTAATAAGTCTTGAAGTATTATAACTTTGATGATTGCTATTATCATCATTTGCCTCCTTCAGTAGGAGGCCATGTACTGTACAATAGGAATTATCAAGAAAATAAACTTCAAGTATGCTGCACAAACTTTTTATATAACAGCATGAAATAAATGCCAGCTTTTATTTTACTATGGCAAGGTTTTTATTAACAAGTACTGGAGAGACAGAGTCTTCTTTGAAAATACAAATGCTACTATACCTAGCTCAATTATTTAGCTCCAGGTTTTAATATTTTTTAATGTGCCTTAAAAGGATAATTTCATGACAAAAGAGACTTTCAAATACTTTTTTTCCTTTCTATACTTCCCCTTGAAATAAAAGCAGTTATTTGACATTTGAAAAGTATTTCCTATCTTAAATAATAAGTTGGATTCCCTATTACAATCATTTATCCTTTAGGACTCACAGTTCTTTTACTGATGTTAATTTAAAAAAATTTTTAATGTTTTATTTATTTCTGAGACAGAGAGAGAGACAGCGTGAACAGGGGAGGGTCAGAGAGAGAGGGAGATACAGAATTGGAAGCAGGCTCCAGGCTCTGAGCTAGCTGTCAGCACAGAGCCCGACGTGGGTCTCCAACCCATGAACTGTGAGATCATGACCTGAGCCAAAGTCAGTCGCTTAACAGACTGAGCCACCCAGGTGCTCCCTTTTACTGATTTTAAAAAAAGATCCACTCCTGGTTTTTTTTTGGTGTATATTTGATTTTATTCTGGAGTATATTTGATAACTAATGCAAAAAACCCCCCACAAAATCAACATATAATGCAATGCCTTCTTGTGCTCCTACATCATGCTCGTAATTGAGGGAGTCCAGTCTGTAGATTCTTAATAACACTTAGGACATTAAGACTATCTCTGACCCATATTGATTAATAAAAAATGTAGCATTGTCTAAATGAATATTTGTACTTTGAAAATTTAGGAAAATAAGAGGACCAAATTTCTCATTTTCTCTGTTCTCTGCTTTATTTCTCCCTAGGAATTATGAATGTCATCAACCTCAAAGGTTACTTATTTCTAATAGACACTCTTACTTCCTTACATAAATGTTAACCACAAATCTCTTTCTTTTGTTAACTTCTCTAATTAAGTGACTTTGAGTTGAAAACACTTCTCTACCATTATTTTCTAAGTATTATAGATATACTATGCAAAGATACACAATGCATCTAAAGTTTATGTATTTTATTTAAATTTTTAAAACTTTTATTTATTTTTGAGAGTGCGAGAGAGAGAGTTTGAGTGGGAGAGGAGCATAGTGAGATGGAGACACAGGATCTGAGCTGTCAGTACAGAGCCTGAGGCGGGGCTCGAACTCATGAGCCATGAAATCATGACCTGAGCCGAAGTCAGACTCTATACTGACTGAACCACCCAGGTGTCCCAGTTTATGTATTTTTAATGCTCTATTATGTACTATTATATACTAATATATCTGTATTATGTCTATTATAGCATAGGCCTATTTTTGCACGAGCTGTAATCCAATAGAATCATGTTTCACCAATGTGCGAGCTGTTCTCTGGTAACATAAGATGCTTCACTATTGCTTACATGATATAATATTGGCAACTTAGGCATGTCAGATTTCAAAAACCAATTGACATAATGAATTTATCCTTTTATTAAGCATGATGAAAAAAGAGAAATTGTACGTCAATTTTTTCTTGGCATTATAAAAAGAATAGAAAATGCAAAGGCCTAAAGTTGAGAGGGAGACTTTTATTAAAGAACATCAAGGAAGGTTGTGTCTAGAAAAATATAGTAAGGGACAAATAGTAGGAAATGAAATCAGAGAAAAGTAACAGGGGAGATAAATATTGTTTAGTGTTTAGGTCATTTTAAGTATATTTGTTTACACTAAGTGAGATCAAGAGGCGTTATAATGACAAAATTTGTTGCTGTGTGAATACTAGACTGTGTATGTGAGCAGAGGTGGAGTGGACAAGGGTGAGAGCAGACAAAGCAGTTAGTAGGCTCTAAATCAATCAAGAAAAATGGTTTCATGGATAATGGTGCTAGTAATGGAAGTTGTGAAAACCTCTTACATTCCAGATTTATATAGAAGGCAGAATCAAAATAGTTCATTGATAGACAGGGTATTGGGAGTGAAAAAGAGTCGCCAAAATGAGAAAATATTGTAGATAGAATCTTTTTAGCATGGAAAAGATAAGGAATTAGATTTTGAATATATTAAACTTGAGGTTCTTAATAATAAATTAGATCTACTATGGAGAAACCATTTGAGGAGACCTACAGCATCTACAATCTTCATGTTTTCTGATTTTTTAATTAATATATCAGTCAAGATTTCATTCATGGTATTATAAATATTGGCAATATTTATAACCATATATTATAGTATTGCATATACTCTCTTATATATATAAGAATTAAATTGAATTGGGCTTAAAAAGAAGTGTCTCCTTCTTATCATGGCATTGATAAGAAGTGACAAATGTTTTCCCCAACTTGGAAGCTAGTTTAACAACCAGAAAGGGATGAGTGGAAACATTTCTATCATAGGCACGCATCTCATCTTTCAAGTGGAAACTTAGAAACTCAAATATAAAATTTTAAAATGAGGAAAACTCATGTGTCCATTTGTATTAAAGCACTGAAGGATGCAAACTGTTTGTGATACCCTGTCATCTAGCCTTATCCCTAACTCCCCAAACTTGCAAAAAGAATGTTACTAGCTGCTAGTGAGTGACACTAAATCTCCTATACCATGACAGGCATAATCCTTTGATAAAATAGACTTCTTTATCTGTAATGTTATCATCTGTCAACCAAAGTGATGTGATGTTACATCAAGGACAGAATATATAATATGATTTGGGTATGGATACACCAAGTTTTCTTTTGCATGAAATAATCTGATTTAGAGATATCTGACAAGTACTGTAATTATTTAAAGTACTTATGACAAAGTAGCATAATTTGTCAATATTGCAAACATAATTGCAATGTGAGTAGTCAAAATAATTGTGATTAAACCACTCTTTGGACACTATTTATCAGAGGATTAAACGAGAATGACAAGGAACTGTGGTTACTGACATTTAGAACTCAGGAAGAATTTTCAACGTATCTATAGGGATTGCTTTCATGAAAAACGTTTCTCAGCTCTGATTTTGATATTATGAAGGTACATAATAGTGGATGTGTATTTACATGGGATTGTCAAATAAATTCTGCATTTTACATGATGTGGCATACAGTTTATAATTACCGTCATGATATGCCACTCTAGAAGAATTTCACCATTTGTTCTCTCAGAATCTTACTTTATTTTTCCTTCAAGAAACCTAAATTATAGGGCAGGTGCATTGCCAAATACATTAATCTTCATCTGATTCTAATAATGTATATTTAATAATTTTATTTAAACATGAACACTTTGATTTCATATGGATATCATATTCCCATCACTTATCTTCTTTATGTACTTTATCTGCAATGTTTTATCGACTATGCATCTATATTTACTTTTATTGTTT
The DNA here is from genome assembly GCF_003009895.1 of Hyaena hyaena. Lineage (NCBI taxonomy): Eukaryota > Metazoa > Chordata > Mammalia > Carnivora > Hyaenidae > Hyaena > Hyaena hyaena. Next base: position 206,435 of record NW_024080779.1, on the reverse strand, counting down.
TGACTGTTGTAAAGATATAGTTTTGTTTAGACACATGGCTTGGAGTACTTCTTTTTCTTGCCTTTAATTTTTAGCTTGTATCATCCTAACATAGGCTTCAAATTCACAAATACTGATTTGTGTGACTGTGAATAAGTGCATATAAGATCACTTAGTCTCCAAAAGAAAACTATGAATACATTATTTCTGGCAACACAATGAACTATTGACCTAGTAGATTGAATAATATGTAACTTATCAGAAATCAGTTAAACACCTATTAGAAGAACTGTCCTTCTAATACTGCATGAAAGTTGAGCATAAGCATCATTGTAGAAATATGGTTCTGATTATAAGCTTTCCTAAAATATCAGATCTCAAACTGTGCACAACTGTCTACAAAATCTTCCCTTCAATAAAATGTGTGTGTGTGTGTGTGTGTTTGTGTGTGTGTGTATTAAATGTGTCTTTTATGAGCACCTTAAAGATGGGACATATGTCACTGTGTCTCAAAGGAGAAATCATTCTCAAGCTATCATAACTAATCAGAAAATCATATTTGAGATATTTTTCCTAGAATACTTGAATTTGTAAAATCTGATGTTAATACACTTGAAGTTTTTTTCTAGATCATTGATTTGACTCCTCTATACTATATAATCCTTTGTGCTTTCAATTAGGATCATGAATTACATTGAACTGACATTTTAGTATTTTCACTTTTCCTCTCTATATATTATCACAGGGCTTAAATCATTGAATTCGGTGTTTCAGATTATATGTAACAATTGGGTGATACCTCTAGGATATTTCAAAATAAACGAAACAGTTCCTAATAATTTGTCCAATGCTAAACCTGATTAGATACAAGTCTAAAATCCTTGGTAGTTCTATTTACCAAGTAAAATAAAGTATTGCTATGACTATGAAACAAACTTTCACCTTAAATCTTTATTTATAGTAAGATTCATACATGATGACACTATTATTTATATTATTTGCATGCATTATACCTTTTTCATATTACTAATAACACTAATAGGTAACATGATATTCTTCTGGTTCCTTAGTAGACATCCTGGTAAATTATAATAGACTGCCACTATTTGGGGTATTTGTTTTACATATGCCAATTAGACTTAATAAATAATTGAATTTAAAATACATTTCACCATATTTATTTTGACTCTACTACTCTTTGTGGCAAATGAAGAAATTAGATTTGGAAAATAAGAGGATGGAATTCTTAGATAGCTTTTTTGGAACTTTATCCCTATATTCATTAAAACAAATATGTTGGAAAAGAGTCTTTAATTTAAAGCTATTTTGATGTCGTTTAATGCATTTTTTATCTTGTTTTTCTGTTATTCTTTCAATCAAATGATAAAAAATAGAATTTGGGAGGCTAACTAGCTTTACAAGTCTAAGATGATGGTCCAGGTTTCAAAGACTTTGTGCTATGGTATTGCTGAATTTCAGACTGCTCTTGAAATATCGCCAACATTAGGACAAGGACCCATTCGCAGTCTACTTGCTTTATTCAATTATGGATATATATGAAGTTGTCAATATGTCCTGGATTTGAAGTCTAAATAACTACTTTTATAAACTAGAGAGTGGAAAGAACTTGCTGGATATAAAATAGAGAAGTGCCCATTATTCCAAAGAAAAGCTTGCAAAACACAATCTTACCTACATCTGAAGATAGAACTGACATTAAATTTGAAATTAAATCTTATCAGAGAAGCTAACCTCTAAATAAACATTCTAATATCTAACATCTAAATAAACATGGAAGCAGCATTCACAGACTACCTGAGTTGAGCTGATTCAGATTAAATCTGATTTCCCTACTTTTTGTAGAAATGTAGTCCCATCATGTAGTAATTCTTAGGTCATTACATTCAGTTCTCTGGAGAAAGCCTTAACATTTTAATCTAATTTACTGACAAATTTGGGCAATTCTTTATAACTGTCATATAGTAACAAAATTGGTAATAATAATCAGCATATAACCTTCCACGTTGACTACATCAAATGGTAGTTCAGATAATTGGATGCATAATTTCTATTATGATTGCTAAAAATAAGATAGATTACTCCAGTTATACATCATGCTTGCATAATTAAGCTTAAAGAACTGTTTCTAAAGAAGAATTCAGAAATCTTCTTCATTTCTGATTTGTAGAAATAGTGTTATCATTGCTATTTATTTTATTAGTTGAAATCTGTATAATGCTAACTCTGCTTGATGTATAAACCAAGCCAACTTAAAATATTTTCAAGGTAGGGGAAATTAAAGTGATTTATTTACTTTTTCTCCTAAATTATTACAATGTAATTAAGTAATAAGCCCAATGTACCATTTTAGATGATATTAACATGAACCTTTGTAAACCTCATATTACCCTTAAACATGTTGAAACTTTAATAGGAGAGTTCCATTTTTCAAAAGTGCATAATTTTGCTTGAAATCTTTTAAAATATCTCATACTTTACAGTTTTAGATAACTATTATTTTTCAAAATACTAATAAGCCACCCCCCTTTTGAGAACACAGTAATCCTATTTGAAGAAAATACTAGCAGAACCTTAATAATAATTATAATGACTATTGTAATCTGTTTGGAATGGATCAGACTAGGAGAAATCATATTCTTTTCCTGTTACTTTTCCCAATATATTTTAATTTCATTTTCTACTACTGTTGGATTGTGTTTCTTTCAACAGGCAAGATTGTAAAATTGGATCCAGCAGTATTATCTGGCAGGAAGTCAAAGGTTTTAGACATTGGACAAAGGATACATACTATGTGATATGTAATTTAAAAATATGTATATTCAGAGTGTTGAAGTGATGGTAGTAATGTATTAGAGAACAGGGTGGGGTGCCTGGGTGGCTCAGTCAATTGAACATCTGACTCTTGATTTTGGCTCAGGTTATGATCCCAGGGTTGTGGGATCAAGCCTCACATCAGGCTCCACGTTAAGACTCTGTCTCTGTCTCTTTGTCTCTCTGTCTCTTTGTCTCTCTCTCTCCCTCCCTCCCTCTGACTTTCTCTCCACTTGCTCTCTCTCTAAAAAGAAAAGAACGGGACATGTGATATATGAAGCCTGGGACCTTTGCATTAGGAGATCAGCTACACTCTTACTGAAAAGTAAATCTTGGTCTCAGTAGATCATTACCACTTGTATGGTGACAGATGGTAACTACACTTGTGGTGGTGAGAATTGTGTATTGTATAGAATTCCCAAATCACTGTATTGTACACCTAAAACTAATATAATGTTGTGTATCATCTATACTTCAATGAAAAAAAAAAGGTAGGAGGAGTAAAGACTTGGTCAGGAGCCAAATTTTTAGGGAGACTAACCACAAACAGAAAGGACACCACAAAGAAAGGAGAAGAACAGATCCCACACTAGGCACCCCAGACACAGCGGACCTGCACTGGGAAGATGAGTCCCTGTGCTGTATTCTGCAGACCCGCCCCATCCAACCCACTCCACTCATCAGGAGTCCCTCCAAACTTGTGCCTGATGCATCTCACTCTGCAAGCAGCACAAGTAGAAAGCTCTGTATTTTAGAGGTCACTGCAACCCCAACAGATGGATTGGGGGAAGACATCTGGTCTGACTGCAGGACCCAACCACCAACAAAAGCCTCTCATGTAATGCGTGATACAACACAGGAAGAGCACCCTGCAATTTGGTCCAACCACAGCCCCAGCAAATGGGCTGAGGGTGGGCATCTTGTCTGACCCAGCTGTAGACTGGCTTTTAATAGCACAGGGACCCAATTCTACCCACAATAGGCAAACAGAGCCATTGTAGGTGAGTGGACTGAAGTCAAACATGGCTCAACCACAACTGCAGGGCACATACAACACATAGAGGAGATACCCCTGAAGTGCTTGGTTCTAGTTTGAAGAGGGGACATTGCAGTACAGGGCACTACAGGACCTCTTTCTCATAAGGCCATTACTTTCAATATCAGGACATGTGTCTGACTTTCTTAATATATAGAAACAAATGCAGAAATTTAGACAAAATGAGGACACGGAGGGATATGTCCCAAATGAAAGAACAAGACAAAATTACAGCAAAAGAGTTAAATGAAATGGAGATAAACAATCTGTCTGCTAGAAAATTCAAAGTAACAGTCATAAAGATATTTACTGGACCTGAAAATAGAGTGGAAGATCTCAGTGAAACCTCTAACAAAGAGAAAAAATATAAAAAAGAACCCATTATATATAAAGAACACAATAGTTGAAATTAAAAATACACTAGAGTAAATAAATAGTAGACGAAGGAAAACAGAAGAATGGATCACAGAGCTGGAATACAGAATAATGGAAAGCAACCAGGCTAACCAGGAGTATATTCAGTGACATCATCAGTTCAATAAAATTCACATTATAGGGATCCCAGAAGGAGAAGAGAAAGGGAGCCACAAAGTTTGTTTCAAGAAAGAATAACTAAAAACTTCCCCAATTTGGGGAAGGAAACAGACATTGAGATCCAGGAGGCATAGAGAACCACCAACATCATCCAAAGGTGGTCCACACACCCACACATACTTAAAATGGCAAAAAGTAGTGATATAGAGATCATTTTAAAAGCAATAAGAGAAAATAAAAGTTACATACAAGTGAAACCACATAAGGCTATCAGCTGATTTTTTTAGCATAAGTTTTGTAGGCCAGAAAGGAGTGTCATGACATATTCAAAATGCTGAAAGGAAAACACTTGCAACCGAGAATATTTTATCCAACAAAGCCATCATTATGAATAGAAGAAGAGCTAAGATTTTCCAAACAAAAGATAAAGGAGTTCCTCACTGCTAAGCTAGCTTCACAAGAAATGTTAAAGGATATTCTTTGACTGGAAGGAAAAGGCCATAATTAGGAATAAGGAAATTAAGAAAGGAAAAAATTTCACAGGTAAATACAAACATAATAAAAGTAATAGATTAATCATTAATAAAACCAAATTGGAGGTTAAAACACAAAACCAATAAAATATATTCATAAAAGTCAGTCAACAGATTCACAAAATAAAAGGATGTAAAGTACGACATTATATCCATAAAAGGTGGCTCAGTTGATTAAGCATCCAACTTTGGTTCAGGTCATGATCTCGTGGTTCATGAGTTCAAGTCCCACATCTGGCTCTGTGATGACAGCACAGAGCCAAGAGCCTGCTTTGGATTTGTGTCTCCTTCTTTCTCTGCCCTTCCTCCCCTCATGTTCTATGTCTCTCATTAAAAAAAAATTTAAAATTTTTTTAATGTTTATTTATTTTTGAGAGAGAGATAGAGACAGCGTGAGCAGGGGAGGGTCAGAGAGAGAGGGGGAGACACAGAATCTGAAGCAGGCTCCAGGCTCTGAGCTACCTGTCAGCACAGAGCCTGACGCGGGGCTCGAACCCACGAACTGTGAGATCATGACTTAAGCCGAAGTTGGACGCTTAACTGACTGAGCCACCCAGGTGTCCCCCCAAAATTTTAAGGTGATCCAATATCACTCTTTTACATGTAATTGTCCAGTTTTCTAAGCACCATTTATCAGAGAGACTATGTTTTCCCCATTGTTTATTCTTGCCTAGTTTGTTATAGATTCATTGGCCATATAACCATGGGTTTATTTCTGAGCTCTCTACTCTCTTTCATTGATCTCTGTATGTGTTCTATGTTAGTATCATAGTGTTTTGATTATTACAACTTTGTAGTATATCTTGAAATTTGGAATTGTGACACCTTCCACTTTGTTCTGCTTTCCCAAGATTGCTTTGAATATTCAGGGCCTTTGTGGTTTTATACAAATTTTAATATTACTTATTTCATTTTTTTGGAAAAATTTTGTTGATATTTTGATAAGGATTACATTGAATCTGTATATTGTTTTGGACAGGGTGGACATTTTAACAATATTAATTCTTTGAATCCATAAACATGACTATCTTTCCATATGTTTGTGTCATCTTCAATTTCTTTCATTCATCAATGTTTTATAGTTCTCACAGTACTGTATAGATCTTTCACTTCTTTAGTTAAGTTTACTCCTAGGTATTTTATTCTTTTTGGTGAATTTATAAATGGAGTTGTTTTCTTAATTTCTCCTTGTCTGATTTTATTATTAATGTATACAAATACTGATTTCTGAGTATTAATTTTGTATCAAGCCACTTTATTGAATTCATTTATAGTTCTAGTAGTTTTTGGTGGAATATCTTTAGGATGTTCTATGTATATTGTCATGTCATTTGCAAATAGTGACAGTTTAACTTCTTTAGCAAAATGGATGCCCTTCATTTCTTTTTCTTGGTTGATTGTTGTGGCTAGGACTTCTAGTACTATGTTCAAGAAAAGTGGCAAGAGTGGGCATTCTTGTCTTGTTCCTGACTTAGAGGGAAAGCCTTCAGTTTTTCACCATTGAGGATGATGTTAGTTGTGGGTTTTTCATATATGGCCTTTATTATGTTGACGTATATTCCCTCTAACCACATTTTGTTGACTGTTTTTATCATGGATGGACGTTGTACTTTATCAAAACTTTTTACTTCATCTATTGAGATGATCACATTATTTTTATTCTTCATTTTGTTGATGTGGTATATTAAATATGGTTTACTAATATTTTGCTCAATATTTCTGATCTATGTTCATCACAGATATTGGTGCTCTATGCAGGGGGTGCCCTGGGAAAACAGCTAAAGCTACAAAGTATGCATAAACCAGTGTGGTCCCTGGGTACTCCACCCAAAATGTGCCTTGGCAGGAAGTGAAACTGAAGTGGTTGCTTGCTGAGTTGTCCCAGGATCTCCACATTAAAGGCAACCTGGCAGGATAGCTGAAGCTGAATGAATGCAAGCCAGAGTGTACCAAGGTGCTCGGTGTAGGGGTTGACCTGGCCAGGAACTGGAGTCAAGGTCAGTATGGGTGGGAGTGTTCTGGGGCACTCCTCACAGAAGGTGCCCTGGTAGGGTGGCTGAAACTGATGTAAACTTTAACAAAAGGCTCCTGTGGTGCTCCACATGGGGCACCCTGGCAGGAAAGCTGGATCTGAAGCAGACATAAGTGAGGGATTCCAGATTGGTCTGCACCAGGGGTGCCTTGGCAAGGCATCTGAAGCTGAAGTGGTGTAGGCTTGGAGTGTTCTAAAGTGCTTTGCACCTGTGTCACTTTGATGTCAAAGCTGAGGCTATAGTCAACATTAACCGGGTGTGTACCACCCTCTGGCAACCTTGATGGGATGGCTGGGGCTGGTGTGGGCTAAGGGCCTGGAGCTCACTGAGGTGGCAGGCCAGTTAGGGCACCTGGACTATGCACTGGCCTGTGGTCTCAGACTGGATAGGGAGTAAAGACAACCCATCAGCCTTGTTCACCTGGAGGGCATTCCAGCAGCTCCCCTTGCCATTTAATGAAGTTCTAGGGCTGGCTCTTTTGTACTCTGGTTGCCTTATTAAAATGGCCTTTTTTTTTTTTCTGTTCCCGAGTAGAACTGGGCCTGGTATGTAATTGTGGACCCAGGGCTCACTGAAGTGGCAAGCCAGATATTGTGACCAGATCCTCGTCTGGTCTGTTCTTTTAAGGTGGAGGGGGAACATAAACCATGTAGCTCTCCAGTCCCTCTGACCTAGAGAGTGTTCCTGCAACTCCTCTGCCATTTTAAATAGTTGCTTTTTTTTAATGTGCCGCAGTGCAACGGGGACTAGTGTGGGCTTGTGGATCCCACTGAGGTGACAACCACACCTTGCTCCAATTTCCACTTATAAGGTAGAGGAGAAGTATAAACTGTGTCACTCTCCAGTCTCTCTGCCCTGAAGAGTACCCATAGGACCTTCTCCATGTGGTGTAAAGTTCTAGTGTTTTCTCTTTTATCCACTAGTTGCTTTTTTAAACCATGGTTTTTATTTCTCTGCCGAAGGACAGAGGAATCTTTTCCCAGTCTGTCATTACTTATTATCTCTCTCCACTGAAGTTCACATTGTTGGTGACTTGGGGCTCCCTTTGTTGCCCTGACTCCATCTCTCCTTTTTTTGCCATCTTCTTTATCTTCTGTTGTGCAGAAGCTGTCCAGTTGTCCCTCAGTTGTTCCTCAGGATGAATTGCTTTGTAAATACATGTAATTTGGTATGTTCCATGGAGGGGTGAGTTCAGGGTCTTTCCATGTTGCCATTTTGGACTGGACCCAAAATTTAAGTGTTTCACTAACTGATTTTTATAAACTTATTGTAATGAGACTCGATGTCTGATAAAGTTCTAGGCAGTGCAATATTTTTGTCTTTGCCCTGTCCTTGCCCCTATCAGATTTCATCCTGGCTGCCTAAATCAACATTTAAAAAGTATATCTCCTGACAGTGTGGTTTTGAGCTTATGAAAATTTGTTTTAGGATTGAGTTTTCCTTCCATAATTTCCAAACACTTTCATGGATATAAATTATTTCCTTCATCCTAAACCAGAAGTCACAATGATTTAGACTTTTGGGAATTCAAAACAAAAACATTTATCCAATCTATGGTATGTTAAAATATAGGCCCTCAAATACTAGGCAATGAACAACAAAAAACAACAAATCCAAAGGACCTCTTTATCTTTTAATTAAAAATCTATGTTTAGAAATATAGACAAGATAGTTGACATCAGGACCTGCTGGACTACCATGCCTTTTGAAAGTTAAAGGACAATTAAATATGCAGGGTTGAAGCAGGAGTGTGATTGGATGGGTTAGATTAGGGAAGAAACATTAAACTTTTTAAATCAGAAAGTAAAAAATAAGGGATAATAATGGGAACTGTGTAAAGCAGAATCATTGGTGAGACTAGAAGGGCTAGCCCAGCATTGATCTCTTCAGCATCTGGAAGAAGTCCATAGTATTTGATCTATCAAAAATATGAAGCACCTGATATTTTTCAAGCTCTATATGGCCAAACTATTATTTCTAACCCTGGTACAATCCAGTTACATGATTTTGATATAAAGGACCATTTGCTTATTTCTAACCAGGTCTCCTTATAGAATTCTCTTAGTTTCATTACTCTACAGAATACTGTGAAAAAATCCCTAAAACTCCCCAAATACTGTATGTACATTAAATTTCATTTGAATGTTGCTCCTTCTAATCAATTTTCTGCCTGCACAGAGACTTGATAATTTTCCAGCTCACTAGGAAGACTTCGTTTGGAATTGTATATTGGAGTCATTAATGCTTTCACTAAATATTCCAGTTTGCCTCTTATTAGAAGCACAAAGCAGGACTGCATTTTCTATATTGCTTCCTTGTGGCTGAATGGAGACATTACTAGTTGTGGCTTGAGTTGTGAGCCATTTACATGCCAAATACAAAGCATTTAATTTGAGATGAAAAACTTTCCAGAACTTTTTTCCACCTATGCCACAATGGCTGATATTGTTCAAGTCGGTGATCGTTTTATCTGCCTAGGTTTCAGAGTAAGGTGACTTGGAGCAGAGCCATTTAACAACAAATAACAGACCAATATTGTGTATGAGAAATGCATCTGTTGTTCTAAGTCACTGACATTTTGGCGTTGTTTGTTAATGCAGCATAACTTATCATAATGAAATTGTAAAATTATTTTGAGTATCACATGTAAGCATCAAAGGTATGCATAAATATTCCAGAAAAAATCAATACTGCAGCCATCAATGATTAAATGCTTTTTGTTTGTTTCCCTACATGATATTCTTTCAGACAGGGGGCGGGCCGTATGCATAAACATGTTTTAGTTAAGCCTACATTTTTTAGTGCTTGACAGTATATCAAAGAAATACAAGAATTCATCAAGAGAATATAGATGCACAGTTTGGAAATAGACTTTAGATACTACATTGCTTGACCCTGTGTGTATTTTTTGGCTGTACAAAAATTATGATATCTTCCAAATGACTGCCTTCATTTTCTTTTAAATTACCTAAAAGCCCCAAAAGTCCACAGAAACAGAAAGGATCTCCTGACATAAAAGGTAGCTAATGGATCCTGAAAGTATGTTTTTCTTTCCCTTTTTGGGGAGAAGGGAACACCTCAATGCCTATCAAACATTTACAATATGAGACATCAAATTGTTACACAGAATCAAAAATTTTTAAGTAACAATTGCCAAGGAAACTGGCAATTGCTACTACATCTTTTTTTTCCTTCCTCTATTTTCTTCCATTCTTTCTGTCTTTACACATCTTCATATGGTACTCATTCCCTACCATGGCTTTTTCTCAATTTCTCCTTATTTTCATTATATGTTATAAAGTATTTAAGCATCTCTGGAAATAGAAAATAACATAGAAAAGTAATACTAAATTATTTGAGTTTATAAGGGTTTTAAATTCCTGGCTTAAGGGATCAATACAAAGAGCTAACTTAGACGTTTTTATCTTGATCTGTAAGGCTAGTTGGAGTGAACATGTTTTCTACACAAAAATTTTTAAAAATACTTGTAGGTGGCTTTCCTTGATGCCTTTTTGAAATTTTATAAAATGAGAGTTAACACATATCTTCGTAATACTGTCTAGACTGTAATGCTTTTCTTAAGTCTATAAAAGACTGAGTAGGAGCATCATAAACTGCCTGAAATTCTTATTGCATTTACAAACGAGGAGACAGAGAAAAAAGGACTGCTGAGAAGGCAGACCTTCTGAAAAGGAGTTTGGCTTAGTGAGGTAAAAAGAACAATGGGAATACAAAGAAATGGTTCAGAATTTTTTTCATAGCTGGGTTTATTTCGTACATAATCATTTAATTTGTGAAAAACAATAGAATGATCCTGATATTTCACTCTTTTTAACCAAGAAAATATCAAATTACATTATTAAAAATTTAGATTACTCCAGGGGCGCCTGGGTGGCTTAGTCGGTTAAGAGTCCGACTTTCGCTTGGGTCATGATCTCGCCGTTCGTGGGTTCGAGCCCCGCGTCGGGCTCTGTGCTGACTGCCAGCTCAGAGCCTGGAGCCTGTTTCAGTCTGTGACTCCCTCTCTCTCTGACCCTCCCCTGCTCACACTGTCTCTCTCTCTCTCCTAGAAATAAATAAAACATTAAAAAAAATTAAAAAAAAATTTAGATTACTCCAGAACATTAAGCATTAAAAACTATCTTTGTCCAGTCTTCTTTTCTCCTAAACCTGACACATAAAATTTGAAGGTAGGTCTTTAGTTAGAGGGAAGGATTATATATGCTACAGAATTACAGATGAGGAAAGCCTTCCCTGCATTTAAGGAGGGCTTCAAAGAGGAGATGGCATTTGAACCATAAAATGTAGTAGCTCCATATGGTATGAAGCTTTAGAGGCAAAGGGAACAATATAAATTAAGACAAGCATTCAAATGTATGATGTATTCAAGAACATGTGCTATGGGTAGAGCATATCACATTAGGGAGGAATACTAGACAAGGCTTGAAGAAAAGCTGAGCCAAGCTGGAAAGCACCTTGTATATCATTGTTAGTAAGGGTATAGTGCAGAAAATGTGCTTTAGGTGTTTTAAATTATTTTCCCACACAACTAATAGTTAACAGAATTGATATTTGACTGTAGGCAGGCTTGTCTCCAGAGTTTGTACTCTTAACCACTATGCTGTAGATAAATGTATGGATAATAGCTTTTATGAATAAAGTACAAGGTAAGGATCAGGAAACAAGGGGTAACTGTGTAGGGTCTCATTCATTATAGTTTTAGGGGAAGTAAACTTCTGGTTGATACTTGAAGTATGTTATTTTCATGATGAGTGGAGAGGAAGCACTAAGTAACCAAAAAAAAACCATATACCTCATTTGATTTTTTGTTTTAAAGTAATCTTGCATCTTCTCTTCTCTTTGTTACCCTCCCTTGCCCTTTATTCTCTTCCACTTCCTCCTCCTCCTCCACCTCCTCCTCCTCCACCTCCACCTCCTCCACGCTCTCCTCCTCCTCCTCCCTCTTATTCTTTCTTCTTCTTCTTTCTCTCTCTCTCTCATTTATATATCATCTTATCAAGGGGCTGGAATAAATAGATAGGAATTTAAGTCACCAAGCCATTTTAACTTTGTAATTAAAACATGAAATAGTTGTTTCTGATATATATTTTGCAGTTAATAGACCAATTGAAACATATAACGTATTTCTAGATCGTATTTACAAACTACAAATGTTTGGGATCTTATATTTCTTTAGAGCTCTCATGATGGTGTTTTTATAATACATTGTAGATCTGCATTACAATTACATTAATGAAGAACACCATCACCGTATCTACTTATTACATGCAATTATAAAACCTGAGCTGCTTGGCTAAGGTATTCATTAACCTTTTCGGAGATTATTATGGGAAATCTAATCACATGGAGGTTGTAGACTGCATTGTGAAAATGAGTCCAGTTGTCATGTACAGTAAATTTTAATACCCCAAATTCTCTATAAATTGGGCAGTTTCCTGAAATTGAACGAGGAAGCTCTATTTAATCAGCTTAAAAGTATAAAATTTGAATTCATTTGCACTGTAGAAATAATGAGTAGATCTGAGATAAATGCTAAAAGAACATTTTACTATTTATTCTAATTAAATCTCCTCCATTTATTAATTTTATTTCTCTCTATACATTTTAAACCTTATAAATTCAGATTGAAATTGTAGATTCAGTAATAAACATTGTCAATTTGTGTCTCCCATTCTAACATCCTCTTAATATACAGAAAGAATATTAATTATTTTGTTTTTAATAAACACATTGAGCTTAAGGTTCATATTGTTTCTATAGTGTATAATGCAGACCTACTTTGTTTACTTACTCATATGTGAAGTACCTTTAAATCAAATTATTTGGTCTTAAATTGTAAATATTTTTTGAATTAGCACTACTATACCATACTACACTACACATATTAGCACTACTGCACTATATATAAAATATATAAAATTCTATATAGAAGAAGGATTTAACAATCATAGTCATTTCCAATCTTCAAACTGCTTACATTTTCCAAACCATTTGGCATTGTTAGTAAGTCCCAACTTCTAGAGTATTAATTTTCCCTCGCTTTATAACTACTCTCTCCTTTTTCTCCTACCTCTCTGAGCATCTTTTATCTGTTCTCATCAGTTACTCTTTTACTTAATTCTGGGCTTCCTTGAAGCTCTATGCATGTCCATTTTTATATTCTGATTCTGGCAAGACTTTCTAGAAAATTTCTTCTCTTATTTTCAATTTATATACATATGCTAACCAAATTGTTAATTTTTCATTTAACCATTCATTCACTTATTTAAGAAATAATTTTGAGAAATAACACATAACTATGTGTTAAATATTTTGATATACACTTGATTAAGCATAGTTCCTGTCTTCTAGGAAATTATAGACCAATGAAAGACTCAGGAAAATAGATGTGAGGTTTTTACTCCAAGGTAAAGGCTTTGGTAAGTACTTTTGTGGTTGCAACAGAATATAGAGGAGTGGAGTGTTAAGATATAAGACAAAGTTCTTTTTAAACATTTGAAGAAACATTTGCAGTCAGAATTTATTTTATTAAAATAATATTTAACCGGTATAATATATACACATAAATGTTTTGTAATAGTGACAGAAATATCATAATATTTGTAATATCCATTATTCATTTTAACAGCCTCTTCTGAAAACTAAGTTTAGCGGTGCCTTATTAGTGTATTCTCAGGATACTCAATAAAAACATAAGAAAGTTGTGACAAAGTTCTTAAAAATGACAGATATTAACATACAGATAGAGATATTGGTTATTAGAGTGAAAGTTGTCTTACCATTAAGCATTTTAAAAATATGAATTGGTGACTAACTTAACATTTATCTATCTACTTGGCTCTTCACCCATATTCTTATTTTACCGATTACAACTCATTTCATCATTAAATATTCTGAGAATTATTTCCAATGTAAAGACTCAGATTATCATTTAAGTATTCTTTGAGCCAAATATTGGCATAGGAAAAACCCCACTAATACTCTCTTGCTATAAATATATTATTAAATGCCTGAATCTATTGGCAATGAGTTCTAAAGGCCATATGTGAAGAGCAAAGACAACTATCTGAACATTTAAATATTCCCTTTTCTTTAATTGCGGTGCAAGGGAAGTTAAAAGTCAGTCATCAAATGATGCTGTGAATCGTATCAGCAATTTCTTGTATAAGTGACATGGAAATTGGAGTAGATGGAGATGTGGGTAATTTATGAATTTTAGTGCCACCTGTAAATGCAGTCATGATTTTTGCAATTATATTCTATTTCACTTTCAGTTGACTAATGAAAGGATACAGATAATGAAAGGATTTCTTGTTAAAAGCAGAAAAGCAAGCTTATCTTTAAAACATCAAGGAGCCTAAGTGCTAAAGTACTATCAATTGAGTTTTTAGCCCTGGAGATTAATAAATGCCCCTGGAGTAAATTTCTCTCATTATAAGACTGAAAGAAGGAGAAAATGCTGTTGAGAAGCACAGTGGTCAAGAAGACAGACTCAGAAGCTAGACTGTATTGATTCAAACTTCAGCTCTACCAACTATTGGTTGTGTCTCTTGAGCAAAGCTTTTAACCTTTTAATGCCTCAATTTAGTCATTTATAAAATAAGGGCAATAATTAGAATTATTAACCTACTTCATAAGATTGTTGTGTAGATTAAAGAATATTAATATAGAGCACTTACAACACTTCTTGGTATGTTCTTGATATTACATTTTTAGAACCAGTACAAAATAATGCAAAATGTTAAAAAAAAATAATGCTTATAATTTATGTGAAAATAATTTGGAAACTATAAGCGTAATACAACTAAAAGCTTTAATTTATATATTTCTTTTTCTTAAATTTTTAATGTTTATTTTATTTTTGAGACAGAGAGACAGAGCTTGAGCGGGGCAGAGAGAGAGGGAATCACAGAATCTGAAGGAGGCTCCAGGCTCTGAACTGACAGCACAGAGCCCGACGTGGGACTCGAACCCATGGACCGCGAGATCATGACCTGAGCCGAAGTCGGCCGCCCAACCGACTGAGCCACCCAGGCACCCCTTTAATTTATATATTTCAATAGTTATGGATTAAAGGTTAGGATAGTGGAGTGCTAGGGACATCTAAATAATTCACCAGTCATACAAAGCTATCTCATGAAAATGCAGATCTCAATGAAACCATGTTCCTAAACATCCCTGATAAAATTTATGAACAGAGTGGACAAAAGAAAAAATAGAAGGTGATACAGCATCCAGAGTTTAAAGAAAAAAAGTTTTCTCTAGGGGACTGAAGGTCATCTGGAATCAGATATCTCATAAGAAGCAGTTGAAGACAATTTTAACCCATGTATAGAGTTCTAAAGGAAAGATAGATTTCTTATCTAAAAATCTGTACTACATCCCATTTGACCATTGTACTAGAAAGGCAAAATAAAGATAGCTATCATCTTAAAATGGCACTAATATAAGAATTAAAACAGCTTACATTTATTAAGCACTTACTATGTGATAGCCACTAATCTAAATACGTAAATTTTAGTCTCACACGTAAATGTATTCATACACTTTATATATACAAAATATAAAACTGTTTGCCTATATATAAATATATATTATAGTTAAATCCTTAAAATGACCCTATTAGGTACCAATATTATTTCCTATGCCTTATAGGAATTTTTTAATGGAGATCACATTTTCCTTTATTTTACAGATGAGGAAACTGAAAAAACTGAAGCACAAGGTCACACAGCTAAGGGATGATTTAGTGGGGATTCAAACCCAAGTAACTTGGATTCAGAGTGGAAAAACATCTTAATCCAAATATACTGGAAATGTATTTACAATAAAATAATAAAGAATGAGAAGATAGTAAGAATATAGACAAACAGTAAAATGTCCTGAGCTTCCAATAGGCTATTTCAGCCAATTCTTCTTGCTATAACTCCCAATTTTCTGCTGGTTGTCCATAAGAACCCATTATCTCACCACATTAAAATAAAATAACCTACTCTGCCTGACTTAGGAAGAACTTAATGGAGGACCATGAGGGAGAAGAAGGGGGGACATAGTGGGGGAGAGGGAGAGAGGCAAACCATGACAGACTCTTGAATGCCGAGAACAAACTGAGGGCTGATGGGTGTGGGGGGGAGGGGGGAGATGAGCATGGAGGAGGGCACTTGTGGGGATGAGCACTGGGTGTTATATGGAAACCAACTTGACAATAAACTATTTGTAAAAAAAAAATAAAAAAATAAAAATAAATAAATAAATAAATAAATAAAAACAAATAAAATAAAATAAGATAACCTATACATAGCTTCCATAGCTTTACTTAAGCCCCAATTGACTCTCAGTTCATAGTATATGACACTGAATGGGAGACTTCTTTTCTTGAAACATAGTGAAAGCTAAATTCATCATCCTCATAGTTATATTTATGGGAAGGTCACATACACACACACACACACACACACACACACACACACATTTATCACTCTTCAGTGGAAGAAGTCACTGACCTTCACATATAATTGATTACTGTGAGTAAACTCCTATATAAAATCCTAGGATAGTATTTGCAGGTATGATCCAGACAAGGAAAAGTTCCTTTCAAGGTAATTTTTATATTTTGGCCCCAAAAGCTACATGTATATTTATAAAGGTAGAATTCAATCTAATCTACCAAAGACCTGAATTCCAAAGCTCTAAGAAGAGATGGGACTATGTCAATGGAGAGAACGGTAGAACCTTTTATTTCTGTCCCAATTTTTGATCCTTATTTATTTTCACATAATCTTGGTAAAATCAGTCCCAGCTACTGAAACAAGTGTAGCACTGGGAAATAGCCTTTATGTTTGTATTGTTTTGTTTTGATAAAAATATATTTGGCTTGTCAGCACTTTCTGATCAATAAATTCATCGTATATTATACAGTCTATTATACAAGTCAGATATTATCAGCAAAAATAAAAATTACAAGGGACTTGAGGACAATGGTAAGAGTGGTGTTGGTGCAACTGACTTTGTGCTGTGGCATGGATATAGTGTGACTTAAATCCAGGAGATCATTAAAGTATAATGATGAGGGCTTCAATATTACAATGTGTTTGAAGAAAAAAGTTTACTAAGAATGAGGAAGTGGAAAAGAGGTGATCACTAGACAAGGTTATCACAGCTGTGCATTTAGGTCCAAATAAAGTTCTTTGAACGTAAGTATTCTTCAATAAATATTTGTTGAATGAGTCACCCAGGCATCCCCATGATATTCTTTTAAAAAGGTATGATTTTGTAGAGGACAAAAATTGTGAAGTACTTTTCTTGGCATAGTGTTCTGATACAGTGACTACATAAATTGTTTATTGTTAACAAGTGATGGAATAAGTACACTGCCAATTAAACAAGATTCCATCTGAACTGTGAGTTCAAAGACATGGCTTGAAAAACACATTTCCTGAAAGTAGAAAGGAGTGAAAATGAAATAATAGCATCTGAGGACAGTACTGCTTCACCCTTAGGTTGCAGAATCCACCTGAAAACATGTAGTCTCACTATGATTTCTCAACATGATGTCCAAACAGAGTAACAAAAATTATGCTAGTTCTATAACATGACTTTCACATTCTGGACTTCAAAAAATTTTCTCAATTGGCTAGATTACAGCCTGAAGTAACTTATGCAAAAAGTGTAGCTGGATGGTTTATTTTCTGAATCCTTTGATATCTGAAAATTTACTTCTATTGCCTTTACACATAGAAGTCATCATAGTTGAATATAAAAGGCATGTCAAAACTTTTTCCCACCAGAGCTTTTTAGATGTTGTTATATTGTCTTCAGAACTGTGATATTACAGATAAACCTACGGCTAGCTTTCTCTCTCTTTTTTTTATATTATCTTTTTTATTTTTTCCCTTCCCAGATGCCTGCAGCACTTTAAAATTATCCTTATACTGTAAGGATTTAACCACAATATATTTGGATATGGTTTCTTTTCATTATTTTTGTCTGGAAGTTATTAAGATGTCTCAAAGTACATACATAGGTACTTCTTCAACTCAGGAAAGTTGTCTTCCACTATATTTTTTATCATAATTTCTATTACATTTGTTCCTCAGATAAATCAACCATTCATAGGCCAGGTCTCTATTTTTTCTATAGATACCATTTTCCCTCTCATATTCATCCTTTTTCCTTTCCTCAGAGCTCTAGTAAAACTTCCTAAATTTTTATCCCACATTACTAATTTGATATTCTACATTATATTTCTTCTTCTTAGTAAGTCAAATATGCATTTTAAATTTTCTAATCTTCTATTACATTTTTAGTTTATTGATATCCTTCTTTATCTTGCCCATCTCCCTTTTCACCTATTTTTATTGCCTGTATATCTCAGAATGTTGCCCATATGACTTTCTGCTTTTGTATCTCCAAAGCATGCTCCCCCCCCCCCACTATGTTTAGTATGCTGAAGAGTTATATTTTTTTCTGGATCTTAGAGGGACCCATTTGCTGTGGTATTAACTTTTGAATTTTATGTTTCATTTCCCCTGTCTTCTCTGATTTTTTTTGGTAGCCCATGTGCTGAGATTTTTCTCTTTACTCATTTTCAAATGAAGCAAGTTCCCTTCAAACAAAATATTTGGCAACAGATCAATGAGTTGTTTGTCTTTGGTCTCAGTCTTTGCCAACTCAAAGAATGGCTGAAGAGCTTTTTTGGTCCATAGATAGAGAAGTTAATGTCCACCTATTTTAGTCCTATTTCCCGTGTTTTAGATGCCATGTGCTTAACATAGTTTCGTTTTAATTCAACAAATATTTTCCACACTCTACCTTGTTCCATAATGTACTATGAAAATTTATAATGTCCAGGTCCTTGTTATAGTGGTTTATTTGTGGGCATTACATGTTCATAGAATTAATTATGCTACTACCAATTGCCTAACAAGTCATATTTTTGGGAATTGCCATATCTCAATGAACATAGAAGATGGATAGCATATATAGAAGCACCTTCACAGTAGAGATATGGTTGTCTACAGTTCTGGTTAGTATGGATCCTGGGACTCTGAGCCATGGGCCAAGGTGTAGAATTACATAATCTCATCATATCACCCCTAGTCAGCTTTCATGAGGCAAACTTTTGCTTAGTTTCTTAGTCTAGTCTCATTACCCCAGATACTGACCTTTTATTTTTGTTTTGTTTGTTATTATCTTTTGCTCTGGGTGTTCTTATAATTTTCTGTGGATTCATTATATTTTCACAGAAAGTTGGGAAAGACTTCATCAGGGACTAAAAGCCATATATATTTTAAGTCAGAAATTGTTCATCAATATTCAATATAGCATATGTTACAGATGGACAAAAGAGTTAAACAGAAATGATGCAAATTACCCTCCTACACTGTTGGTGGGAATGTAAACTGCTGCAGCCCCTCGGGAAAACAGTGTGGAGGTTCCTCAAAAAATTAACAATAAAACTCTCCTAGAAATAGCACTGCTAGAAATTTACCCAAAGGATACAAGAGTGCTGATGCATAGGGGCACATGTACACCAATGTTCATTGCATCACTCTCAACAATAGCCAAAACATGGAAAGAGCCCAAGTGTCCATCGACTGACAAATGGATCAAGAAGATGTGGTTTATCTATACGATGGAATACTACATGGCAATGAGAAAGAATGAAATCTGGCCATGTGTAGAAACATGGATGGAACTTGAGGGTGTTATGCTGAGTGAAATAAGTCAGGCAGAGAAGGACAGATACCATATGTTTGCACGTATAGGAGGACTAGGAGGAACTTAACAGAGGACCATGGGGGAGAAGAAGAGGGGAAAAATTGTGGGGGAGAGGGAGGGAGGCAAACCATGAGAGACTCTTGAATGCTGAGAACAAATTGAGGACTGATGGAGGTGGAGCAGAGGGGAAGCGGGGTGATGGGCATGGAGGAGGGCACTTGTGGATTTGAGCACTGGGTGTTATATGGAAACCAACTTGACAATAAACTATTTTTTTAAAAAAACAAATGATGCAAATTAATCATCATTACTGGGGAAAACATCTCAATGCTTTTTTATTGGTTCTTTAATAGTTTCATCATGTTCTTAGATTGATGGAATATCACACAAAAATGACTACCTTAAACTGAATAGTCTGAGTAACAAAAATCTAGCTTAGAAAATCTACTTACTACTATTGTTTCATGTGATGCGAATATCTCATTTTCTTCACATAAAATATAAAATATATAATTGGAGTTAATTTGCTTAACTTATGAGGGCTATACTAAGGATTAAAATGAAACCGTATAGTATGAATAAGCAGCTTATAAATTCATACTTGACCATGACAAGTTAAAAGTATTACTGAGTACATTAAAAATATGCTCCCTGTATCACACATAAGAGTTTGGTTAACCAAAACCCTCAAATACTCTCTGCTTACATTAACTGACTTTTCTATACCATACCTAGAAAAGAATATCACTCAACTATCTTTCATATGCCTCATACTCACCATATCAGCTACTAAATCCAAGTTGGCATCCTCATCATAAGGGAGTAGACTCCTTTAGTGCCATCCTTGTGCTTTGTGTTAGTAGCCAAAAGCTTTTTTGCTTTGCCCAAATTGTCAAGTCCATCTGCCAGTAGCCTCTCAGCTCATTACGCCATCTGCCAGGCACTGACCTATCACTCCCTTTGGTCCAGATGCCACATTGTATGTGTCTGGCATCTCAAAATATTCCCTACTGTTTCACATTCTTCCAGAATATAGAGAAATGATTCAACCTGACATTTGAAATCTAGCTACAGCTGGAACAAAAAGAACTGATTTTTTACCCTGTGAAGCATTCTAACTATTCAATACAATAAGTATTTTCTCAAAATAGCAGTGGAGTGTTTCACTGTAGAGTAAGATAGTTGGGATTCTTTTCTAGGAAATACTAACTGAATGGGAGGCAAATACTCATGTATATTCAATGACTTTCCTGAGTAAACATGAAAGCAATTTTGAAAGGGGTATATGTTTAAAGGCTTTACGTTAAATATAGCCTTCTAAAATGCAGTGTTAACATTACTGGGAGACATCACAGAGTAGAAAAGGAAACACAGGCTTTGTGGTAAGAGGGCAATGATGGACTCTCAGCTCTCTTACTAGTCTGAGGATCTTGGGCAATGTGTTTAATCTTTCTGGGTTTTAGTTTATTCATCTGCAAAATGGGACCAGAACTTTACCTCATAGGATTGCTAACAGAATTAACTAAATACAGTATGTTAATTTAAAATATTTTAAAGGTTTATTTATTTTGGGAGACAGAGAGACAGAATGAGAGTGGGGAAGGGGCAGAGAAAGAGGTTAGACACAGAATCTGAAGCAAGCTCCAGGCTTTGAGTTGTCCGCACAGAGCCCTATGTGGGACTCAAACTCACAAGCCACCCATGAGATCATGACCTGAGTTGAAGTCACACACCTAACCGCCTAACCAACTGAGACACACAGGCACCCCTAGATACCCTTTTTAAGCACTTATTAGGAATATGGGACAGTGCTAAGCGATTTGCACTCATTTTGAGTTTGCTGGTTTTCCCTCTTGCTTTACTTTTATATTTGATTTTTACTACAGTCTTCATTTTAATTTTTTTTAACCTTTATTCATTTTTGAAAGACAGAGACAGGGTGCGAATGAGGAAGGGGCAGACAGAGAGGGAGACACAGAATCCGAAGCAGGATCCAGGCTCTGAGCTGTCAGCACAGACCCCAATGCAGGGCTCAAACCCACAAACCACAAGATCATGAGCTGAAGTTGGATGCTTAACTGACTGAGCCACACAGGTGCCCCCAGTATGTTAATTTTAATATAGTTAAAGCCACTCAGTTACTACTTGGTAGGTTTTTAGAGAGGCTCAATACTAAAAAGTTTACTGCCCTTACATAAGTAACTCCTGGAGAGTAACTTAGATGCTGCAGAAAGAGCCTCCTACAGTACAAAATAAGCTTTGAGTTTCCTTTTCATATTGAGTTCTGGTATTTCACTGGAGGTTAGGCAATAAAGTACAATGATATTACAACACCATAAAACCCTCTATATATTGACAAAAGTCTATTCTGTGGATATTGGTATCTCTAGCTGAATTTAGAATTTGCATTCCTTCATTTGTGATGGGTGAGGTATTAAAGAACCACTAAAGTGAATGAGAGGTCATTGACAGCTATATCAAAGATAGCAGCAGAAAATTTTAAAATCAAAACACATACATACACATGCACAAGCACACACATACATTTTAAAATGAGAAAGTATACAAGAACATTATTTTGAAATACTCACTTATTTAAAAATGGCATTTGTTATCTAAATATCATGAAAAGTAATTCAGTGAAACTGTGACGATCAAACTGTCATCCTGTTATGCCAACATTCACTGTCATTCAGTGAATAAAAAGATAAAGCAGCATAAGTTAGCTACTACCATGAAACCCACTGAAATGAAAAAGATGTACAAATTTTTGTTTTTATATTGCAGCAGAGGACCATTTTCCTGATGTGTAAAATGGCAATTGTGGCATTTTTATAAAACCATTTGGCAAATAATGACATATTTTAATAAATTGCATACTAAGCACTCTAAAGCACAAGTAAATTGAAAATACATGTCTAAAACCTACACAAAGACCTATAAATCTACATATAAATATACATAGACACAATATTGCACACTTTAAGATTTTTAGTTTTCCTTTCTATTTGAGCCAAGAAAATATTTAATGTAACATATTTAGACCAAATAAGGAGTATTAAACTTAAAATGACCAATGCCAACAAATATCTCTCACTGCCTTTGGTCCCATCTACCACAACCAGAACTCTCAAAGATACTATATTGAAGATGATCCTAAAAACATAGAAAACATTCACTTATGAGTAGGATAGAACAAGAAAACAAAGTAAAAATTTAAGGCTAGTATTTTGTATAGGCCTTACCTACCTTCAATAATATCTATATGTTGTTAACTCCTATTCTATGACTCCTTACACGATGCCTGAAAGTTTTTCTCTATCTCCTAGATATATTAAACACTATTATTAACTAGATATATTGTATTGAATTCTTAATTGAATTTTTTTAGCTCAGCACTATTGCACTAAGGGAATGAAAATATTTTTAAAATGAGACATTTTTTGCTATAACTGAGATGCAAAACTGACTGGATAAAGTCACAATGAAGATTGGAGAAGCAGAGGAAAGAATAGGTGATCTAGAAGATAAAACTATGAAAAATGATGAAGCTGAAAAGGAGAGGGAAAGAAAACTATTAGATCATGAAGGTAGACTTAGACAACTCACGGATTCCATAAAGCAAAGCAATATCCATATCATACGAGACCCAGAAGAAGAGCGGGAAAAGAGAAGGTTTGAACAAATTTTAGCTGAGAACTTCCTTAATTTGGGGAAGGAAACAGGCATCCAAGTCCAAGAGGAACAGAGAACTCCCCTAAAAATCAACAGAAATGGGTCTACACCAAGACATACCATAGTGAAACTTGCAAAATACAAAGATAAAGACAGAATTCTGAAAGTAACTAGGGAGTAAAAGGTCTCTAACGTTCGATGGTAGACACAGAAGATTAGTAGCAGACCTGTTCACTGAAACTTAACAAGCCAGAAGGTTGTGGCAGTAAATATTTAGCAGAATGAATGGGGAAAATATGCACACAAGAATTCTTTATCTAGCAATGCTATCATTCAGAATACAAGGAGAGGTAAAGAGTTTCCCAGAGCAGCAAAAAAACTAAAGGAGTTTATGACCACTAAACCGGCCCTGCAAGAAATTTTAAGGGGCATTCTGAGTGGAGGAAAGAAAACAAAAAGACCAAAGCAACAAACACTACAAAGTACCAGAGAACATCACCAGAAACACCAACTCTACAAGTAACTCAATGCGCTAAATTCATATATTTTCAATAATCACTCTGAACGTAAATGGACTAAGTGCTCCAACTGAAAGATATAGGACATCAGAAAAAAAAAGAAAGAAAATCTATCTCTATGCTGCCTACAGAAGACTCATTTTAGATATAAAGACACTTGCATCTTGAAAGTGAGGGGATGGAGAACCATCTATCATGCTAATGGAGGTCAAAAGAAAGCTGGAGTAGCCATACTTATATCAGACAAACTAGATTTTTTAAAAAAGACTGCAACAAGAGATGAGGAAGCACATTATTTCATAATTAAGGGGTCTATCCATCAAGAAGATCTAACAATTGTAAATATTTATGCCTCCAACTTGAAAACAGCCAAATATATGAATCAATTAATCACAAACATAAAGAAGCTAATTGATAATAATACAATAATAGTAGGGAATTTTAACACCCCACTTACAGCAATGGACAGATCATCTAAGCAGAAAATCAACAAGGAAATAATGGCTTTGAATGACACACTGGACCAGATGGACTTAACAGATACATTCAGAACATTTCATCTGAAAAGAGCAGAAAGTCATTCTTCTCCAGCGCACATGGAACATTCTCCAGAATAGATCACATACTGGGTCACAAATCAGGCCCCAATGAGTACAAAAATATTGAAATATCATCCATATTTTTGGATCACAATGCTATGACTTGAAGTCAACCACAAGAAAAAAAAAAGGAAAGCCCTCAAATACAAGGAGGTTAAAGAACATCCTACTAATGAATGAATGTGTTAACCAGGAAATTAAAGAAATTAAAAATGCATGGAAGCAAATTAAAATGAAAATATGACAGTCCAAAAACCTTTGGGATATAGCAAAGGCAGACCTAAGAGGGAAGTATATTGTAATTCAGGCCTATCTCAAGAAGTAAAGGGGCGCCTAGGTGGCTCAGTCGGTTAAGCGTCCCACTTCGGCTCAGGTCATGATCTCATGGTTCATGGGTTCAAGCCCCGTGTCAGGCTCTGTGCAGACAGCCTGCTCACAGCCTGGAGCCTGCTTCAGGTTCTGTATCTCCCTCTCTCTCTGACCCTCCCCTACTCACGCTCTCTCTCTCTTTCTCTCTCTCTCTCTCTCTCTATCTCAGAAACAAATAAAACATTAAAATTTTTTTAAAAAAAGAAGTAAGAAAGGGCCCAAATACACAACTTAAACCTACATCCAGGGGCGCCTGGGTGGCTCAGTCAGTTAAGCATCCGACTTCGGCTCAGGTCATGATCTTGTAGTTTGTGAGTTCAAGCCCTGCGTCTGGCTCTGTGCTGACAGCTCAGAGCCTGAAGCCTGCTTCAGATTCTGTGTCTCCCTCTCTCTCTGCCCCTCCCCCTATCATGCTCTGTCTCTCTCTCAAAAATAAATAAATGTTAAAAAAATTAAAAATAAACTTCCATCTAAAGGAGCTAGAAAAGGAACAGCAAATAAAGCCCAAAGCTGCAAAGGAAGGGAAAAAGTAAAGATTAGAGCAGAAATAAACAATGTAGAAACAACAACAACCAAAATCCAGTAGAATATATCAATAAACTAAAAGCTAGTTTTTTGAAAGAATAAACAAAATTGATGAACCCCTAGCCAGGCTTATTAAAAAGAAAAGACCAAGGACCCAATTGGATAAAGTCACAAATGTAAGAAGACAAATCACAACCAACAACACAGAAATACAATTACATGAGAATACTATGAAAAATTAAATGCCAACAAAGTGGGTAATCTGGAAGAAATGGACAAATTCCTATAAACTCACAAACTTCCAAAACTGAAACGGGAAGAAAAAGGAAATTTGAACAGACCCATGACCAGCAAAAAATGGAATCAATAATAAAAATCTCCCAACAAACGGCTTCTGACAGGAATTCTATAAGACATTTAAAGTACAATTAATACCTATTCTCCTCAAACTATTCCAAAAAATTGAAATGTAAGAAAAACTTCCAAACTCATTCTACAAAGCCAGGATTACCTTGATTCCAAAACCAAACAAAGATACCTCTAAAAAGGAGGATTACAGGCCAATACCTCTGATGAAAATGTATGCAAAAATTCTCGATAAGATACTAGCAAATCGAATTCAACAGTACATTAAAAGAATTATTCACCATGATCAAGTGGGAGTTATTTCTGGGCTGCAGGGCTTGTCCTAACTAAAAAGGTAAAAGGTCTGTACTCTGAAAACTATAGAACACTTATGAAAGAAATCGAAGAGGACACAAAGAAATGGAAAAGCAGTCCATGCTCATGCATTGGAAGAGCAAACCTTGGTAAAATGTCTATACTACCCAAAGCAATCTAGACATTTAATGCATTACATATCAAAATACCATTCTTCACAGAGCTAGAATAATCAATCCTAAAATTTGTATGGAGCCACATAAGACTCTGAATAGCCAAAGCAATCCTGAAAAAAAGAAAAAGAAAAAAGAAAACTGGAGGCATCATAATTCCAAATTTCAAGCTATACTACAAATCTGTAGTCATCAAGACAGCACGAGGGGTGCCTGGGTGGCTTAGTTGGTTAAACATCCAACTTCATTTCAGGTCATGATCTCGCGGTCTGTGAGTTCAAGCCCCACATTGGGCTCTGTGCTGACAGCTCAGAGCCTGGAACCTGCTTCAATTCTGTATCTCCCTCTCTGCTCTTCTCCCCTCTCAAAAAGAAATAAGAAAATAAGCATTTAATTTTTTTAATGCAGTATGATACTGGCACAAATACTGACACATAGATCAATGGGACAGAATAGTAATGGACCCACAACTATACGGTCAACTAACCTTTGAGAAAGCAGGGAAGAATATCCAATGGAAAAAAGATTGTCTCTTCAGCAAATGTGCTGGGAAAATGATGGCAACATGCAGAAGAATGCACCTGGGCCACACACAAAAATAAATTCAAAACGGATGAAAGACTTAAATTCGAAACAGGAAACCATCAAAATCCTAGAGGGGACCATAGGCAGCAATCTCTTTGACTCAGTCACAGCAGCTTCTTACTAGTCATGTCACTGAAGGCAAGGAAAACAAAAGCAAGCATGAACTATTGGGACTTCATTAAGATAAAAATCTTCTGCACAGCAAAGGAAACAATCGACAAAACTAAAAGACAGCCAATGGAATGGGAGAAGATATTTGAAAATGACATATCTGATAAAGGGTTAGTATCCAAAATATATAAAGAACTTATCAAACTTAGCATGCACATGCACACACACACACACACACACGCACACACACACATCCAGTGAAGAAATGGGCAGAAGACATGAATAGACACTTTCCCAAAGAAGACATCCAGATGGCTAACAGATACATGAAAAGACTCTCAACATCACTCATCATTAGGGAAATACAAATCAAAACCACAATGAGATTCCACTTCACACCTGTCAGAATTCCTAAAATTAACACTAGAAACAACAGGTGTTGGTGAGGATACCGAAAAAGAGGAACACTCTTGCACTGTTGGTCAGAATGAAAACTGAGGTAGCTACTCTGAAGACTACTATATAGATTCCTCAAAAAGTTAAAAATAGAACTACCCTATGATTCAGGACTGTGCTATTAGGTATTTCCCCAAAGGTTACAAAAACACAGATATGAAAGGGCATACGCACGCCAATGTTTATAGCAGCATTATCAACAATAGCCAAACTATGGAGAGAGCTCTAATATCCATTGACTGATGAATGGATAAAGAAGATGTGAAGACGTGGTATAGATATATATATCTATATATAATATAGATGATTGTTATATAATATGTCATATTATATATAATGGGATATTACTCATTCATCAAAAAGAATGAAATCTTCGCATTTGCAATGTTGTGGATGGAGCTACAATTTATTAGGCTAATCAGAATAAGTCAATCAGAGAAAGACAAGTACCATGTGATTTCACTCATGTGGAATTTAAGAAACAAAACTGACGAACATGTGGGAAGGGAGGGGAGAGGAGGGAAGCAAACCATAAGAGACTCTTAATAATAGAGAACACACTGAGGGTTGATGAAAGGAGGTGGGTGGGAGATGAGCTAGATGGATGATGGATATTAAGGGGGGCATTTTTTGTAATGAACACTAAGTATTGTATGTAAGTGGTGAATCACTGAATTCTACTCCTGATGCCAATATTGCACTGTATGTTAACTAACTAAAATTTAATTTTAAAAAGTGAGACATTTTTTGAGGGATGATAGAGTATTGATTAAAACTTTCTTTAATAAGACTTATTGTATTTTTAATTACTTTATAATGTAAATATTCAAATGCATGTATATGAATATTATATATAACTACAGCATTTAATCTCTCCAGAATGTCCTGTTTCTGGTTTCTAGGTACTTTATAACCAATCTATATTTTTTCATTCAGTGAAATGCTTTCATTGAGCACCTACTAAGTGTCAGACAGTATGCCTGGCAGAGTGTATACAAGACAAAACAAAATGCCCATGATGCTTGTCCTCATGGAGCTGGTAGAATTACTGTATCCACATTAAAATTCAAAGAAAAGACAAAATGTTACGTGTAATTTTAAGGAAAATTTACATTAGAATTCTGTGAATAATTGGCCCTATATTCTAAGCTTTACAGTTGGCTACATGTTAAACAACATTCTCTGAGCACTTCATTGGGTTATCATATCTATTTTTATCCAATCTCTTTTCATAAACAGCCAACATGAATGTACAAATGTGACTTTATAAATAAAGCCCTAAGGGTTTATATTTGTCACTTGTCATTCTCAATGTCAAGAAGGAGCCATATAAAGTATATTTGAGTAGGTAGCTATCTTTGTATCTATCACTCAGTATAAATGCAGATGTCTCCCCCATTTTAATGTTGCATTTCCTGGGATCTCAGGGACAGAAGGCACCTTGAGGTGTTCTGATTCCATAATACGGAGATGTGTTCATTTTTCATGACATTTCAAAGATCTTCTTTCCCTAACTTTATAATATCTTACAGTTTCATACTTAATAGTATGAAGGTGTTAGTGTGAAACTTAATAATGTGAATATTCTGAAGCTTCAGGTTAACTATTGGTTTATTGTTAGTATGTTATATTTCAATATGAGGAAATGGAAACATAGAGAATGCTGTATTTAACTTAACTTTATTAAAAATCTTCTAGGCAGTGTCTATTTTCAATCTTCACAGATACTCAAGATTGAGATGTTTTAGACAAGTATAAATAGTCACAAAATAACTATATAAAAGATTATTTCCAACTACGTAGCATTGATTCTTTATTCACTGAGTCGTTTAGTTCTCCCATATAAATTATGAACTATGATATGTAGATTTGTGATAATAGACTGAAGTCTGTTATTTATAATTTAAGCATCAATTTTTCATGTAAATATAATTGTGAAACTGATTAAGCATTAATTTAAGTTATAACACAATTACTTAGCAATTACCTTAAGAGTTAGATTAAAAAGGATATAGAAAATGACTAGTAATTTTTATAGTATGTCTATACATGAAGCAATATGAAAATATAACCATGATATAATATTAATATAAAAAGCAAGATAAAACAGAATGTAAAGGGTAAGATTAATATGTAACTGTATTTATACACATATAAATATATTTCACTGTAGAAAGAATGAAAGCATACTGAAATATTAACAGTGCTTATCTTTGAATAGTAGGAATATGTATGTTTTTGTTTTCTATACACATTTCTATATTTTCCAAATATTATAATGTGGTCATGTGTTACTTTATAACTATGAAACATGTCAAACAAGATTTATAAAAATGATACAATGTTATATCTATTTTATAATGATTCGCCTTAAGAGTGGTTATAATTAAAAATCTTAGTAATTTAAATGATAAACTGTAATTAGCTGGAAAATCCAGTTATGTTGAACTACTCAATTCTCCACAAAGCCAAAATGGGAGACATATTATTTATTTATTTATTATTTTTATTATTTTAATGTTTATTTCTATTTTTTGAGACAGAGAGAGAGAGAGAGAGAGAATGAGTGGGGGAGGGGCAGAGAGAGAAAGAGACACAGAATCTGAAGCAAGCTCCAGGCTCTGAGCTATCAGTACAGATCCCAACATGGAGCTCAAACTCATGAACTATGAGATCATTACCTGAGCTGAAGTCGGATGACTTGAGCCAAAGTTGGAGGCTTAACTGACTGAGCCACTCAAGTGTTCCTGACATTTTAAATTCTGAATTAAAGTCCAGATTGCCATAGCTGTAGTGATTCTAGTCAAGTAGCAAGACTTCTTCATTAGAAATTGATTAGAGGAAGGAGGAAACAGACAAGAAGAAATCTCTCTTCAAATAAATCAGATCTTATTACTTTGTTAGCACTAAGGCATTTTGTTAGTTTTTTAAAAATATACTGAAATACAACATAAGCTTTACGATATGAATACTTGTAAAAGAATCTTGAAAGATACACAATATCGTCATGTATGTATCCACAAAAATAGGCTTCCAAATGTAAAAGAGATCAAGTTACTAAACTACACTAACAATCAGCTAATCTCCTATTGAGTGATCCTTAGATAAATATTTGGTAGTTTGCCAAACCAGTAATAACTTTAAAAGAGTTGTAAACATTTGTCCTGGGGCATCAGAAGCCCCATGCCAATAGTGATAATGCAACACAACTTTGATATATTTTTAAAATGAAAAATAATAATTAAAAAAGTAGGGGCACCTGGGTGGCTCAGTCTGTTAAACGTCCGACTTTGGCTCAGGTCACGATCTCATGCTTTGTGGGTTTGAGGCCCCCGTCAGGCTCTGTGCTAGCTAGCTCAGCGCCTGGAGTCTGTCTTTGGATTCTGTGTCTTCCTCTCTTTCTGCCCCTTCCCTGATCACGCTGTCTCTATATCTCTCTCACAAATAAATAAAACATTAAAAAATTTTTAAAAAGAAAGGAAAAATGAAAAATTATACATATTTATATTACCCCACCCCCACAAGTAAACAGTACACATTAAAGGTGTGACCTTTAACTAGACAGCTGCCTCTTTATTGCTTAGTACTTTTACATTTTTATTGAAGTTTAATTTATATATAATAAATGCATACTTCATGAAGAAATTCTACCTATGTGTATATATACTCTTATAACCATTATCTAGAGCAATATTACATTTAATCACCCCTAGAGATGCTGTTTCCCAGACAACACCTTTCCCAATCAGTACTCCTCCGATGTTCACCACTATTCTGGCTTTTAATACCATAATTAACCTTGTTTGTTCCAGAACTTTATGTAATTTGGGCCATAAAACATATACTCTTTTGTGCCTGGCTTTTTTTGTTTGACACACTTTTTTAGATTAACCTATGGTAGTCCATATATCAGCAGTTTGTACTTTATCAATAAAGTTGCTAAAAGCATGCTTGTACAAATCTTTCCTTGGACACATGTACTCATTTTCATTTTTCTTCATTATATACTGAGTACTGAATTGCTTGGAATTGACATATTTTTAATTTTTGAGATTGTCAAATAATTTTCCAGTAATTGCAGAGCCATTTTATAATTCAATCAGCAATATATAAAGAGTTCTGTCTCTACTTTTAATTGGATTAGGAAGGTTTTCAGCTAAAATTATTAATGAAAGCATTTCTTAAATATCTGATTTATAAGTATTCATATGTTTGGACTACCAGATATCCCCTCACAAGTAAGGCAGAATATTAATAGTAAGTAAATAAAAATATAAAAATATAAAAATTTTTTAATGAGTGCTTACTATATGGTTGTCTATTTAATCTTCAGATTAAATATATTAAGCAGCTACTGCTATTACCCCATTCTAGATATGGAGAAATGGAGGCTCAAAAATATTAGGTAAATTACCTGAGGTCAAACTCCTAGTAAGTGTTAAAGCTAGAACTGGAACCCAGACTATGAATCCAGGGCCAGTGCTTTCTCCATGATATAATATTGTCTCCTTGGAGATAGCTCTACTGGATTAATGTGCCTTAGAATTCCAATTTGGACAGATATGAATCAGTGAAATAATGTGATAATGAGTTACCAAGATAGACTGCTGTGAAAATGAAAATAATAATGTAAAACATAAATGCATAAGTAAGTGTTTATTATGTAAAGCAAGGTGTGTAAGTCAGTGGTAGAGGAATACAGGATATATACATGTGATTTGTGCTAATTAATGAAGAATCCCCACAGCAGAATGTTTTTTAAACAAGATTTTAAAAGAAATCAGGTATAAATATGGCCAGGGAAAATGGTCAGTGAACAATTAAGTGTTAACTTGTGGAGACAAAGATTAAAAAAAAAAAAGTAAGAAAGTTTCAATAGGGATAAGCAAGTTTTCTTGTCTAAAGAACAGATCATGGTAGAGATCTAAAAATAAAGTTCGTGAATTGTAGTACAGTGACATGGGAAAGTGACAGCTAATGGAGGCCCTAGATAGTTGATTAGAGAAATTTTGCAAAAAGTAGTGGTAAGTACTGCAAGACTTTGAAACGGGAAATGACATGGACAAAATGGTTTTAAAATAAAATGATTATTGCTTTTGCTGAGCAGCAGAACTTTATAAAAGGCAAAGGACAAGTAAACTAGCTACTCTTATTTTTCAGAAAATCTATCAAAATATTTCCTATTGCAAACTATATCTTGGTCATGAAATAACTTAATGAAACCCAAAGATTTCAAATGGCTAACTTTTATCATAAATAGATAAAAGTCTATACATGTGAAAAACAATACTATTATTATTTTATATTTGATACACTTGCCCAAATCATATTCAGAAAGCTAAATTTAAGTATAATTTAAAATTTTCATTTAAAAAATTTTACATATTTTGTGGATAGTTTCCTTTGGAAGTTTATCTTTTTAGAACTATATTTCCCTTTTAAAATATATATAAGTGGCTTCTAAAGAGAATGGATCAAATAAGTAATGCTATGCTAAATAAAATATGATAAAAATAAATTACATTGGTAGCCTGGAAATACAATGAACTTTTTCCTTAAAAAATCAGATCACAGTTTATAATATTGTCTGAATTAATAGTTTTCCTTATTTAAACAAAAACTACTTATATTTCAATACAAGATAGGAGTAGTATAATTCAGAAACCAATCTAATAGCACAGCAATATTCTCCTTTGGAAACTGATGCTTTGTGTGAAAATACTTTTCTAACTGGAAACTAATGCTTTGTTGGAAAATACTCTTCTAAAGCCATGGATGACTTCACTGATGAAAAAAATGAGAGTGAAAAGCACACAATGCAGTGTCAATTACAATTGGTTCTACAGATATTTTAAACCTTCCATTTATAAATCTAAAGGGGAATGCAATAATGATGCAGCTTGATCTGAGGAGGACCAGGTAATGACTACATAGAAGAGTATATATCATGCCATTTATTTTGTAGGTGGCATATAGAAAATAGAGATGAATATAAAAATACTACTTTTGTCCCCTCAATTTCTCATTTTTTTCATGTAGGTCTTTTCAAAACTGCTAGTATGTCCAACTTTGCTGGACTTTATTTTTAAGAACTTAATATCAAGGAAATTTTTGCCTTTTTCATATTAGATGAAGCTCTGATTTTTCTTCATTTATTCAGCATCCATATACTGAGCAGTTAGATTATTTGCTAACATTCTTTTCTCCATTCTTTCTTCCTTGGCAATACAGCTCTGACCTTTCTCTCAAACTCCAGTCCTATATTTTCAATTTCCTGATTGATATCTTTCTTGATATAGAATTGATACCTCAAATTGCACATATCCAAAACTAAATTTATCATCTATTCCATCATAATTTTACTCCATTTTAGTCATTTACTTGATTTCTATTTTTTCACCTTCTTAGTCATTCTATATATTCAATTATGACTCCTGTGAAAATATTACCCATACTACAAGCATGTTCAAAAAAATGAATTGGGACTTCATTTCTGTTCATGCTTTCTTAAATTAACAATGAGAAAGCTAGACAAAATATATTAAACAGATGTATTTTTATATTGTAACATCAAAAACCACAAGATTAGAAGTTCTGCTTCAAGCAAAATGGAAAAACAAGAAACCAGGGAACAAATTTACATCCCACCTGAAACCAGCTAAAATTCTGGGCAAAATATACGAAACAACATGCTTTAGATATCAAGGATTAACCAACAGAGGACAAAGATTTCGGAGAGGTGGAAATAAATGAGTTAAACCCCACAACTACTTCTAGCTTATTTCTTGGAGAGAGGTTCCATGTTGCACTGTAGTAGGCAGAAGCTGGAAAGAACCTGACAATACCTTAGTTGAAGAGATGAATGGAGAGATCAAAGAGGTGAAAAAGGCTAGAATTCACAGGATTGAGTAATGGAGAGACAAGAGTTGCACTAAAAGAGTGCTCTGGAGATCTGCAGAGGGTTCCTCATGAGTCTCTGAGCAAAGTATTGATCAGTGCCTGCATGTGTAGACATATACCTGATGGCCAGAAAAAGCACCACCCAAAAGGAACAAAGGAAATCATGTCACATAGGGCCAAGAAAATTATCTGTTCCCATCAACCAGCAAAATTCCTTATAATTCACAAACAACTGGATACAGTATTGAAAATGATATTGACTCATTAGTGGAGCAAAAGTACCCCTAGACTAAAGGCTATTCTGGCCCTGTCTAACAAACTTAAAGGTAAGTCTTTAAAGAATCAAGCTGAATCTCAATAACCTATGTCTTGGTATAAAGATCAAGAATATTTATAGGAATACAAAAAATCTGGCACCTAGCAAGGTAAAATTCACAATATGTAGAATTCAATAAAAAATTATAATAAAGCAAGAAAATATAAACAATAATAAGGTAGGGACTGAATCAACTTAAACAGATCAAAGATGATAAAAATGATGGGGCACTTAGGTGTCTCAGTCAGTTGAATGTCAGTCTCTTGGTTTTGACACAGGTTTGGCTTATGGTTTGTGAGTTCAGGTCCTGCAATGGGTTCCAGTCTGACAGTGTGGAGCCTGCTTGGGATTCTCTCTCTCTCCCTCTCTCCTCCCCTCTCTTGCTCACACTCCCCCTTTCTCTCTCAAAATAAATAAAACTAAAAAAATGATAGAGATGATAAAATTAGGGGTCAAAGACATTAAATGAATTCCTACACACATATTTAAGAATGTAGAGGAAAGTTCAAGCAGGTTAAGTAGAGAAATGGAAAATACAAAAATTTCAAATAAAATTCTGGGGGTGAAAAATAAAATATCTGAGATAAATATACTGACAGTATTAAAATAAATAAGGAATTATAAGAGCATATTAGTGAATTGTCTAACTAGCAA
Organism: Hyaena hyaena; assembly: GCF_003009895.1. Taxonomy (NCBI): domain Eukaryota; kingdom Metazoa; phylum Chordata; class Mammalia; order Carnivora; family Hyaenidae; genus Hyaena; species Hyaena hyaena. The sequence goes on along the minus strand of NW_024080779.1, from coordinate 171,206 downwards.
TAACAAATATCTCAAATGAACCAGAAAGAGAAAGAGTGGAGAAAAAATGAAAATAGCACCAGGGAGCTCTGGAACAAATTTCAAGTAGCTTATTATATATGTAACTGGAGTCCTCAAATGGTATGAACAGGGGGTGAGCAAAAAATTCTTGAAAATTTCATGGCTGAAATATATCCAAATTTAATAAGCATGTCACAAAGATGAAAAGCATAGAATAGGGAATATAATCAATAATATTGTAATAACATGGTATGGTGACTGTATTTATCATGGTGAGCATTGACTAATGTGTAGAATTATTGAACCATTATTTTGTACACTTGAAATATATAACATAATTATCATTAACATGTCAACAATACTTCAATAGAAAAAAATAATAACACAGTTTTAAAAATATACCCTAATTTGATAAATTAACAATAATAAATCCAGTGATCCAGAAATTCAGTAAAATCTAAGTATATGACATCAAAAGTATAATCCATAAAATAAAAATTATATATCAATCTTTTAAAAAAATTTTAATGTTTATTTTTATTTTTGAGAGAGAGAGGGAGAGAGCACACAGAAGAGGGGCAGAGAGAGAGGGAGACACAGAATCCAAAGCAGGCTCCAGGCTCTGAGCTGTCAGCACAGAGCCTGATGTGGGGCTTGAACTCACAGACCGTGAAACCATGACCTGAGCTGAAATCGGACGCTAACTGACTGAGCCACCCAGGTGCTCTGTTTTATCAATCTTTGTAAGAATTAAGATTCTCACTCTTCAAAGCAGTGTTGGGAGAGTGATAATACAGATCACAAACTGAGGAGAAATCTTTTGTACATCTCATATCCAATAAAGGACTTGTGCATAGAATATGAAAGAAATTTCTCAAACTGCAATAATTTAAAAGCAAACAACTCAATGAAAATAGGCTTCAGATTTGAACAAACATTTAATCAAATAATACATATAAGTGGTAAATAAACACATAAAAGATGTTCAACATCACTATATATTAGTGAAATAAACATTAAAACCACAGTGAAATACCACTACACGCCAACCAGAATGCATAAAGTTAAAAAGACTAACCATACCAAGTCTTGGTGATGATGTGGAACAACTGGAATGTTTAAAGACTGCTGTTGGGAGTATAAAATGTCACAACTGCTTGGGAAAAAATGTTTGACAGTTCCTTTAAAAGTTCAGCATAAGTCTACCAATAAATCTAGACATTCTACACTTAGGTATAGATCCAAGAAAACTGAGAGCCCAAAGGCTGTGTGAGAATGTTCATGATGATTTTATTAGCAATACTCAAGAACTGGAGGCATCAAAATATATAGCCATATGAAAATGCATAAACAAAATGTGAATGTGATACAAACAGACAATGGAATATTGTTCAGAAGTGAAAGTTAATTATATTGACTCATGTGCTGATATGGATCAATTTCAAACTAGTTAGCCTTAGTCAAAGAAGTTGGGCAAAAATAGTATGTAGAGTATTATTTCAGTATTTAAAATTCTAGAAATTGCAAATTATTCTATAGTGCCAGAAAAAATATCAGTAGTTGCCTAGGGTCCTTGGTGGGAAGAAGAGTGGATGGAAGGGTTATAAGGGATTAAAAAAACTTTTGCAGCTGCTGGATAGTTCACTATCTTGATTGTGTTGATAGTGTCATGGATGTATGCATTTATCAAAACTTATCTAAATGTACATTTTAAACATGTCAATTACATCTCAAAAGATGGGGAGAAAACAACTTCATCATATATTAGTAGGGAGCAGATTGGACCTATGCCTCTGAGGCTACAGCCTCTATACCGCATTTCTAGAAAGCCTAGCCTTTTCCCTCTTTAGCAGTGGTATGTGCAGAATAAAGGAAATATAAAAATATAAATGTGATCTTGAGAAGACAACAAATGATGTGAGTCCCATAAGTGCCTCTGGGTGACAACAAGAGGGAAATCAAGTAGATAACAGTGGTCTTGCTTTCTTTACAATTCAGGAAGTAATGCTCAGTGAGATTGACGCCGAAGACGAGAGAATAGAGAGCTATGTAGATAAAAGTTGTAAAAAATCACATACTCATCCCTAAGTATTGCTGAGTACTAAGTGACACATGCATAAATTGAAATCCCATAAGGTTTGGAAAAAAACTACAAGTGAACTATCATCTGAAAAACTCCTAGAATTCATATTAGGTTGGGAATCACTTAAATCCTCAACCTGTCAGACTGCACAGTTTCCTTAAATATCCAGAGCATGTAGTAGAGACCCCGGAAAGATCACACCTTAGTAATAAGGCTAAAATAACACTTAGGTACCAGGGTGGCTCAGTTGGTTAAGTGTCTGACTCTTGATTTCAGCTCAGGTCATGATCTTGCAGTTGGTGAGATCCAGCCCTGCGTCGGTCTTTGCACTGATAGTGCAGAACCTTCTTGGGATTCTCTCTCTCCCTCTTTCTTTACTTCTCCCTGTATGTACTCTCTCTCTCTCTCTCTCTCTCTCTCAAAATAAGTAAGTAAATAAGCATAAAAAATAAAAAATTAAATAACAGTAAATTTAAAGCTACTAGAGATCTTACTCTAACAAAGCTTTAAAACAAGCCATAGAAGGATCAGTTTGTGGGAACTGTTGATAAAAAACAAATACAGGGAACAACAGTATTTTCAACAAATGGTGCTGGAACAACTAAATATCCTTATGTAAAAATATAAACCTAACTTTTACCTCATGCTATAAATAAAACTTAACACAAAGTTATAATCTAAAGATAAAACTGTAGTATTTATGGAAAATAATAATATCCTATCATAATATATATTTCCTTAAACTAGAAATATATATTATATAATAATATAATAAAATATTATTTTTTATTTTTATTTTTTATTTTTTATTTTTATTTTTATTTTATTTTTTTATTAGTTTATAATAAAATAATAAACTAGAAATAGCCAGATATTTCTTTTTTTTTTAATATTTTTTATTTATTTCTAGGAGGGAGAGAGAGACAACGTGAGCAGGGGAGGGTCAGAGAGAGAGGGAGTCACAGACTGAAACAGGCTCCAGGCTCTGAGCTGGCAGTCAGCACAGAGCCCGACGCTGGGCTCGAACCCACGAACCGCGAGATCATGACCTAAGCGAAAGTCGGACGCTTAACCGACTAAGCCACCCAGGTGCCCCCAGATATTTCTTGTATAAGACACAAAAGGCAAGAATTATATAAGAAAAAATTTGAAAAAAAAAAAACAACAAAAAAGAAATAAATTGATAAATTGAACCTCATTTAAATAAAAAAATTTTGCTCTTTGGAAGACACTAATGGTAAAATGAAATAGCTAAATACATACTGGGAAAAAATATTGGTAGAATATATATCCAACCAAGGATTTATATCTAGACCATATAAAGGACTGCTACAAACCAATAATGAAAAGATAAATAACCCAATAAAGTGGCAAAAATTTAAATATCATCTTACAAATGAAGATGTAGAAATTATTAATAAGCACACAAATTGATGCTTAACATTACTAGTCACAAGGGAAATTAAAAATTAAAACCCTACTGAGATACTACTATTACCTATTTTTAATTTTATGTAATTTATGTAATTTAATTTTATGTAATTTTATGTAATTTTAATTAATATTACATATGTAATATGTAGCCCAAACCCACATCTTCATACTTTTCTCCTGCCACTGACCTGCATACACCAAAAGTAATTTCCAAGTTTATAGGAAAACATGATTATTTGTTTTGATATTTTCTATCTTATCTCCTTCCTTTTCAGATTCTCTCTCTCTCTCTCTTTGCATCTGATATTCTTTCTCTTAATTCCATTTGTCCAAGTGTTACTTACATAAGTTGCATGGTCCACTTAAATGTCAATTTCTCTAGGACACTTTTCCTGAATCCTCTCCTTTTAAACGTACCTCTCATGATCTGCCTAAAAGTTTCCATTTTGCAATAAATTTGCTTATATAAATCTTAGAACTAAGATACCTATTTTGCTATATATCACAGTACTTTGTCCATTTTATTGACTATACTAGCTCCTATATAAACAATAAATAAAGGAAAAATGAATTAATTAATATATAAACATGAAAAGCTGTAAGAGGCAAAAACTTATAACAAAAGTGTTCATTGTTCAACAAAAATTTGCAGTTAAATAGAACTGTTCTCTCCTAATTTTGGCTACAATTTGCAAGATCGTAACACAAAAAAATTCTGTCAAGCATCCATGGACATATTAAGAAGTACAATTGACAACTGTCACAATTCAAGAGAGCAATGTTCAGGAGCACCTGGGTGGCTCAGTCAGCTAACCATCTTGATTTCACCTCAGGTCATGATCTCATGGTCATGAGATTGAGCCCCACATTGAGCTCTGTGCTGGGTGTGGAGTCTCCTCAAGATTCTCTCTCCCTCTCCCTCTGCCCCTCCCTCAAAAAAAAAATTTCAAATAATGAAAATATCCCCTGGAAAATATGATGGGATTGACAACTATGTGCCTCAGAAAATTAAATGGTATTTTAAATATCCAAAATTCTTTCTCATGCTGAAATAGTGACCACTGAATGATGCTATATCTTCACATTTTTGTCATTCTCTAGTTTTCAGAGTTAAATACTATCACTATACCTTCCCTCTTCTGTTTTACCCCCACCTCCTCTATAAATCCATTATGTTTGGCAGATCTTTGTCATTCTCAAGAAGTACTTTTGCAAAGGTAAATGTTGAAATGATTTTATTGTTGCGATTGATAAATATTTTTCCTATTATGTTAAAAATTAAATGAAGACCCATAGGGTCTAAAGAAAATGGATTTTCATTTTTCCTTTTTGCTGTTGAGAATGATTTATGAAGTACAAACACATTCATAAAATCAGATACCATATTCTAGGGAAAATAAAGTAGAATTTATTCTATTGTTGGTGGTTGGCATTATAAAATGGTCTCTACGAAATTTACATGGTGAGTTTAAGTCATATTTAACCATATAATGTCAGATGATGAGAAATGAGAAAAGCAAACTTCTATTTGTTATCCACATCAAAAACCTTACAGTAGTTTGGAATCATGTGTCTATTTTACATGGTTGAATCTAAATATATCACCACAACTGAGTTTAGTTCATTAAAGTGTATTTTATCCAGAGGAACATTATTCCTGATGTATTTTCATATGACTTGAGCTATTTATTCATATTATGTTTTCACAAAATGACACAGAAAATAACAGCATCACCGAATTGAGGTGGGTTTTTAATCTGTATTTATTGTACTAATCATAAAAATCACAACCTGGATTTTTAAAAAAAATTTCAATCGTATTTCTGTTAAGTTTATGATCATCCTGCCCTTGAATTTTCCATTGAATACAACCTCATGATGCCCTAAATATTGTAAGAAGGTAGATATACCTTTTCACCTTTTCACATTATCTAGAAGAAACGCAGCAATAATCTAAAATAGCTAGTACAGTTCTCACTGTGATTATAAAAAATTATAGAAAACCTGCAACAAAAGTGAGGACCATGTAACAAATTGATACAGTTATCAGCATGACCAGCCAAGGGGGAAACTGCATTTGAATACAATAGGCCTTTGATTTTTCATTCACCTCCTATTACATGTCATTGTTCAAGGTCACTCACCAAATTAAAATCCTTCTTTAGTTTGTCATTGCCTAGAAGTAGGATTTGCTTGGGGCAATTCCAGTTTATACCTGTAGTCCTGGCATTATCATTAATAGTTCCACCTTTCATTCTCAAAAGTATTCCAGTTTAAATGATATATTATACGGTTAGCCTATCCATAGGATAGAATCACTAATACTATTTATGAATTTCTTTATAGCCTGGCCCCAGGCTGTACTTCCCATTCTGTCTTTTCTACCTTTACTGTACCTTCCAGGCACATGAAACTATTTACTCTACCTTGAAACCCCCATGCATTGCTATACCTTTATATTCTTGCACAAATAGTTCTTCCTGTCTGAACTCTACTTCCTCTGCTTTTTCACATATTTATTTCTTATTCATTCTCAGAGGCACAAACACTAAGTCCTCTGGGATGACTTACCTAATTACCCTGGGCTAAGAATGAGAAAACAGTTTCAACTTGCTTTGTTACAAATGGATTGTTAAACCATATTTTAGTTGGGTGAGAAAAGTTCTTGGAGCCATTAGTAAAAGAGCTCTGCCACAGGCAAGGGAGTAGAATGTGGCAAGTGAGTCTGCTACTTTGCTATTCCTGCCGTAAGCAGTGTTTGATGTCCTGTTCTGTGGTTTGAGACACTTAATTTGTTTATATCCTTTATATCACTGTGCTATGCAGACCTCTAAGAGAGACTTCAAGATTTCCACCCTCTGGTGTATATGTCCTGTATAATCTTCTCCCCTTGAGAGTAGGTAGGGCCTGTGAATATAACCGTATATCACTCCCATTATTAGTCACTAATTAGTTAAATTTGAGCAGTGAGTTTACTTTTTCTAGTAACCTAAGTGATCTTTAAAAAGGATCCTGAGCTCCAGTTAAATCAACACCTTGATTTCAGCCTGGTGAATCCCTGATCAGAGGACTCAGTTAACTTATGATTGGACTTCTGACTTACAGAACTGAGAAGTAAGAAATTGATATGTAATAAGTTGTGAAGTTTGTGGGAAGTTGTTACATAGCAATAGAAAACACATATAATTATTTAACACATTGAATAATAATTATTTACTTTTGTTTAATAATTATGTAGTTTTAATTTCTTAGTAATAATTTCTATAAATTTTTTGAGGACAGGGACTATATTTTATTTTCTTTATTATGCTCAATCCCCATCAGACTCTGTGTACTAAATAAATATTTATTAAACAAATGAATGACAGTGTCTAATTTCCTCTTGTCGCTGAGGGCCCCAAGATACAGCTGACCACATGGGTCCAATTACCCAGAGAATGGCACACATCCTGAATGTTTCCATCCTACTTTCCCCTCAATCCAGATTTATCTACTGGCAGGTTCTGGTTGTTAAAAATCTTCTCTGGTTTTCTACCAATATCTGCTATCCTTTCTCAATGGGGTTCTAGAGAATTAAGCACAAAAATGTTTTAAGGCATTTCTTGAATGTAATAAAATAGCTTTACTTGTGCATCTACGATGGGGCTACTTCTCTACCATCTTTGGGAAAATTGAGAAAAGAATTGGTCAAATAATTTTTTTATGTTCTGTGTTTTAGATGAGGAACCCACTCATTCTAAACATGAATGGCTTTATCTATTATCCCTCCTAGCACCAAATCTTTATTAAAAATCAAGAATTTTTGGGAACTTTATCTTCAGTGGAATGAACATATTTAGAATAGTTTCAAATACCTTACAAAGTTACCCATTAACTATTTTGGATTAGTGTTCAGAATTCTTCAAATAATTGTACATAGTCCATAGACCAGCAGAAAGTCCCAGACCTTTACACATAAAATTAAATGTCAAATTCAACAGCTCTTTGCACTCTGTGAATGCTGATATTTGTACACACTTTTGCACATTTTTTTAAGATACACAGGTAGACATGGTGTGATGTGTATTTCAAAATTGTCCTCCAGAAAGGTGGTATACATTTAAATCACTCAAGATGTATATAGGCTGATCATTTCCTGCATTCCATTCAAAAACATTCACCAACTTGTTTGGAGAGTGACATCATCAATATGATGAAGGAGGTGGGTCCTAACTACATTTCCCTTCACAAGTAGACCAACTAGCAACTACATAGACAAGGTACCATTGTGAAAATCTCAGAACCTGGGGGTGTGGCTGAAGCAATCATTTGGACAACAGAGACCAAAGGATCTCATTAGAAGGGTAAAAGGAATGGTTTCACTTTGACCACATCATCCCTCTGTCAAGCCATCACAGTACCATACTGAAAAGGCTCCTTGGGCCTAATATTCCTCCAGTGGAAAAAAGATACCCCAAGGTAGACATCCAGCTTCCTCAGCATTGCAAGACACTATCTGGGAGGCCCATTTGGTTTTCAACTCACAGTGATTGCTAAATGAATCTGTCGAGTTGGGCCACTGGGGATCAGGTAGAGAAAGAGGGAAGGGCTATAGCAACAAGTACTCAGATGGTGAACCATGTTACTGCAGGTGGTGGTCCCTGAGCAGAGGTCAGTGGCTCAGGCCATCTACAGAGCCTACTTGGTGGTCTTATCTGGCCAGGGAGCTCAGAAGGCAGTTCTGCCTACTTTGGGTCCCTAGACAACATACTAGCAGTGGAGTCCCTCCTGAATGAAGTTCACATTCCTATCCAACTACATAGCCTCTGGTCTACCATGCCAGGACAATTGGTCGTAGATGTCTGGTAGCCATGGAGCACATTCTATGGCCCACCTGGACAGGGAAGCAAGTCAGTAGCCCAGACCAAATTTTGAGCATAGCCTTCAGTCCTGCTCAATCAGGAAGCCTAGACAAGGAATCAGAGCAGTTACAGAACCCATCCTATACCATGCCTCACAACAGATGCCCAGACTATGACCTTGTCCAAATCTGAACAGTCTGTGTGTGGCCTTCCCCAGGTAGGAAACCCAGCCAGTGACCCAGCCCAAACATGGGGTATAGCCTGTGGCCGCATCCAGTCAGGGATACTGAACAGTGACCCTACTCCACTGCAGAGCATAGCCTCTAGCCTGACCCAAATGTGGAGTATAGTTGGAGGCCCCACCTGACCAGAGAAACCGGCCAACAACTTTGTCCATCATTAGAACATAACCAGCAGGTAGCTGGATTATGAAACCCAATCTGTGGTCCTGCCCAACTTTGGGCACAGCCTGTGGCCCTGACTAAATGCAGAGTCCAGCCAGTGACACCATCTGGTCAGGGAGCATAGCCTGAGGCTCCACCTAGCTGGGATCAACTGAGACCCCATCCTATAGCCTTGCCCAATCACAGAGTCCAACCAGGATCAGTGCCTTGCCTCAGACCATAGTCTGTGACCTTGCTCAACCAGAGGTGATTATGAAGCCCAGCTAGTGGCCCCACTTGAATATGGAGCCCAGCCAGCAGGCCACCCCACCACAGATCCAAGCCAGCAATATCCATACCCCCAAACTCAGAGCAGAAACATTTGCCTTGGATAACTAGAGACCCTGAAGGCAAGCCCTGACTACCCACAAATATTGGCCTCCATAATCCCAAACTAAATTGACTGGTGAAGGTCTTTCCCTGCTTAAGGGAATCTATAAAGTTTGGAAGAGGAGAATGATTACTCAAATATTCAGTGAAAGGATACATGCATCATGAAGAATCAGATGTACATGACACCACCAAAGTAAAGTAATAAATCTCCAATAATTGATCCTAAAGTGGAGACCTGTGAACTGCCTGAGAAAGAATTCAGTATAATCCTCTTAAAGAAGTTCAGTGAACTGCAAGAACACACAGACAAAATGAATTTAGGAAAACAATGCATAAACAAATTAAGAAGATCAAATTGTTTGAAAAGAAATAGAAACCACAAACAAATAAAAATCATACAGCTAAAGAACAGAATGAATGAAGAACTCAGTAGAGAGCTTCAACAGCAGACTCCACCAAGCAGAAGAGTCAATGGACTTAAAGACAAGTCATTTGAAATTATTTAGTCAAAGGAGCAATAAAACAAACAACAAAAGAGAGTGAAGAAAGTCTATGGGACTTATGAGATACCATCAAAGGCAACAATATGCACATTCTGGGACTTCCAGAAGGAGAAGACAGTGAGAAAGGGACAGAAAATCTATTTAAAGAAATAATGGATGAAAACGTCACAAAAATGGGGAGAGAAACTGAAATCCAGATTCATGAGGTTTAAAAATCCCCAATTAGGTTGACCCTAAAAGATCTACAATGAGACACATTATAATTAAGATTTCAAAATAAATGACAAAGAGAGAACACCTCTTAGAATGGCTATTATCAAAATGACACAAGATGACATGTGCTGGCAAGAATGTAGAGAAATGAACTATTGTACACTGTTGGTGGAAATGTAAATTAGTAAAGCCACTATAGAAAACAGTATGGAAGTTTCTCAAAAAATTAAAAATAGAACTACTATATGATCTCTAATTCCACTTCCAAGTATATATATATGAAGGAAACAAAAATACAATATCAAAGAGATATCTGCACCTTTATGTTCATTGCAGGATTATTTACAATAGCCAAGATATGGAAATAACCTAAGTGTCCCTCAATGGAGGAAAACAAAATGTGGTGTGTGTGTGTGTATATATTTATTCTGCCATAAAAAAAAATCTTAACATTTGCAACAACATGGATGGACTTTGAGGGCATTATGCTATGTGAAATAAGTCAGATAAAAATGATGAATTCTGTATAATTTCATTTATTTTTGTAATCTAAAAAAAGCCAGATTCATAAAAACAAAAAGTAGAATGGTGATTACCAGGAGTTGGAGGTGGGGAAATGGAGAGATGTTGGGCAGAGGATACAAACATCTAGTTATAAGATGAATGAATTCTGGGAATCTAATGTACAGCATGATGAATACAGTTACCAATGCCATATTACATAAGTGAAAATTGCTAAGAGGGTAGATCTTAAAATTTTCTCCAGACAAAAAATAATAACTATATGTGATGATGGATGTGTTAATTAACCTTATTGTGGTAATCGTTCACAATGTATATGTGTATCAAATCATCATGTTGTACTTCTGAAACAAATAATTTTATGTCAATTATGTCTCAATAAACCTGGAAAATTTTTAAAAAATAATTAAAAAATAAAAACGAGGAAACAAAAAAACAAAGTATTCACCAAGGTGTCTGACCCAAAAGCACTAGCATATTATTTTACATTCACTGATTTATTAATGAGGATGGATATTTTTTATGTTCTAATTATTTGTAATTTTTTCTTTTGTTAATGCCATTATATAAACTATGGCAATTTTTCTATTATAATGTTTGTCTTTTGTTTTTAATAGTTCCTTACTTATTGATAATATTTACTGCTAAATATTTTGTTCTATTAGTTTGCCATTGCTATGCAGCAATTCACCCCAATATTAGTGCCTTAAAACAATACAAGTTTATTAACTCACAGTTTCCATAAAATGTCTTCCAAGGGGCCTTGGTATGACTTAGCTGGGATCTCAGATAAGAATCTCATAAAGCTTCAATCCAGTTAGCAGCAAATCTGCATTCCTTTCTAGAGTTTGGGTGTCCTCTCAACAGCCTCCCCTGATTGTTGGCCAAAGTCGGCTCTTTGCAGCTGTAGGACTTCCTTGAGATTGTTACAGTCCTCTGTGACTTTCCACTTGGTCCTCTGCATACGCAGTTCATGTCAGAGCAGCTTATTTTCTCAAGGCCAGCAGAGTTGCTTGCTCTACAGTCTGTCAAGACTGAGGCTTGTATGTTGTAACTGAATCATGGAAGTGGCAAGCCATCACCTTTGCTCTATAGCATAACCTAATCAAGAGAGAGACCTATTATCACCTTTCCCAGACTTTACTGGTTAAAAACAAGTCACAGATTCTATCTTCACATAAGGGGAGAGGATTACACAAGGGTATGACAGATTGGAATTCAGCTAATGATATGTTTGCCATATTTGCATTTTCACAGATTACCATTTTCTTTCTATAATTTTGCTTACTAGTATTTCCTGATTTTGCAAAAATTTTAAGCATTCAATATATAGTACTTTCATTGTTGGTGTTTTCCCTTTACATTGTATTCTGAACTTTCCAATTTTGAAATGATATATTCACCATACTTTCCATTAATTGCTTTCTTATTTTATTCTTATACTGAAATATTTTTAATAAACTAATAATAAAAGCTAATGTTTGCATAGCGTGTAATCCTAGAGTTAAGCACTCTTTTTAATGTTTCTTAAAGATTTTAAGATAAGTTTAGATTCACATGAAATTTTAAGACATTTAAAGACATCTCATGTGTACTTTACCCAGTTCGTCCCAATGGTATTATCTTGTATATTTATACTATAATATCACAACTGGAATATAGACATGGATAGAATCAATATATAGGAGGATCCTTCATGTTACCCATTTGAGCTATACCCACTTCTCTTCTATGTCTCTTTTCCTTAACTCCTGGCAACCACTAAATTGTTCTCCATTTCTATAATTTTGTCATTTCAAAAATATTATATATATTGAATTATATTAAAGTTTTGAGGTAGGCTTTCTCACTCAGCGTAATTCTCTATATCTATAGTTCATTTATTTTTATTGACTATTCCATGTATTACAGTTTATTTAAACATTCATCTGTGTAAGGACACCTGCTGTTTGTTTGTTTATTTGTTTTTCCAATTTGGAGCTATCATAGATAAAGCTAATATAAGCATTCATGTGCATGTTTTTGTATCAACATGAGCCTTCATTTTTCTGGGATAAATGTCTAGCAGTGCAATTGCTGGACCACATGGTGGTGTATGTTTAGTTTTTGTTAAGAAACTGGCAAACTGATTTCTAAAGTGACTGTACCATTTTATATTTTTAACAGCAGAATTATCCAGTTTTTTGTGCATCCTGGTCAGCATTTGATGCTGTCATTGTTGTCTAATTTTAGCCGTTATGTTAGTTGTGCCATGATAGTCACTGTGTTTTTAATTTGCATTTCCCTGATGGTTAATGGTGTTGGACATCCTTTCAGGTGGTTATTTAACAACTGTATATCTTCAGTAAAATGGTTTCTCCTGCCTTTGCCTATATTCTAAACAGACTGTTTACTTTTTTTTACCTTTGGGCTTTGAGAGTTCCTAAAATATTTTAGATATGAGTCCATGTCAGATATGTAGTTTAAAAATATTTTCTCCCAGTCTGCTAGCTTGTCTTTTAGCTTCTTAACAGAATCTTTCACAAAGCAACTTTAAAATTTTTCATGAAAATCAATTTATCAGATTTTCAATGTATGGAGTGTGCTTTTGGGTATCAAGTCTAATAACTCTGCATAGCCCTGAACTCAAAAGAATTTATTTTCTGTGTTTGCTAAATGTTTTCTGATTTTTCATTTTACACAAGTCCATGATCTATTTTGAGTTAATTTTTATGTAACATGTGAGATTTAGGCTGAGTTTTATTTTTGTGGGGTCTATGAATGTCCAATTATCTCCAGCATCATGTTCAAAAGAATATCTTTCCTCTATTGAATTGCTTTGGCACCCCTGTCAAAAATCAGTTGTACATATTTGTGCAGATTTATTTTAGGATTCTTTATTCAGTTCATTTATATATGTGTCTATCCCTCCACCAGTATCATACAGACTTTATCACTGTATTTATATGAGTCCTGAAATCAGGAACATTGATTCCACTGACTATTCTTTTTCAAAATAGATTTAGCTATTATAATTATTTTTTTTATTTAGCTATTATAATTCTTTTACTTTTCCATACCAAAAATATTTTAGAACAATAACAGCAGCAAAAAAAAACCTTACTGGGATTTTGTTAGGAATTATATTAAACCTGACATTTTTATTATGTTAGATCTTACCATCATTGGGCATAGTATGTCCATTTTATTTAGATCTTTGATTTCCTTTTTTTATGTTTATTTTTGGGAAAGAGAGAGAGAGAGAGAGACAGAGACAGAGTGCAAACGGGGGAAGGGCAGAGAGAGAGGGAAACACAGAACCTGAGGCAGGCTCCAGACTCTGAGCTAATCTGTCAGCACAGAGCTCAATGCGGGGCTGGAACCCATGAACCGTGAGATCATGATCTAGCCAGAGTCCAACGCTCAACCGACTGAGCCACCCAGGTGCCCCTGATATTCTTCATACACAAGTTACACACATCTTTTGTTAGATTTACATGTACGTATTTCACTTTTTTAAGAAATTGTAAATGATATTGTAATTTTAAATTTCAGTGTCTATGTATTTATTGCTAGCATGTAGAAATAACAATGTATTTTTGCATGTTTTCATATATCATACAATATTGCTGAAATTAACTATGTACACCATGATATTATTGTATATTCCTTGGGATTTCCTATATAGGTAGTCATGTCATCTACAAATAAAGAAAATCTTATTTCTTCCTTTATGATTTTTATACCTTTTTTTCTCTTTTTTCTTTTCTTCTCTCTCACTCTCTCTCTCCCTTTTTTTTTTTTTTTGTTCATCTCATCGTCTACAACTTTCCTCACTATGTTAAATAGAATTGTGAGAGTGGACATCTTTGTATTTTCAATGATCTTAAGGAGAAAAACATTCAGTTTTTCACCATTATGTATAATATTAGATGTAATCTTTTTCCAAATGGGCTTAATTAAAATGAAGATTCCCTCTAGTCCTATTTTTATGTGATTATTTATCATGAATAGGTATTGAATTTTGTCAAATGCTTTTTCTGCATCAATTAATATGATTATGTGATTTTTATCTTTAGGCTTTTAATATGATGGATTCCATTAATTGATTTTTGAATATTTAATCAGTCTTGCATCCCTGAAAAGACCTTAATTACAAGGTCATGTTGAATAATTCTTTTTATAAACTGATGAATTCAGTTTGCTAATATTTTTAAGGACTTTTACATCTATATTCATGAGAAATTATTATCTGTCATTTTCTATTCTGGTATTTTCTTTGTGTCTGACTTTAGTATGAGGATAATATAAACTTCATAAAATGAATTGGGAATTGGTGTTAATTCTTCCTTAAACGTTTCATAGATTTCTATAGTGAAACCATTTGGACCTGGAGATTTTTAGGGGAGTTTTTATTTTTTAAAAAATTTTATTTATGTATTTTTACTGTTTATTTATTTTGAGAGAGAGAGAGAGTGTGTGTGGGGGGGGTGGGGGGAGAGGAACCGAGAGATAGGAAAGAATACCAAGCAGGCTCTAAGCTGTCAGTGCAGAGTCCAACATGGGGCTTGATTTCATGAACCATGAGATTATGACCTGAGCTGAAATCAAGAATCAGCCTCGTAACTGACTGAGCCACTTATGCACCCAAAGGGAGTTTTTAAATTATTTAATACTTAAAATCTATTAATAAATACAAGTCAATTCAGTATTAGGTAACTTGTGTTTGTTTTATTTTTTTCAAGGAATAGTTTTTTTTCACTTTTGTCAAATTTATCTATGTAGAGATGTCTGTGGTTTTCCCTTATTATTCTTTGCTAACTTTAGGGTCTGTATTGATCTCCTTTGTTTAATTCCTAATACTGATGATTTCTATCTTTATTCTTCGTCAGGCTTGCTAAACGTTTGCCAATTTTACTGAACTTCTCAAAGAATTAGATCTATAATTTCATTGATATTTCTCTATTGTTTTCGTATCTTCAGTACCATTGTTTGATTTTTTAAATTTTTATTATGTCCTTCCTTGTATTTTATCTGGTCCCATTTTATTCTTCTTTTCCTCAGTTTTTGAGTTGAAAGCTGAGATTATCAATTTGAAACTTTTCTTCCTTTCTAATGTACACATTTAGGGGTATAGATTTCCCTCACAGTACAGCTTTAACTGCTTCCTACAAATTTTGATATTTTGTACTTGCATTTACATTCATTTCAATATGTCTTTATTACCTTGAGACTCTTCTTTGATACATGCATTATTTAAATGTGTGTTGCTTAGTTTTGAAGTGTTCAGAGATTTCACTATTGTCATTTTATTTATTTTAGTTTGATACATTATGTTCAAAGAATACACTCTATATGACTTCAAATCATTATAATTTTTGAGTTCACTTTTTTTGGTCCCAGGATATGGTCTATCTTGTCTATATTGTATGCAAATGTGTAAAGAATAAGAGTTCTGCTGTTGTTGGGAAGAGTGTTCCATAAATGTCAATTGGATACTGTTGGATGAAGGTATTGTTGAGATCTTCTGTGTCCTTGCTTATTTCTATTTAGATGATTAATCAATTTCCAAAATAAAGATGTTAAAATTTTAAGGATTTGTCTATTTCTTTTTTCAATTTTAACAGTTTGGCTCCTTTAATATTCAGCTCTTTTGTTTGGTTCAAACACATTTAGAATTTCTATCTTTCCTTAGGGGATTGACTCTTTTATATAATGTTCTTCTATATCCTTGGTAATATTCTTTGCTCTGAATATTCATCAGACTTCATCTAATATTAACTAATATTAATATAACCACTCTTAATTTCTTTGATTAAGTTTTCCATTTTTTTTTATATTTAAATTCTCTATATTATTACATTTGAAGAGAGTTTCTTGTAAACAGGATATACTTGAACCAGGCTTTATAAATCCATTTTGTTAATCTCTGTGGGATTTTTTGTTTGTTTCTGGTATCTGAATTTTTTTAATTGTTTTACATTTTTTTCTTTTTTTCTTAGGATACTGTAAAGTTGCTTTCCATATAACACCCAGTGCTCATCCCAACAAGTGCCCTCCTACATGCCCATGACACACCTTCCCCACTCCCCGACCAGCCCTCAGTTTGTTCTCTGCATTCAAAGTCTCTCAGAGTTTGCCTCCCTACCTCTCTCCAACTAGGTTCTCCCTTTTCTCCCCCGAGGTCTTCCGTTAAGTTCCTCCTAATCCACCTATATGTGCAAACATATGGTATCTGTCCATTTCTGCCTGACTTATTTTGCTCAGCATAACACTCTCAAGTTCCATCCATGTTGCTACTCATGGCCAGGTTTCATTCTTTATCATTGCCATGTAGTATTCCATTGCATAGATAAACCACATCTTCTTGATCATTCGTCAGTTGATGGACGCTGAGGCTCTTTCCACGTGTTGGCTATTGTTGAGAGTGCTGCTATGAACACTGGGGTACATGTGCCCCTATGCATCAGCACTCCTGTATCTTTTGGGTAAATTCCGAGCAGTGCTATTGCTGGGTCATAGGGGAGTTCTATTGTTAATTTTTTGAGGAACTTCCACACTGTTTTCCAGAGGGCCTGCACCAGTTTACATTCCCACAACAGTGTAGAAGGGTGGGATTTCTCCACATCTTCGCCAGCATCTAGAGTCCTCTGATTTGCTCATTTTAGCCACTCTGACTGGCGTGAGGTGGTATCTCAGTGTGGTTCTGATTTGTATTTCCCTGATGTGGAGGGATGCAGAGCATCGTTTCATGTGTCTGCCGGCCATCTGGATGTCCTCTTTGGAGAAGTGTCTGTTGATATCTTCTGCCCATTTCTTCACCGGATTGTTTGTTTTTTGGGTGTGGAGTTTGGTGAGTTCCTTATAGATTTTGGATATTAGCCCTTTATCTGATGTGTCATTTGCAACCACCTTTTCCCATTTTGTCGTTGCCTATTAGTTTTATGGATTGTTTCCTTTGCCGTGCAGAAGCTTTTAATCTTGATGAGGTCCCAATAGTTTATTTTTGCTTTTGATTCTTTTGCTTTTGGGAATGTGTCAAGTTAGAAATTGTTGTGGTTGAGGTCAAGGTGATTGTTTCCTGCTTTCTCCTCTAGGGTTTTGATGGTTTCCTGTCTCACGTTCAGATCCTTTATCTATTTTGAGTTTAATTTTGTGTATGGTGTGAGAAAATGATCTAGTTTCATTCTTCTGCATGTTGCTGTCCAGTTCTCCCAGGACCATCTGTTAAAGAGGCTGTATTTTTCCATTGGTCACTCTTTCCTGCTTTGTCAAAGATTAGTTGGCTGTACATTTTTGGGTCCACTTCTGAGTTCTCTATTCTATTCCATTGATCTATGTGTCTGTTTTTGTGCCAATACCATACTGGCTTGATGATGACAGCTTTGTAGTAGAGGTTAAAGTCTGGGATGGAGATGCCTCCCGTCTTGGTTTTCTTCTTCAATATTACTTTGGCTATTTGAGGTCTTTTGTGGTTCCATACAAATTTTAGAATAGTTTGCTCTAGTTTTGAGACGTATGCTTGTACAATTTTGTTTGGGGTTGCATTGAATTATGTAGATTGCTTTGGGCAGTAATGACATTTTAACTAGATTTATTCTGCCAATCCATGAGCATGGAATATTTTTCCATTTCTTTGTGTCTTCTTCAATTTCCTTCATAAGTTTTCTATAGTTTTCATCATGCAGATCTCTGATATCTTTGGTTAGGTTTATTCCTAGGTATTTTATGTTTTTTTTTGTGCAGTTGTGAATGGGATTAGTTTCTTGATTTCTCTTTCTGGTGCTTCATTGTTGGTGTATAAAAATCCAACCGATTTCTGTACGTTGATTTTGTATCCTGTAACTTTGCTGAATTCATGAATCAGTTCTAGTAGGCTTCTGGTGGCGTCTGTCAGGTTTTCTATGTAGAGTATCACGTTGTCTGCGAAAAATGAAAGTTTGACTTCTTCTTTGCCAATTGTGATGCCTTTGATTTCCTTTTGTTGTCTGATGGCTGATGCTAGGACTTCCAGCACTATATTAAACAACAGTGGTGAGAGTGGACATCCCTGTCATATTCCTGATCTCAGGGGGAAAGCTCTCAGTTTTTCCCCATTGAGGATGATGTTAGCTGAGGGCTTCTCATATGTGGCTTTTATGATATTTAAGTAAGTTCCTTCTATCCCGACTTTCTCGAGGGTCTTTATTAAGAAGAGATGCTGTATTTTGTCAAATGCTTTTTCTGCATCGATTGACAGGATCATATGGTTTTTATCTTTTCTTTTGTTGATGTGGTGTATCACATTGATTGATTTGCAAATATTGAACCAGCCCTGTAACCAAGGAATGAATCCATCTTGATCTTGGTTGATAATTTTTTTTTATGTGCTGTTGGATTTGATTTGCAAGTATCTTGTTGAAGATTTTTGCATCTGTATTCATCAAGGATATTGTCCTGTAGATTTCTTTTTTGCTGGGTCTCTGTCTGGTTTGGTAATCAAAGTGTGGCTGGCTTCTTAAAATGAGTCTGGAAATTTTCCTTCAATTTCTATTTTTTGTTTTTTGGTTTTTTTTTTAATTTTTTTTAATATTGTATTTATTTCTAGGAGAGAGAGAGACAGCGTGAGCAGGGGAGGGTCAGAGAGAAAAGGAGTCACAGACTCTGAAACAGGCTCCAGGCTCTGAGCTGGCAGTCAGCACAGAGCCCGATGCGGGGCTCGAACCCACGAACCGAGAGATCATGACCTAAGCAAAAGTCTGACACCCAACCGACTAAGCCACCCAGGCGCCCCACAATTTCTATTTTTTGGAATATCTTGAGAACAATGGGTATTAATTCTGTTTTAAATGTCTGATAAAATTCCCCAGGGAAGCCATCTGGCCCAGGGCTCTTATTGATTGGGAGATTTTTGATAACTTATTCGATTTCTTCACTCGTTATGGGTTTGTTCAGATTTCCTATCTCTTCCCGTGTGAATTTTGGTAGTGAGTGTGTGTTTAGGAATTTGTCCATTTCTTCTAAGTGGTCCAATTTGTTGGCCTATAATTTTTCATAGTAGTCCCTGATAATGGCTTGTATTTCTGAGGGATTGGTTGTAATAAGTCCATTTTCATTTATGATTTTGTCTACTTGAGTTCTCTCTCTTTTCTTTTTGAGAAGCCTGGCTAGAAGTTTGTCAATTTTGTTTATTTTTTCAAAACACCAAGTCTTGGTTTCATTGATCTGTTCAACTGTTTCCGTGGTTTTTATATTGTTCATTTCTGCTCTGAATTTTACTATTTCTCTTCTCCCACTGGGTTTGGGGTGCTCATGTTCTCCCTCAAGTTCCTTTAGGTGAGCTGTTATATTTTGCATTTGTGCTTTTTCTAATTTCTTGAAATAGGCCTGGAGTGCAATATACTTTCTTCTCAGGACTGCCTTTGCTGCATCCTATAGAGTCTGGATTGTTGTATTTTCATTTTCGTTTGTTTCCATATATTTTTTAATGTCTTCTCTAATTCCCTGATTGGCCCATTTGTTCTTTAGTAGGGTGTTCTTTAATCTCCATGTTTTTGGAGGTTTTGCAGACTTCCTCCTTAGGTTGATTGCAAGTTTCATAGCATTGTGATCTGACAGTGTGCATGGTATGATCTCTATTCTTTTATATTTATTGAGGGCTGCTTTATGTCCCAGTATGGGATCTATCTTGGAGAATTTGCCATGCACACTTGAGAAGAAAGTGAATTCCATGGCCTCAGGATGTAGAGTTCTAAATATATCTTTCAGATCCATCTGGTCCAACGTGTCATTCAAGTCCATTGTTTCTTTAGTGATTTTCTGTCTAATTGATCTCTCCATTTCTGTAAGTGGAGTATTAAAGTCCTCTGCTATTAGCACATTCTTATCTATAAGATTGTTTCTGTTTGTGATTAATTGTTTTAAATATTTAGGTGCTTCCATATTTGGTGCGTAGACATTTATAGTTGTTAGTTCTTCCTGATGGATAGACCCTGTAATTGTTATATAATGCCCTTCTTCATCTCTTGTTAATATCTTTACTTTAAAGTCTAGTTTGTCTGATATAAGTATAGCTACTCCAGCTTTCTTTTGACTTCCAGTGGCAAGATATATATTTCTCCATCCCCTTACTACCAATCTGAAGGTATCCTCAGGTCTAAAATGAGTTTCTTGTAGACAGCAATTAGATGGATTTTGTTTTTTATCTATTCTGCTACCCTATTTCTTTTGATTGGAGCATTTAGTCCATTTACATTTAGTGTTATTATTGAAAAATATGGATTTAGAGTTATTTTTTTCTCTGTAGGAACCTGCTTGTGGTGGTGTCTCTGTTACCTTGTGTTCCTTGCAACATTTCCCTCAAAGAGTCCCCATCAGGATCTCTTGTAAGTCTGGTTTAGTGGTGACAAATTCTTTCAATTTTTGTTTATTTGGAAAGACATTTATCTCTCCTTATATTATGAATGTCTGGCCTGCTGCATTTAGGATTCTTGGTTGCTAATTTTTTCTGTTCATCACATTGAAGGTCTCCTGCTATTCCTTTCTGGCCTGCCATGTTTCAGTGAATAGGTCTGTCACCACTCTGATAGGTTTCCCTTCGTATGTTAGGGCCCTTTTTTCCCTAGCTGCTTTCAGAATTCTCTCCTTGTCTTTATATTTTGCCAGTTTCACTATGATATGTTGTGCAGAAGATCGGTTCAAGTTATGTCTAAGGGGAGTTCTCTGTGCCTTTTGGATTTCAGTGTCTGTTTCCTTCCCCAGACTGGGGAAGTGCTCTGCTATAATTTGTTCAAGGACTCCTTCAGCGGCTTTCTCTCTTTGTTCTTCTTTGGAATTCCTATGAGACAGATATTGTTCCATTTGTTTGTATTGCTCAGCTCTTGAACTCTCCTTTTTTGTCTCTGGATTAGTTTATCTCTCCTTTTCTCAGCTTCCTCTTTTTCTGTAATTGTGTCTTCTAACTCACCTATTCTGCTTTCTGCCTTTTCAATCAGTGCATTGGAAGCCTCCATTTTATTTTGCATCTCATTGACATTTTTTAATTCATTACAACTATTTTTAAGGTCCATAGCCTTTCTAGCAATAGCTTCTCTGATGTCTTCCATGCCTTTTTCAAGCCCAGCGATTAATTTTATGACTATTTTCTAAATTCTTATTCAGTTATGTTGCTTATATCTGTTTTGAGCAGTTTTTTAGCTGTCACTTCTTCCTGGAATTTCTTTAGAGGAGAGTTCTTCCATTTTGTCCTTTTGGCTAGCTTTCTGTCTCTTGTTAGTTTGAAAGTTTGTTATGCCCTCTGCACCTGAGATTACTCCTGAATTAATGAAGGCTCTTTGACTGTCCAGGGCCTGTCCATTCAGGAAGCATTCTTTGAATGGTGTTTCTTCGTCTCCATTGTTGAGTCTTTGGTTATTTTATTTCCCTACTCCTACCAGTATTTGGGACTCTCCATCATGTGTACTTTGTCTTGTTTCTTGAGGTAGCCCTGGTAAGAATATTGAAGCCCAGATGCTCTTCTCAGGAAGTTCAAGATTCATACTCTTTTGCAGTCCATAGCTGCCTTCCCAATTGTCCTCTGTCCTTAGCTTCACTCAAAGATGCCACAGACAGCACCCAACCAATGATGGTGCCAATGGCACTGTGGTAATCTCTGTCTTTTAATTTGTGTATTTAGATCACATACATTTAATATATTTATTGATATGTTATGGCTTAAGTTTACCATTATATTCTTTTAATCTTTGTTCCATATTTTTTGATTCACTCTTTTACTTTACTTCTTTCCTTGGGTTATTTGAACATGTTTTACAATTCCATTTTGATTTGCTTATAGTATTTTTGAATATCAAAAGCTCAAAAAGACTTGATTCTTGCTCTTGAGGGAATCATAGTTGAGAACTCAACCCTGTATAAACATTAGGATAACCTATTGATATATATATATATCATATATATATGATATATGATATATATATATATATGATCGAAAAATATTATGGAGATTATATAGCTACATATTATATAACATATATTTTATCTATCAAATATACATAAAATATAATATCTACTATCTACATCTATTTTTTTAAATCTATCTTTCTATATCCTGCATAGAGATTCTGCTTTTGTCAGACTGAGTTAGAATCCAGGATCTGATATATAAAATCTCCATAATTTGATTCTTCTTGTTGTTTTCCTTATAACAACTTTATTGATATATAATCTTATATCATAAAATTCACCACTTAAAAATGCACAATTCATTGTTTTATAGTATATTTTTAGAGTTTTGTTACAGTTTCATCTATCTACATTCTATCTTTTTGGATTTGTGGGTTTTTTAGTCCTTTCATATAAATAGAATCATATATTATGCAGTCCCTTGAGACTAGCTTCTTTCACTTAGTACAATCTTTGAAGGTTAATTCATGTTATAGGATATATTTTACTTTGTTCTTATGTATTACTGAATAACATACTATTGTATGAATAATTTGTTTATCCATTTTTCAGTTGATAGGCATTTGAGTTGTTTTTCCCTTATGGCTATTATGAATAATGTTGCTATAAACAATTTTGTACAGACTTTGTATATGTCCAGAGTTTGATTCTGATACCCTACTAAAACCATGAACCAATACTCTTGAGCAGCACTAATATAATCTTCTGCAATGATGGAAATAGTACATATCAGCCATGTCCATAATGGTACTGCTGGCTAGATATAACTATTAAACACTTGAAATATGAGTAGTGTGATTGAGGAAATGTGATAAAAAATTTTTTCATTTTAATTAATTTTGATTATGTTAGCCACATGTCACTAGTATCTGCTAGCACAAGAAGAGAACTTGGATTATAAAGAGAATTATTAACAGTAAAACATGGATTGGTAAAGAATGAGGTTGTAGGCAGAAAGATAAGATAGGAAATTATTTATAAATCCCACTTTAAGAAGATGAGGGTCAGAGCTAGGCCAATGCATTGAAGATAGCCTGAGGGGAAAGATCTAAGAGACAGTCTAGAAATGAATAAGTTACTAACTTAAGGTTAATGGAGAGGGAGGAGTCTAGGAAGACATAAGCCCTGCTATATGTCTAATCCCCACTTTATATTTGTATATAAGTTTGTTTGTCAATATTTAGCAACATATAAGAGTTCCTTCTAAATTCTGCCAATATACAACTAGTTAAAATTTGAAACTCCTTGACAGAATAACTGTATTCACTACATTTTCACACACAGTAACAGTTACAATTACAATTTTAATGTCTGCCATTTTTAAAATTTAATTAGAAGTTTCAATATTTATTGTTATATATAAAAATACACTTAACATACCATGCTTGTACTATTATTATATTAAAGAAATAACCAAGAAAGAACCTGTGACTTACTTCAGCAAGTAAATTTGTAATTTACAAAGGTCTTCTTGACACTATTGTCCAAAGACAGACATTCTTCAATTATATATTTGCAAATCACAGCAGGGACTTGGGTAGTAATTGCATAGTAGCTTCGGTAAATATAGTACTGATTTCACAGTCATAGTTATTCTTACAGTTTCCTTCATTCTGTTATTTAATTGTTAATGGTAAGAGAATTAGGAAACAGTGCATACTTGTTTTGACAGTGCAGCTCTGATAATTAGTAGGAGTTGTAGTGAACAATACACATTTTAGGGAAAAACAATAAAATACACAATGATCCCTTTCCTTACCTCAAGCATGTTTTTTTTCCTCAGAACTTATTCATCTAATAACTGAAAGTTTGTACCCTTTTCCCAGCTTTTACCTATTTCCAGGTTTGTTTCTCAGATTGTGCTTTAGTCTTAGAATATATTTATAGTATAGTGATAAAAACTAATGTAGATGTATGACATGTGTTCCATTTATATTTATTGACTATGAGATAAAAGTTCTTTTAGTGAGTTTTTATAAAAGTGACATCTCATTTCTTAACTCACACTTTTAATCTTTGTTCTGTTTCTAAATTAGCTGTTGGACATGAGTGAACACATTCACTCTGGTTTTACTTTCATCATCTATAAAACCACCTGGTTGCCAGCAAACAAAGATATTCAAACTAAAACAACAATAACATCATATTTTATCCATTGATTGGCAAACACTATTTTATGAAAAAAAATCAAGTGTTGGTGGGTATATGAGGTAAAAGGAAATTTCAGACACTGCATATAAGGATAAAAATTGACACAGTGTTAGTTTTCTATTGCTGCCTAAGAAATTACCACAAACTGAGCAGCTTAAAACAATCCCCATTTCTTACCTCACACTTCTGAAGGTTGGAAGTCCAGGCATAACCGAACCAGGTTATCTACTTAGAGTATTACTAGGATGAAATCAGTATCTTGTCCTGCTGTGTTATTGGCTGCAAACTCTGGGAAGAATCTGCTTCCAAGCTTGTCCATGTTGTTGGCAGAACTCAGTTCCTTGCAGCTGTAGAACTGAAGTTTCCATTTTCTCGCTGGCTGTTGGCTAGAGGTCACTATCAGATCCTAGAGGCCAGTCTCAGATCCTATGAATGTCACTCATCCATCTTGAAAGCCAGCAACAGAGGATCTGTCTTGTGACAAAAACCACTCACACTTCAACTTCTCTTCTTTCAGTTCCTTTTAGGAGTTCACAAAAGTAAGCCAGGTAATACTCCTATGTCAAAATCAACGGATTTGGGATTTTAATTATATCTGCAAAATTCTTTAACAGCAGCATCCACAATATTGCTTGTATTGCAGGGAAAAGTTGCAGGAGTATCTGGGGGCAGGGATCTTTGGGACCACCACACTTCCTTTTACTATAGCAAGCAACTCTTGATCCCGGGGTTGTGAGTTCAAACCCTACATGGGGTGTAGAGATAAATAGATAAACAAACAAATAAATAAACAAAAAAATAAATAAATAAACAAACACACTTAAAAAATAAGAGAGAAGTTACCACAAATATGCATCACAAAATATTTTTTAAGTGTGTGTATTGTTAACATAGTTTAAAATACAGAAAACTAGGTAAGAGCATGATTATCCATTGATGTAATATATATATTGTGGTATATTCACATGATAGATGATCTACTGGTTAAAATAACCTAAACAGATATATACACATATCATTAAAGATCTCAAATACATGTTAAGTGAAAAAATTGCTGAAAAAGTTCACACAAAATTAATAAAAGTAATTCTATATATTATGGAAAGAAACATGCACATGTACGAACCGACCGTAGATATAACTATGCATGTTATTACCTCCTATGACCTTGGGCATACTACTTCTTTCTAAAATAGTCGTCTGTTGTGCCCAAATCCCAAGTCCCAGAGACCTCCAAGGAGCCGGCACCGATGCAAATACAAAAGGGTCTTTATTACAAGCTCGAGCAGGGGCTCACCCGCCTACCAGTGTAGTGGCAGCAAGGTGAAGCAAAGAACAATAGTGAACAGGGTTTTTAAGGAGTAAGGGATGGGGGTGTTACAGTACATATAGCATCATCACATAAGCACCAATTACAATTGTACAGCACCCGTGGTAACAGTTTTGACCATTCAGTATCTGTGAGGTGTTCATTACTTTTGGTGGGACCCAATCATGACTTCTGAGAATCCTTTGAAAATGACCAATTATGAGGTGAGTTCAAAGGGCCCACGTGGGGTTCAGGCAAGCGGTGAGAAATTGGCTAGTTTGTATAAAATAACTGTCTGCAGTTCCCAGCCTTGACTCAGACCATAGGAATGTTTTTTTGATTAGCTGATCTGAGGGCGGTCTGAGGATGGCTTTAGCCTTGAACAAGCTGAGACTTTTCCTGGAACTGGGGCTACGTGCAGCCCGAGGTTGCTCTTAATGGAGGACTTAATTTTAGGCTCTTCATCCCACCCCCTTCTCTTGTGTATTTGAAGGCCCAATCATGGGTCTTCTGTCGGGTCCCAATCATTAGGGTGGTGGTACTGGGACCTAAGTATTATGGGTTGTATTGCCCCCAGACGTTCTTGCATGAAGGCAAGTAATCTATTTAAATGACAAAATCTCAGATGGACATTGTTAAAGATTTGATGAGAGTTCAGTATGATGCAGTTGACAAAGAAATTCAGTTATTTTTGTGACATATAATATTTTAAGTAATCAGAATATTATGTGATAACTTTATATCAAAACATTAAAACTTTAAGATTTGCATATATATTTGGGCAGTTATAGCATTTACCCATGTAATACAATCTAAGGTTTACTATTGTACATAGTGTTTTTCCAAGTAACTTAGCATCTCAAATAAAAGGGCCTAATTGTCCAAAAGAATTTATTTATTATTTAAATCCTGGGAAGTTTGTTAAAACCCCAAGAAGCTATAAAGTGCATTCTAAATAAGATTACAGATCATTAAAAATCTTAAAACTTTTTTTTTATTTAACCAAAGTGGCAACAAAAGATCCTAAAGGCGAATGTGTAACATAATATAGTAGTTAGAAAAACCTAGCTCCTTCACCATTGAGAAGTTTTAACTATGCAATTAAAGACATGATAAAGATGAAACCTAAAGCTTTGGTTTTCTTGGCAGCAAAAGGAGAAAACCTTTGTTTACATTGTCTTATCAAGAGCAGATTTACAATGCAAGAAAACTTTGTCTTCTGACCAGAGAGAAAAGTAGAGTTTTAACCTTATACTAGTGTACTTTTTAAATTCCATTTATCTCAACTTTAGGTTATCCTGAGCACACATAGAATATTTTTCAAAGATTTCCCTTCACGGATCTTCTACACTTTCCTTTGCCTTTAAACTTTGTACCAAAACCATTTTTCTCTAAACAAGTCTTATGTAGGACAAAATTACTTTTTTACTCTTAACAAAAATGTATTTCCATTTCTTATATCTTTTTTATGTATCTCTCAGTTTCCTACATACAAGATTGTTTTCCTTATTTTCTATCAGTTTTAAGTACACTTAGTAGAATTTTAACTTGGGAAACCTTAGTCTCCAATTGAGGACTTAGTAACCAATTGAGAGATGTTTACATTAGAATTTTTAAACCATTTTTTTTTAAAGGTCCAAATAGTCTTACTTTTTCTGCAATAGGAAGCTGAAAACTCAAACCTATGTTTAGTAACCATGCATTCTGTTTGGATAGAGGGCATGCAATTTAGGCCAAACATGTTTTCAAAAGGAGTTAATCCCATCTGTCAGGGGCAGTTGCGCACCTTATAGAGTGCAAAGGGGAGGAGAGCCACCCAGTCTCGCCAGTCTCCAAGGTCAATTTAATTAAGGTCTCTTTTAGGGTTTTATTGCTTTTTTCTACCTGTCCTGAACTCTGGGGTCTGTATGCACAATGTAATTTCCAATTAATCACAGGGCCGTGGCTAAATTCTGGCTTACTTTGGACACAAATGCAGGTCTGTTGTCTGACCCTACCATCTGAGGAAAGTCATACCTTATGAAGATGTTTTTTAGGAATTTTTTTTGGCCACGATCTGGGCAGTCTCATGTTTGGTTGGGAACGCTCGGCGGGTGGTGGTTCTTCAGCCCCTTGGTAGGCGTTCCTCTTCATCAAGGGCTACTAAGCCGAGCGGGTCAGCGCCGGTGCACCGGTGCACCTGGCGGCCACACTTGAGCACTTCATTGCAGAAATCCTGGAGCTGGCCATCTTCAATGAAAAGGAGCTCAACAAGCTGCTGGGCGGCGTGACAAGCACCCAGGGAGGCGTCCTGCCCAACATCCAGGCCGTGCTGCCACCCAAGAAGACCAGCGCCACCGTGGGGCCAAAGGCCCCCATGTGCAGCAAGAAAGCCCAGGAGTACTGAGGAGCGCCCGCACTGCAGCCGGCTCCCCATGCCACCCAGTCTCAGCCCTCGCTGATGGAAACTGCTGGAGCCAAGGTTGAATCCCCGCATCTGATGTCAGCGGTGTCTCATGCAGGCGATACTCGTCCACCAGTCGCAAAGTGAGCACATGTATTGGCTACCCAGCCTGGTCTAATACCCTAGTCCCTTCGGCCGAAAAAATGAATCTGAGCTCCCAGCTTGGTCAGCAGATTGTGGCTTAGCAAGGGGTAGGGGCAGTCTGGGATGACCATAAAGGACTGCGGTACCCACCCCACACAAAGGTCCACCATTCTTCAGGGAGTCCATGGATAGTGTTTTATCCCTGTGGCTTGCTGGACCCAGGATGTTTTGTTTGACAGGGGGCCAGCTGGTTGCAGGAGCACAGAATGTTGAGCCCCCAGTGTCCACTAGGAACTCGGTGGACTTCCACTCCATTTTTAGGGTTACCCTGGGTTTGGGGAGGGGTGCCGAACCCCATCTCCCTTAGTTGCTGTCATCTCCCATTACTAGAATGGGAGTTTTAGACTTATTTGGGGGGCTTTTTTTTTGTTTTGGCCCAATGTTCTTTTTCTTTGCAGTAGGCACATTGATTTTTGCCTAAGCAGGGGCGCCCTTCAAGCCGCTGGGAGTTCTCTTTACCTTCCTTTCCTGAAGCCAACTGCCTGAGGTGTCTTTTCCTGTCCTCCATTTCCGCAGTTGCTGAGAGTAGGATCTTGGCTAGATCCTGGTTTTATCTCTTTTCAGCTCTTATCTGTTTGTCCTCTGCACTTTCCCTGTTGCTGTATACCCTCTCTGCCATGACCACTAGATCTTGGAGGCTCTTTTTTTTCTCCAAGATGTTCTAGTTTCTGAAGTTTTCTCCAAATGTCGGGGGCGGACTGGCTGATAAAAGCCATGGCGACCGCAGCTAAGTTTTCCTGAGCCTCAGGATCTGTAGGGGTGTACTGGCAGAGTGCCTCTATTATTCTCTCAAAGAATGCTGTGGGGCTTTCCTCTGGTCCCTGACTGACATTATAGGCTTGCAAGTCACAGCCTTGAGACCTGCCAATAGGATCTGGCGGTAGACTAAGAGACTCTCCTTACTTTCAGCCAAGTTGTAGTCCCAATTTGGCCGTGCCAGGGGAAACCCAGCATCAATATGTGCCTGGTCCATTGTGGGGACCCCTGTGGGGCCAGGAACTAATTTCCTGGCCTCACTCTGGATGCGTTCTCCTTCCTCATTGATGAGGAGAACCTGCAATAATTGCTGACAATCATCCCAGATGGGCTGATGAGTAAAAAGGAGAGTTTCTAACAAATTAATAAGGGATCTAGGAGTCTCAGAAAAGGGAGTATCCTGAGATCTCCAATTATAGAGATCACTAGTGGCAAATGGCCAATAGTTGTGTGACTGATTGCCTTGGGCATCAGGGGGGCCCGAGGCCCTCAGGGGGAAGACAGTGGAGTCGGGTCCTTCCGGGGTCGTGCCGTGCCGGCTCCTTGTCCAGGGGTACATCTGCTCAAGATACTGAAAAGTATTGGTAACCATCCCGCTGGATAAAGCCAAGGCATGGCAAAGAGACAACGCTTCAACGAGATGGTGAAGGAGTTCCATCAGCTGGATCGCCAGAGCTGGAGCTTTACAATTGGGACACAGACAGCAACACCACCCACCTGGGGATAGCTGAAAAGGATGATACAAGAAGCTGAACGGATTGTTCAACATTCAGGCCAGAAATTTACCCCTTTCATTTTATTTATCGCAATGCTGGCCGTGATATCTTGCCAGTCTTCTGCTGCTGGAGATAGAAACTTCGAGCAATGAAAAAGCAACAAAGTTTATGCGCTCTTTTATCTTAAAGAAATAAAAAAGGGGAATTGAATGCCTTGTCCCAGGCTGACCGTCCCCCATCGCAGGATGCATCCTGAGCTGGAACACCCTAAGCTTTTAAACAAGCCAGGGTGCTGACCAAGTAGCAAACACAAGGTCAAGACAGCCTACGTGCACACACAAGACTGTGTCCAAGCAGAAGGTCACTCGCGAATGCGGAGCGGGAACTTGGCAACAGGCCCCTGGGAACAGAAAATGGGAGGACAGTGGAGTCGGGTCCTTCCGGGGTTGTGCCCGTTTCTCAGAAGTAACTAAAACAGGGGCCGATGCAGAGGAGGGCGGCACCTGGGGAGGTAAAAAATGTTTAAGCCATGGAGGGGGATCATCCAGTAAGTCAGCCCAGACAACGATATANACCCAGCCTGGTCTAATACCCTAGTCCCTTCGGCCGAAAAAATGAATCTGAGCTCCCAGCTTGGTCAGCAGATTGTGGCTTAGCAAGGGGTAGGGGCAGTCTGGGATGACCATAAAGGACTGCGGTACCCACCCCACACAAAGGTCCACCATTCTTCAGGGAGTCCATGGATAGTGTTTTATCCCTGTGGCTTGCTGGACCCAGGATGTTTTGTTTGACAGGGGGCCAGCTGGTTGCAGGAGCACAGAATGTTGAGCCCCCAGTGTCCACTAGGAACTCGGTGGACTTCCACTCCATTTTTAGGGTTACCCTGGGTTTGGGGAGGGGTGCCGAACCCCATCTCCCTTAGTTGCTGTCATCTCCCATTACTAGAATGGGAGTTTTAGACTTATTTGGGGGGCTTTTTTTTTGTTTTGGCCCAATGTTCTTTTTCTTTGCAGTAGGCACATTGATTTTTGCCTAAGCAGGGGCGCCCTTCAAGCCGCTGGGAGTTCTCTTTACCTTCCTTTCCTGAAGCCAACTGCCTGAGGTGTCTTTTCCTGTCCTCCATTTCCGCAGTTGCTGAGAGTAGGATCTTGGCTAGATCCTGGTTTTATCTCTTTTCAGCTCTTATCTGTTTGTCCTCTGCACTTTCCCTGTTGCTGTATACCCTCTCTGCCATGACCACTAGATCTTGGAGGCTCTTTTTTTTCTCCAAGATGTTCTAGTTTCTGAAGTTTTCTCCAAATGTCGGGGGCGGACTGGCTGATAAAAGCCATGGCGACCGCAGCTAAGTTTTCCTGAGCCTCAGGATCTGTAGGGGTGTACTGGCAGAGTGCCTCTATTATTCTCTCAAAGAATGCTGTGGGGCTTTCCTCTGGTCCCTGACTGACATTATAGGCTTGCAAGTCACAGCCTTGAGACCTGCCAATAGGATCTGGCGGTAGACTAAGAGACTCTCCTTACTTTCAGCCAAGTTGTAGTCCCAATTTGGCCGTGCCAGGGGAAACCCAGCATCAATATGTGCCTGGTCCATTGTGGGGACCCCTGTGGGGCCAGGAACTAATTTCCTGGCCTCACTCTGGATGCGTTCTCCTTCCTCATTGATGAGGAGAACCTGCAATAATTGCTGACAATCATCCCAGATGGGCTGATGAGTAAAAAGGAGAGTTTCTAACAAATTAATAAGGGATCTAGGAGTCTCAGAAAAGGGAGTATCCTGAGATCTCCAATTATAGAGATCACTAGTGGCAAATGGCCAATAGTGGTGTGACTGATTGCCTTGGGCATCAGGGGGGCCCGAGGCCCTCAGGGGGAAGACAGTGGAGTCGGGTCCTTCCGGGGTCGTGCCGTGCCGGCTCCTTGTCCAGGGGTACATCTGCTCAAGATACTGAAAAGTATTGGTAACCATCCCGCTGGATAAAGCCAAGGCATGGCAAAGAGACAACGCTTCAACGAGATGGTGAAGGAGTTCCATCAGCTGGATCGCCAGAGCTGGAGCTTTACAATTGGGACACAGACAGCAACACCACCCACCTGGGGATAGCTGAAAAGGATGATACAAGAAGCTGAACGGATTGTTCAACATTCAGGCCAGAAATTTACCCCTTTCATTTTATTTATCGCAATGCTGGCCGTGATATCTTGCCAGTCTTCTGCTGCTGGAGATAGAAACTTCGAGCAATGAAAAAGCAACAAAGTTTATGCGCTCTTTTATCTTAAAGAAATAAAAAAGGGGAATTGAATGCCTTGTCCCAGGCTGACCGTCCCCCATCGCAGGATGCATCCTGAGCTGGAACACCCTAAGCTTTTAAACAAGCCAGGGTGCTGACCAAGTAGCAAACACAAGGTCAAGACAGCCTACGTGCACACACAAGACTGTGTCCAAGCAGAAGGTCACTCGCGAATGCGGAGCGGGAACTTGGCAACAGGCCCCTGGGAACAGAAAATGGGAGGACAGTGGAGTCGGGTCCTTCCGGGGTTGTGCCCGTTTCTCAGAAGTAACTAAAACAGGGGCCGATGCAGAGGAGGGCGGCACCTGGGGAGGTAAAAAATGTTTAAGCCATGGAGGGGGATCATCCAGTAAGTCAGCCCAGACAACGATATATGGAACCTGGTCCCGGTGGCCTGTGCAGGCTCCTTAATTTCAGGCTCTTCAAAAAGTAATTCTATATATTATAGAAGGAAACATGCACATGTACAAACTGACCGTAGATATAACTATGCATGTTATTACCTCCTATGACCTTGGGCATACCACTTCTTTGTAAAATAGTCATCTGTAAAATGTGTATTACTGTAAGGATTAAATGAGCAAATATTTGGAAAGCATTAATAACTGGCACATGCTAAGTAAGTACTTAAGTATTTACTAAATAAATATAAATACATAGCAGTGTAAAACTTGAATTAGACAGAAACTTGCTGGACTACTGCAGTGAGTGTTTACCCGTGGGGAGGTGAGAGGAGAATTTATAATTATAAGGTTCAATGAGGGCTTCTATCTCATCTATGATTTTACTTTCAGTTAATTCTAGATAGTAGAAACATGAGTTTTTGTTACAAGTACATTTTATTATTTTAAAAATTAAATGTCAGGAAACACTTTTAACATTACCACTATAAAAGCATGTTGATCTTGGGGCACCTGGGTGGTTCAATCGCCTAAGCATCGGACTTTGGCTCAGGTCATGATCTCACAGTTTGTGAATTTGAGACCCACATCAGGCTCCGTGCTGACACCTCAGAGTCTGGAGCCTGCTTCGGATTCTGTGTCTCATTCTCTCTCTGCCCCTCCCCTACCTGTGCTCTGTCTCTCAAAAATAAACACATGTAAATAAAAAAATTCTAAGTATGTTGGCCTTTAAAAATCAGTGTTATATGATCTTTGTTTTTATAAACCTATACAATTTTATCATTCCTTAATCCTACTCTCAGCCATATATTCTGTAGGTACATGCTAATAATAAAAGATGAATGAATTGTCATAATAATTTACCATTTTATTTTTCTCCATAAGAATTGACCTTAGGTGGGGCGCCTGGGTGGCTTAGTCGGTTAAGCGTCCGACTTTCGCTTAGGTCATGATCTCGCGGTTCGTGGGTTCGAGCCCCGCGTCGGGCTCTGTGCTGACTGCCAGCTCAGAGCCTGGAGCCTGTTTCAGTCTGTGACTCCCTCTCTCTCTGACCCTCCCCTGCTCACGCTGTCTCTCTCTCTCTCCTAGAAATAAATAAAACATTAAAAAAATTTAAAAAAAAAAAAAAAAAAAAGAATTGACCTTAGGAAAACCTTAATTGGTAGAAAAGATTCTAAAAGATAGTCATTTACCCCACCTGATTTCCTACAAGCACTGAATAATACACTTTGTAACTTGCTTTTTGACATTCACAATGCCAGAACTAATTGCTATTATCTGAGCAGCAACTCAAAATATTGAGGCAAATGAAGGCTCAGTTGTTACATAGATTTGAAGTTTTGAAATTTTTTTAAATGTTTAAATATTACCAAAGAATGGTAATGCCAAGCTCTCATTCATTACTCAATACTCAGCCGGGCAAATTGGAAAAAATACAACAACAATAACAGATGCTGTGGGTGAGTGCA
Organism: Hyaena hyaena; assembly: GCF_003009895.1. NCBI lineage: Eukaryota > Metazoa > Chordata > Mammalia > Carnivora > Hyaenidae > Hyaena > Hyaena hyaena. Next base: position 137,241 of record NW_024080779.1, on the reverse strand, counting down.
GTGTTCTGCCATTAGTTTGACTCGTGTTTTTCATTTTGAGAATGGGTGAGTCACCCACAGAGAGTTATAAAGTAAAACAAATAAGATTCAAGATTTTAATAAGGCATCACCTTGAGCTCCTCATGTTGACGATAGTTTATCTCTGTGTGGATGCAAGTGTTTATATATGTGAACACTCAAAGACAGAGACCCCAATAAACAGGCATAGTAATAAAATCGCTTTGCAGGAGAAGATTAAATACTGGCTGCTACATATATGTGTGTGTATATATATATGTTTGTATATATGTATGTATATATGCCATACAGTATCATTATTCTATTGAGATACTGAAGGTCAGATATATGTCTCTATCTAATGTCCCTTCTCAGCAGAAGGCTCTGATCCTACTATGATGTCTCTGCCCCTTTGCTGACGGAAGTTGCCTTTTACAAAGGGAATTATTTAATCCATGATCTCAGTCTTTTATTCTGGAGATAATATTTATTTGGTATGCCATAACGATATTATATTCTCAGGTTGCCAAATTCAAAACAGCTAGATGGGTTGTGGGGAATTATTTGTTATTCAATTGATAGTTTTGTCCACATTAGTATAAATCACTGATTTGAATGATTCTTGGTTAACTGATTCATCTGTTTAGCTACATCAACCAACTATTATATTGCGTTTCAGTATTATGACTAATTCCTGGATAAAACCTACTGAAAAGCAAGACAAATGAACAAATTTAGGTATTGTATCTCTGTTTTGTTTTATATTCCCAATGCTAAGTACTTGTGGTATTTAATTGAAGACTCATGCATTGATTGTAACCTTTGGTAAGTGAAAGTATCTAGATTTCAGAAGTCCTCTGATTAACAACAGGGAGGTATGTTCACCAAATTACCCTCCCATGTATTCGTAGTACTCAAGTCCTAATAATGAGAATAAAAGACTTTATGAATTCTGTTTCTTCCTTTTCTTTGGCTATAGACTCAATATAACTTCTCAAGTTTTGAGTGATTATTTTTCTCCTTGCCCCCTATAAATAAGAAAATCAAGTCCCATTTTTGTCATAAGTTAGATTAATATAATGTAGGATTGGCCTTATTATCAGTAAAGGACATCAGAGATTGGAACGGATTAAGTGTTATAGCAATGAGTAAGAATATATCTTGGCTTATCCAAAGCTAAAATTCTCCTCCCTAGTGTAACTATAGTTGGGATGTGAGACTATGGAAGATTAAAGGACATTTGAGCATTAAGGCTCAAACCAAAATTATGGTCATGTAAGAAGCAGAGAGATATTTTAGGGAAAATATGAGTATGCTAGAAAATTGATGTCTCTAGTGTTACAGGTTCTTCAAATCAGCTTCTAGCTATGATAGTAATATATATAAATTATATCATGTATTATATAGAGATTCTACATAAATGCTATTATAAAATAATTTATGTATCATTATTCTATATCATTAAAATCTATATATACATAATATATACAATATAACAATATATATATAATATATACCTTATATGTGGTAGGAAAGGTTGAAGAACAACATGGATTCTTGAAATTGGTAGGTGCTGGATCATGTACTGCATTGGGGTCAGGAACATTTATATCATTATTCTGTAGACACTGAGGGTAGTGCCTATGTAATTCTCACACTACTTGCCCCAAATCAACTGTTTGAGGTGATGAGAAGCAAAAAATAGAAAACCACAGTCCTGTCAGGTGTTAATAGGACAAAAGTTTCTAAGGTCAATTTTGAGACGCACTGAATTGTTTATCCCTTCCTGGAGGGAATGCAGTTGATAACTATAACAATTGTTTTGGCAAAAGGCTTTCATGGACTTCCATATTACATAAAAATTAATTTTTCTCATCTCCAGCTTATTTTAGCTTCTGCTGCATTGAACACCATTGATCATTCCTGTCTTCTCCTTCTCTTCCACACTTCACCTAGGCCTTTCAAAAAGTATCTTCATTGTTTTTTTTTCCTTTCTGTTTGCTAAAGAAATACATATTAACTGTTAAACATTATTTAAATATGTAAAATATGAATAAAGTCCCATATTATACTGTTTTATCGACACACAATTAACCCTTTTGTATATCTTCTTCCATATATGATAAACTTTGTCCTCTTATCTTCCTCCTCCTACTTTTAAACCAAAATGGATTTTAAAATTGCTTATTTCATCTAACATTATCAAGGCTACTTCTCCATGTCAGTATATAAAGAACGAGTTCCAAAATTTTAACAATTGTATAGTATTCCACTATTTAGAGAAGGTCCAACTAGACAAGCCCATCCATGGACTGCCTTCCAATTATGCTTGTCATTTCAAAAATCACTCTTGCCATTGATATATGTTAAAGTATAGCATGGAATCTTTGTGGCAGACTCTCTGAAGACTGGCTTCCATCAAAATGCCAGCATTCTCACAGTTGTATCTTAGGCTTATGGTAACTCTGCTCAGCTTTATTTGTCAGAGTGACCCTACCTATTTTCTGTTTTCCAGAACATTGTCAAAATATCTGATCTGATATTAATGGCACTCTTTCATTTAGCACTAACATGGAGTTATTCAATTTAAATAATCTTACTGTCCTTTCTATAATATCCTTACAAGGAATTGTCTGTTGTTTTGAACACAAGCTCCAATGAATTGTTAAACTGATTAGTTTTGCATATAGCCATCATCACCTTTGATTTTGATTATTACAGTACTTACTAACTGATGCCCCTCCTCTGTCTTTTCCCTACTACGGTTTATATTATATTATCAATACAGCATCAAGCTTTCCTTCTAAAACATAAATCTCTTGTTCAAAACCCTCCCTGGCTTTTCATTTCATTCAGAGTAAAGTCCAAGATTCTTATAATTATTTCCAGATATCTGCATGATATAGTCCTCCATTACCTATCTGATTCTACCCCTTTCTTCATGCACTCTGTTCCAACAATACTGATGTACTTTTTACTGCTCTAAGACATACCAAGATTGGCCCCACCTCAAATCTCTGTGCTTGACATTCCCTCCATCTGCACACCCTCTTCTCTGATATAGCTGCATGGCTCACTTTGTCACTTCCTTAAATCTCAACTGAAATGTTAACTTTTTGACCAGGTTCTCACTAACTTTATTTAAAATTGCATCTCACCCAGAATTCCTAACCCTACTCTCTCCTGGAATAGAATAGAAAGGCCAGATATAAATCCACACATATGGCCAATTAATTTATGACAAAGGAACTAGGAATGTACAATGTGGAAAGGACAGTTTCATCAGTAAATGGTACTGAAAAAAGTGGACAGCCACCTACAAAAGAATGAAACTGGACCACTATCTTACACCACACACAGCAATCTATTCAAAATGGGTTAAAGAGTCTACATCAAAATAAAAGGCCTCTGCACTGCAACGTGAAACCATCAACAAAATGAAAAGCCAGCCTATGGAATGGGAGAAAATATTTGCAAATCATGTATCTGCTAAGAGGTTAATATCCAAAATATATAAAGAGTTCACACAACTCAATAGCAAAAATCTGATTAAAAAATGGTCAGAGAATCTGAACATAATTTCCCCAAAGAAGACCTACAGATGGCCAACAGATACATGAAAAGATGCTCAACATAGCTAATAATCAGGTACATAAATGCAATCAAAACCACAATGAGGTATCCCTTCACATCTGTTAGAATAGCTATTATCAAAAAGCAAGCAAGCAAGCAAGCAAACAAACAAACAAACAAGAAATAACCAGGGTCAGCAAAGATGTAGAGAAAAGTGAACCTTTATGTACTGTTGGTGGGAATGTAAATTGGTGCTGCCACTATGGAGAACAATATGGGGGTTCCTCAAAGAATTAAAAACAAAATTACCATATGATCCAGCAATTCCACTCTGGATATTTATCCAAAGGAAATGAAAGGGTTGATTCGAAAAGGCACCCCCATGTTCATCACAGCGTTATTTATAGTAACCAAGACACAGAAACAAGGTAAGTGTTCATCAAGGGATGATTGGATAAAGAAAATGTGGTATATATATGCACAATGGAATATCATTCAGCCATAAAAAGGAGATCCCACCATTTACAACATGGATGGTATTATGCTAAGTGAAGTCAGTCAGCCAGAGAAAGACAAATACCATATGACTGCACTTATAGGTGGAATCTAAAAAAATGTGCTCATAGAAACAAAGAATAGACTGATAGTTGTCAGAGGTACGGGGGATGAGGGTTGGTTAAATAGGTAAAGGCAGTCAAAAGGTACAAACTTCCAGTTATAAAACAAGTAAGTCCTAGGGATGTAATGTATATCATGATGAATATAGTTAAAAATAATGTATTGTATATTTGAAAGTTGCTAAGCAAGTAATCTTAAAAGTTCTCATTACAAAAAAATATTTTAACTATTGATGGGTGTTAACTAAACTTGGTAATCATTTCACAGTATATATAAAAAATTGAATCATGTTGTACATCTGAAACTAATATAATGTCAATTATATCTCAAAAACATATTAAAATTACATCTCCCCCAGAATTCCTATCATGTATTCTCTCTTGCCCTTATTTTATTAGTATTGGTAACCATATGACATACCATGTATTTACTAGTTTGTATGTTTATTGTCTCTTTCTTTCTCAATGGATGGCAAATCTTATGAGGGCATGACTTGATTGTCTTATTCACCATAGTATCTCTAGCACCTGGAACAGTGCCAGGTATATAGCAAGCATTCAAGAAATATTTGCTGAACAATAAGTAAAAATAGAGGGGTGCCTGGGTGGCTCAGTCGGTTAAGTGTCCGACTTTGGCTCAGGTCATGATCTCACAGTTTCGTGGGTTCGAGCCCTGCGTCGGGCTCTGTGCTGACAGCCAGCTCAGAGCCTGGAGCCTGTTTCAGATTCTGTGTCTCCCTCTCTCTCTGATCCTCCCCCAGTCGTGCTCTGTCTCTCTCTGTCTCAAAAATAAATAAAACAAAAAAATTTTTTTAAAGTAAAAATAGAAAAGTATTGATGTTTCGTATCTTAATTTAAAAACTGAACACCTTACTACATTATTTCATTGTTTCAGTTGGCTCTTTTGGATGATGTTTTTACAGTCACATCATCTGCAAGTAATTATAACTACTTTCTCTTCTCCAATATTTATACCTTTTATTTTTCTATCTTTTCTAATTACTGTATCTAGAACTTTTATAATAATATTAAATAATGATGGTGGTTTTTAGAATCCTTGTTTCATTCCTTACTTTCATGGGAATTCCTCTGATATTGTGTAATTTGAGAGGATTCTGGTTGAGGTTGGAAACAACACAAACACAGACACACATTCACAGACACACACACACACACACACACACAGATACCATATGAAGAATATATTAACTCATACTTTATGAAAGATTTTTATCAAAAATTTTAGCATGGTTTTATTATTTATTGGAATATATTAGCATGAGCATGTGTTTTCTTACTTGACCTATTAATAATATATATTACAAACATAGATTTCTTAATAGCGAACACTCTGCATTCCAGGATCTAGCTTCACTTTGCCATGGGATGGTTTCCTTTTAATGCACTGATGGATTATATTCAGTGTTTTTTTTTTTTTAAAGATAACCTGCATTTATCTATCTATATGTGTAAAACAGGTCTCTTTTAATTTATTGTAATTTTAGTCAGGTTTGTTTTAATATTATGTTGGCCTCATATAGAAAAGAGTAAACTTTACTCTATGCTCTGAATTGGCTCAAAATGACGTATTCCCTGACAATGTGAAGTAATTTATTTATGATACCATCAAGCCTAGCATGTCTGTTATATGCTCATAATTATATGTTTAGTGTGATTTTCCTAGAGGAAATGGCAGATTTAAAAAAGATAACCTTCACAATTTTTTAAGGTTAATGGTTTTTTCTGGTTTCTTATTTCTTCTTGGAAAAAGTTGTTATTTTTGTCTTCTGATAATTTTCACTCAGATCTCACATTTACCTGCCTAACAAATAAATCTGTGCCTGTGATTATTTCTTCTTTCTCTCTTCTAATTCTTTGTATTTGTGTTCTTGTGATTGTGATGCTGAGGAAAGAAGCATCCTCCATTGGACACTTCCTTTGTCCTTTGGCAGCCCAAGAAAACTGGCAGGAACCTGCACGTGTGGCACTGAGGCAGGAACTCACACACAAGCTACTAGCAGCTGGTGATGAGGTGATACTTCACCTCTGTGAGGCTGCCAGGGCTTAAGAATGGTTGTCAGAGATGCCTGTGCCAGGAAGCTGTTGGGAATGCTGGAAATATCTCAGACCAATAAGCTAACTGGTCCAGAAATCACTGTTAAGTCCTGCTTTATAAATAAGGTCTGACTTCTCATTCTCCAAGAAGATACCAGCAGTTGACCAATGAAATAGCTTAATTAGTGGACCAATGAGAAGTCCTAGGTAAGTATTTAGGGAGAATATCTGGGAGAAAAACTGCCCTTTGTTACTGGGGTTAAGACTCAAAAATTATTATAATTTTAGTATTAAAGAAATATTTGGCTGTCTCAGGCTGATGAGGTGATGGCATTTGAGTAAAATAACCCTCTTCTGTTTTATATTCCCCCACCTCTATTTTTTTTCTCCATTGCTTTTTAGGATCCTTGATAGGTTTTTCTATTCTACTTGCTTCCTAAAGGGAAAATTTCCCAACATTTCCTACCACTCACCTTCCAGCAGTGAGAAATCTCATTCTGGGATATATAGCCAGTTCTTTACTGGGTATGTTCTTCTGATGTCAGATAAGCACCTCAAATTCAACATGTCCCCAACTGAGTTGATCACCCTCCACATATATCCTCTGAGCCTATATTCCCTATATTTGTTTGTTGTCCCTATTCATTCACATTCAAGCCAGAGCCTTAAAGTCCACCTAAATTCTTTGGATTTCTTCACTCTCCACGTGAAATACAAAATACTTTTCATTTTATTTTTCCCTCACTTTTTAAATAACTTCCTCCCTCTCTGCACTTACCTCAAATATTCTAGCTCAGGTTCTCATCATCTCTTTCTTGGATTTTCTTTAGTGACATGTGATGCATTGAATACAAGTGAAACAAGGGTGCAATAAACCAAAGAACCCTACTACGTCCAGCTAAAAATCTAAGGAAGACAGATCTTTATAATCCATCTCCAGATATGTGAGCCTGAACTGTAGGTATTCTTGGTCTTTGGTTTGACACTATTTTTATTGTTTGCCCTCACTTCCCCATTTTCTTTTTTTTAATGTTTTTACTTAAATGATTTTTTAATGTTTTACTTTTTACTCTCTCAGAAGAGAGAGAGAGAAAGAGAGAGAGAGAGACAGCGTGAGCAGGGGAGGGTCAGATAGAGAAGGAGATACAGAATCGGAAGCAGGCTCCAGACTCTGAGCTAGCCGTCAGCACAGAGCCCGACGAGGGGCTTGAACCCACGAGCTGTGTGATCATGTCCTGAGCCAAAGTCGGACACTTAACTTACTGAGTCACCCAGGCGTCCCTCCATATCCTGATCTCTGTTTCAGAACGTACTTAGTACTCTGATTGTCAAAGAGCAAAGAGTTTGATGAACCATAGTTGGCAAGGGTATGGTGAAGTAGGCATGCACACATTATTTATAGGAGGTTAAGTTGATAGGACCTCTTTGGACGGTAACTTGGTAATGGCTATTAAATATAAAATTGATCCAGCAATTCCATTTCTAGGAATTTATCCTGCAGATATACTTACACATGTGCACAAAAATGTATGCACCTAAGTAATCACTGCAGAATAGTTTATAGTTACAGAAAATAAGAACCAATAGACATGCTCATTAAAGGTATAATCAATAAAGTATGTGCCAATCATACAAGGGATCACTATATAATTAAAATTAATTAGGTAGATATGTATAAGAAACAATCTCTAAGATTTTGTGATAAAACGGCACATTTATATAAAAATTGCATACACACACATATATGTTTATATATGTATCGACTGTGTCTAAATGGATAGAAACACAAAACGTTCTGCTTGTGATCTATGGGCAGGAGATCAGGGATCCTAGGGTATGAGACTTACTTTTCACCTTACACTTTTTATACAGTTTGACTTGTTTTGTCATGTGCATGGTTACTTAATTTAAATAAAACAAAACTAAATACCAAGTCTTGATGGATATAGTTGAAAATACTGGGAATATGTGCATATGTAAAATGGTATACACATGTGCCTTTTTTTCACATGGGAAGTAACACAAAGACATACACAAATACACAGTATATGTGAGTAGACAGCTGTGAACACAACATGTACTTTTTTGGGAAATAAAGTTTGTTAAATCATCTTAAAAACATGAGATAGTCTCTTTTGCCCTGCTGGTGGGAATACAAACTGGTGTAGCCACTCTGGAAAACAGAATGGAGGTTCCTCAAAAAATTAAAAGTAGAGCTACCCTACATCCGAGCAATTGCACTACTAGGTATTTATCCAAGGGATACAGGTATGCTGTTTCGAAGGGACACATGCTCTCCAATGTTTATAGCAGCACTACCAACAATAGCCAAAGTATGGAAAGAGACCAAAGGTACATTGATGGATGAATGGATAAAGAAGATGTGGTATATATATACAATGGAGTATCACTCACTCAGCAATCAAAAAGAATGAAATCTTGCTATTTGCAACTACGTGGATGGAAGTAGAAGATATTATGCTAAGAGAAGTCAGTCAGAGAAAGACAAATATCGTATGACTTGACTCATATGAGGACTTTAAGATACAAAACAGATGAACATAAGGGAAGGGAAGCAAAAATAATATAAAAACAGGGAGGGGGACAAAAACATAAGAGATTCTTAAATATGGAGAACAAACAGAGGGTTACTGGAGGGGGTGTGGGAGGAGGGATAGGTAAGGGGCATTATGGAATCTACTCTTGAAATCATTGTTACACTATATGCTAACTAACTTGGAGGTAAATTTAAAACAATTAATTAAATAAAAATAAAAATTAAAAAATCCAAACACACACACACACGCACAAATAAGATACCTAACTGTCTCAACCGATAGCGACTATATTGTGATAAGGTATTCAAGATGTTATTTCATCTTTTAACTCATGTTAGTAGCATAAGTTTGCTTTTCAAAAACAAATATACAGAGTATTGTGTGCACAGCTGATGTTTCAGCTTCAGTTGGTCTCTTGGAAGATTTTGACTTGATAAATATATTCCTAGAAGACAATTAAGAAAAAATAGCGTAGATATGTAAGCATTTAAAAAACTTAGCCTAGCACTAAATTGCTAAAATGCTAAACAAGTTTTATTTTTTTCTGCAATCCGTGACATATGTAATCCCGATTAAAAAATTATCCATGTATACAATAAAAAATTGTCAACATCTACATTGAGCACAACAGCTGGCCTTTCTCTGTGAATGGCTGCCTGTATAGTGTTACCGAAACTTTAAAGAAATTTTTACCCCAAAAAGTACTTCCCTGATTGTCCAGCCATGTATAGGCCAGTTCTGATTAGCTATAGAAATCTGTAGCATAAATGCTATCCAGGAAAGCAAGCTGTAATATAGCAGCTTTAAACAAGAAGGCTGAGGGCCTGGTATAATAATAATCAAATAATCAATGAATAATCAAAATTGTGGTTAATAGGATGAACACCACTGTAGGATTTCTTGACTAAGAAAACATATTTTTAAATATTTTATGTACCAAAAATTTACAAACAAACAACCGGGTTTCAAAATCCAAATGAAATGGGCCCCAAATCGCAGCAATCCAGATCTTAAAATGTATTTTCTAGAGCACGGCTATATACCTGCTGTGTTATATATACGATGGGTAGTTCCTCCAACCAGCCCCAAAGATAGTTTTTAGCATACATTTCCCCAAAATACCATATATCTGAAATGTGTAGAAGACCTGAACATACTGTTGGAATTTTGGTTAAAAAAGTACCAAACTGTAGTGGGAACCACCTCTAGAACAGCCTAAAGAAAGAGCATATCACTCAGAGAACACAATTAAAGATCAGACAAAATTCTTTGTAAGAGAAAGCAAAAAACATGGTGGTGTTTGGAGAGGTACAGAAAAATCTTAAAGCCAACTTTTGATTGCCCAAAGATCAGTTTTGTTTTCTCTCTCTCTCTTTGCCAGGTAAGCACAGGTTAGTTGGGCACTTTCAATCTGGAAGACAAATGCCACACTTAAGTAAAAAGCACAAAACACAGCGTGAAGAAGAGAGTGAGAGGGGACTGGAAGGTAACCTGGGCACTTTGAGAACACATAGGCCATCCTTAGCTCCAGAGGCCTGCGTAGTTCCCGTGGAGGCCTGAAGGGAGAGGCCCTCCAGCCACGAAGAGTTTCATCTCAGGCCAGTTGTAGCAGTGAGTGTAGAGCGCGTTGGGGAAATCGTCGATATGATCGAAGTAGTTCACCCACAAGTCATTGTGATTGAGCCAGCCTCTGCCACAGGTGAGCTTGAGCTTTCTTCCTGAGGGCCCAGGACAGGAGTCCGGGCTGGCTGAGGCCCTCTCCTCCAGGAACTTCTGGGCACGGATGTCATAGAAGAGCAGGGAGCCATGGCCCGTGCCCACGGTGATGATGTACTGGTAGAAACTCAGCGAGCGCACGCCTTTGCCGCCCTCTCTGGAGCACAGTGGCCGGATTTTTTGTTGGCTTTGTCGTGGATCTAGGAAGGAGACATGGGACTGGGAGCCCACCGCGTACAGGGAGAACTCTTCGCAGTAGGTCAGGCACACATTCTCTCGGCATTAGGGCAGCCTGATGGACAGCAGCCTGGACAGAGTGCTCCGGGCTTTCCACAGGTGGAAGTAGCCGTCCAGTGACACAGCTCCGAGCTCCTGGTTCTTGCCGCTGAAGGCCAAGGCCCGCACCTTGCGGTTACTGGGGCTGGTGCTGGACCTGGGGATGGTCTCCATGTCCCTGGGACGGATGTGGGTGTACATAGGAAGCCCCGCATCATTGTGCCAGGCCATGCTGCCACTGAACATGTCGGGGTCCATTCGCCACAGAGCCACAGTGCCATCGCGGGAGCCGCTCACAACCACTGTATCGCTCATCCAGGCGATGGTAAAGATCCAGTCCTTATGGCCGTGGCGGTCGCCCAGGCACACGGGGTCTAGGGTGGGCAGCTGGTAGACGGCCAGGCTGTTGGGGTTCTCTCCTCCGGTGGCCAGTAGCGTCTTGGAGGGATTCAGCTCGATGGCGTGGATGCCGCAGCTTGGCTGGGCCCGGCCCAACCAGGACCCGCGGTCCCGCATCAGAGGGATGCGCGTGATCTGCCCCGAGTGCACGTCCACCACGAAGAGGGTGTTACACTTGGTGCCGCACACTACCTGCCTGGCATTCAGCCACTGCGACGCGAACACCTTGTTGAGGGTGCCCAGGGCCAGCTCGCGCTCCCGCAACAGTTCGGGCAGCTTCTGCACCGCGTAGCCCCGCAGTTCGCCCTTGGAGCCAGACAGCCAGGTGCCGCCCCGCGCGCCCACCTCGCGGTCCTTCAGGTAGTGTACCAGCGAGCGCCGCGTCGCCGGCCGCTTCTGCTTCTTGGGCGGCAGCGGCCCGTCTACGTCTGCCGCCACAGAGCCCTGAGACGACGAGCTCGCGGCTCCCGCCTCGATCGCGGGCGCTTTCCGCTTCCTGCTACCTGTTTGCTGCGGGGCCATGGTGGGCGGCGGGCGAGTGGCCGCGGCGGCGGCAGCACGGCGGCGGCGGCGGCGCGTGGCACCCGTGTTGGCCGTGGCGGCGGCGGGGACCGCGGCGCCTCCGCGTCAGCGGGGAGCGCGGGCTCTCAGGGGCCAGGAGGCGGGCGCGACCGCAGAGCACGGAGCCTACCGTGTCCGGGACGCGTCCGGGACGCGGCAGCGGCGAGGAAGGCGAGAGCGGCGAGGCCGGCCGAAGAACGCGGGCCGGAGGGAGCGGGGCGCGGGCAGAGCGCGAGAGGAGCGCGGCGGTGAGGGCTGCGGCGGCGGTGGCCGGGATCGAGGAGAGGGCGGGAAGTGTGGCCGGCCGGGCGGCGGGAGCGAAGTCTGAGTGGGACGAGGACGACGCGGGGGAACCGAGTGTGAGGGGGCGGAGGCAGCGGGAGGAGCCGGCTGGGAGCAAACGGGGGGGTGGGGGGGGCGCCGGGTATCATACGCCAGGCTGGGAGGGGTCGGGAGGGGGGCGGGAGGTTGGGAGTGGATCCCGCGGTGGGGAGACTCACCCAGGGCCAGCGCTCCAGGATCCCGAGCCGAGCCGTCTCCGGAAGACACATCCTAGTGCGCCTGCCCAGGCCCTCTGCTATCCTACTCCAAGCGTTTCACTACCCTCAGGATAGCAACCAACTAGCCTTCTTAAAATCCCCACTTAAATAAAATCTGAAAGCTAAAATAAAGTATGAAGCTAGACAGAGCTCTAAGGATTATGTGTCGAAGAAACAAACGTGTGCTTAGTACAATCCTTGGAGACTCTTTGCTGCAAAGACAATGAGGATGTTTAGCAGAGGCAGGGAGACCCTCCCCCTGAGGTCTGTACTTGCAGCTCACCTGTCTCAGCCGGTCCGCTGGGAGTCTGTTATAAATTTCAACCAGTTTTTGTCTTTATTCTCAAATTAAGCCCCTCAGTTCCTGAACCAGAGTCGCTGGGGGGATGTGTTCCAAATGTAGTTGCCTAGGCCCAACTTCCTGCCAGGGGTGGAGTCAGGACCCCGTGATCCAGGGCAGCCTCCAGAACCTCGATGACTGCGTTGAAGGTGGGGTTGGGCGCTGGGGATAAGATGAGAGTGTTCCTCCATGATGTTGAGTTATCTTGAGCCACAGGGTGGAACAGTGGAATGGAGTGGAAGAGGTCCAGAAGAGGGATACCTCTTTCCCTGCTCCAGAAAGGAAAGCTTCAGTCCCTACTGTCAGTCCCAGGAGGAGTCCCAGTTGCCTGAACAAAGACTTGTCTTCCATGAGAGGTCCCCTGAGGCATCTGGGCAGGGATGTACGGATTTCCATACGCACAGATGGTGAAGAACTTTCCAGACGGAGGTAACCACATAGACACAATGGTGGAGTGTTGAGTGTTCAGACTGGGTTTAGCATTCTCAGGATTTGGATGCTGCATATCTGGCTTTGCAGCTTCAGAGCAACATATTTGGTTGGCAAGCCTATATTTAAACATGCTCCATTACACAGTGACAGAGTGGCTGGTGTCTGAAACCAGCTCGGCAGATACTCCAGTCCTCCTCTCCAAAACCTTGTTTGCTGTGTGGGTGCATGTAGGAACGTGAATTACCTTTTTTGACCGAGGGAGACCATGGAAGTTACTTTGTTGTTGCTTTTCTTACCCCTTTCCCAGCCCTTTTTGCACCCTCACCTCAAATGCACAAACTCCAAGTACAAAAACCACATGCCCTTTGCACCATTTCCATCCAGCTGTTGCATCCCAGTAACCACAGCTCCCCCTTATTCCTCCCTATGTTTAATACCCTATCCAGAGGCTGAGGGTGGTGGACAGGGTGTGACTTGACAACGAAAAAAATGTTGACAACTTCATAATTAGAACTGACATTACTAAAGAATAAATGATGACAGATTCCTTTAACATAATCTACAATAATGTTTGTGTGTTTTTTAAATTCCACCTCAGTAAAATGGATACTATATAGTATGAATTCATAGCATACTTTTTACTGTTGTGATAGAACAAAATAGGCTGAACATTTTGGGAGATCGATAAACATCGGTACAGATTGCTAGATATAGATATATTTCAATTGTAAACATAATTCCTATAACAATGACTATTTATTGAGGCCTATTTGTGTCATTGGTTGGAGGACTGTGCTAAATACTTCAAATGTACATTCAGCTTCTTCAGCCTTGTGAGGCAGGTTCTATTTTTATAACCATATTTTAAAATGAGGGTACGGGGTCCTAGAAGGACTAATGACTCCCCTATGGTCATGCAGTTAGTAAATGGTAAAGTCATGTTGTGACTCTATGTCTGACTCCAAAGCTTGTAAGACTAACAACTGCTCTATATTATTCAATAAATACAATTTTTCCATTTCCATCTCTTTAAAAACCATGTAAACTACCCCATGATGGAAATTTTACAGATGTTACAATCTCGTGCACTTATGAAACATAGCCAGAATTCCTAAAATAAATGAATAAACCTTGAATCAACTTATGTACAACACTCCATATGATACATAAAAGCAAAAATAGGACATAGAATACAATACATGAAATGCATTTCATTTATGTCTACACTTTCAAATTTCTCAGAGTTTTTTATTTAAAGATGTACGGCTTACAGACCAAAGTCAAGTGATATTGAGAGATTTAGAGTGCTGTATATCAGCTTGCAAATTTGAACCTTTATTTGTATCTGATTGCTTCCATTTTAAAGGAAAACACAATGTTTGCTAATTGTGCACCATACATTTATAGTTAAAGTAGTAGATTCAATGGCATGGTAACAAAATTTCAGTTGTTTGCATAGCCTTCTGAGTGTGAAGGTCTCCATTAGGTACTTTTGTTACCTATGAGGGCTTATGTGTATGAATGTAAACATCTTGTCAGTCATTACTAATCTATTTCTGTATTTATCACTGCTTTTTGCTACTAACATAACCCTGGATAAATTTGTGTTAGCCTTGGCTATCTTCTCTAAACAAGAATCCCCTCCATTGGATGAAGTTCTATGTGAGTGGTTTCAGACCATTGTCTCATCCTGTTCTCTAGTTACTTCATATGTTTATATGCTATTTTCTTAATCAGATTGTAAAGATCACAAGAGGTTACAAAACATTTCTTACTTCATTCACACCACCACATAATTCTAGGTTTGCACTAAATGGTTTATAAAGCTTGTGATTGGGGAGCACCTAGGTGGTTCAGTTGGTTGAGTGGCTGACTCTAGATTTCAGCTCAGGTCGTGATCCCAGGGTCATGAGATTGAGCCCCACATTGGGCTCCACACTGAGTGTGAGGCCTGCTTAAGACTCTCTTTCTCTCTCTGTCTCTCTCTGTTTCTCTTTCTCTGTCCCTCTCCCCCACTCATGCTCTCTCTCTAAAATAAAAATAGAAAACAATAAAGACGTAAAGCAAGGCTGTCCTTAACAGTATTTTTTTGACATCTTCTCTACATTTGTATGTATAGCCCTTGCATTATCTTTTCAACAAATATAAAACACCAAAAAATGAAATATAGTTAATTGGGCTTACTTAAAAATAATATATGATAATGATACCCTGTTATTTATAATAGACATAAGTGTTCTTGAATTATTAAATTGAATAAATTTTCACTTAATCTCTAATTATAATACAGTCCTACAATTTCAAGCTGTGGCCTTGTCAAGTCTCCTAAGATAAGCAGCTGTGAACCTGGTTTATAGTCAGATGAGAGGCTTCCTCTAAACCTCATGATGCAGAAACTGGTAGAGATGACTCAGCAGGCTATGTTTCTCCTACAAAAGCACTACTAAAAGGCATATTATGTCAGATGGGGGAATAAAGGGAAGATTTTTTGCATTATTTCATTTACTAGAAACAGAATCCTAGGGAAGGAGGTAATTTTCATTCTACGACCTCTTCTTTGCCCTTTCCCTTTCCATCTTCTCCAGGAGGAAGGAATGTGTCAGAGCCCAAGCTGGAGCTTTGTTTAATGAGAGGGCAGATTCAGTGCTGTTTGTTTTATGGGAGGCATAACAGTGTAGTGGTCACAGCAGTGGACTTCAGAGCCACATAATTCGGTTTCAATTCTGGTTCTATGGTTTGCTGTCCTTGGAACTGGGTCAGTTGGTATACTCTCTTTGTATTTATTCACTTATCTATAAACATGAGATGATAATAGCACCTGTGTCCTGGGGTTGTTTTGATGATTAAATGAGGATAGATAGATAAATATATATATGTATACATGTATATATATATGTCTATATACATGTATACATGTATATATATGTATAAATATATGTGTGTATATATATATATATAAAACCAAAAACATATAAACTCTGATGGCTTTCACTTCTTTCCCTTATTTAGCTTTACAAGGACAACTTGGCCATGGTAATAAGGATTTTTGATTGTACACTGCAATATAATGTATACTTATTCACCATTACCAAAGTCTAGTACATGCAAGGATAAAATATTAGTAGATCTACATTCTTGTCTACTCAATACAGCTCATCAATCTCTGTTATCTTTCCAATCTATAGATAAATATTTATATTGGAAAAATGTATAATAGGAACAACTTTATAGTGTGCTAGTAGTGTTGTGCCCGATTCGCTAGTCCCTTGAGACCCCCAAGGAGCCGACACCGATGCAAGTACATAAGGGTCTTTATTAAAAGCTCAAGCAGGGGCTCACCCATCTACAGGCGCAACGGCAGCAAGGTGAAGCAAAGAACAATAGCGAACAGGGTTTTTAAGGAGTAAGGGATGGAGGTGTTACATTACATATAGCATCATCACATAAGCACCAATTACAATTGTACAGCAGCACCCATGGTACCAGTTTTGACGATTCAGTATCTGTGAGGTGTTCATTACTTTTGGTAGGACCCAGTCATGACTTTTGAGAATCCTTTGAAAATGACCAATTATGAAGTGAGTTCAAAGGGCCCACGTGGGGTTCAGGCAAGCGGTGAGAAATTGGCTAGTTTGTATAAAATAACTGCAGTTCCCAGCCTTGACTCAGACCATAGGAATGTTTTTTTGATTAGCTGAACTGAGGGCGGTCCGAGGATGGCTTTAGCCTTGAACAAGCTGAGGCTTTTCCTGGAACTGGGACTGGGGCTACGTGCAGCCCGAGGTTGCTCTTAACAGAGGACTTAATTTTAGGCTCTTCAGTAGATTATCAAGGGATAGTTTGTAAGGTTTTATTCTGTGAACCAGCCAGATTGGGGGTTCTACTGTAAATAGATATCATGCACCCCTGAACAGAGAATAGATTTTCATTTGGATTTAGGGCTTTTCCCACCTGTTAATAGTAGTTGAATTGGACAGAAGTGACTGAAGAAAAATATATATATTATGCTCTAATATTAGATAAGGTACATAAAAGAAGACCTGAATGAGATTATGCCTATGAATTCCATTGATAAACAATTCTATTCCATGCTCTGTAGTGTCTTAACTGGATATAGATACCAAGTTATTATTTTTCCCAACTTAGACAGCAACTTACTCCTAGCTTCAACTCCACCTTATATGCCAATTTCTTCTAATTTTTTATCTTCATCCCATACCAAAATATCCAACTTCCTACTTGACGTTTGGAATATCAAAGCAGAATGTCACATTCAGCATATATAAACTCAAGATCTCGATTTTGACCCCCCAAACACCTGATCTTTTATTGCTTCTTGTCTTAATGAATGGCACTAACATCCACCCAGCTGTGTAAACTAGAGTCCTAAGAACTATTCTTCACACACAATGCTTTCTTATATTCAGATCTAGTATCCATCTCATAACATTTTTCAAATCCACTCAATTCTTGCCCTCTCCATTATTACCACCTTTTCCTAAACTGCTATTCTGTCTTGACTAGACAACTGAAAAAGCTTCCTAACTGATTTTCTTGCCACCATTTTGGCTTTCCTCCATTCAGTTTTCCACACTGCAGCCAGAGTGATGTTTCCAAAATGGCCTCTATAGACTTAGGCAAACCAATACAGACCCAAATCTTTAATGCAACCTTTAAGGCATGATATGACCTATGTTCTCCAGCCACATTTCTACCTTTTCATTACTTTTTCTGCTCCAGACAAACTGGCCCCTTTAAATTTCTGCATGATATTACATAACTTCATGTCTCAGATCCTTTTTTGCATGTTGTTCTCTGTGCCTGGAATGCTTTCTGCCTGCAAGTCTTCCCACCTTTTACCCTCCACAGGTCACTTACCTTGCTAACTCCTTACCTTTCAGATTTTAGTTAAGGTGTCACTTTCTTAGGGTAACACTTTTGACTCCTCAGACTAGGTCAGGTCTATTATACATAGAAATCCCCTCTACTTTACTTTAATGGCATTTACCACAGGTGAAATTGCATGGTTATTTCTATGACTCTTTAATATCCTTATCTACCAAAAGATTAAACAAAAACTCCATAAGGGCAGAAGCAGTATCCACTGTGCTCACTACTGTATCTCTGGTGTCTAGCATGTCATGAAAACAATCAATATTTGTTGAATAATGATGACTGAAATTTTAGACACCTTAGATCTCTTTTTAACAGGTACATCAGAACTCAACCCGTCATGCTATTTGATTGACCACCTCGAATTTAACACAGCTTGGAGGGAAGAACTTTTGCTACCTTCAAGTAATATCTCAAAGATTACCTCCACTGTGATAACCTCTTTGACTCTGCCAAATAGGTTTAAGGGCATATTCTTTTGTACAATAAGTACATACTTCCCTAATGGCAGTTAACATTCTTCATTGCAGGGGGTCACTTATCTCATTCTAAAATAAGTGCAAACTCCTTTGAAAAAGACATATTTTTAAAAACATATTTGGACTCCCAGGACCTAACACAGTACCTGGCATATAGATGGCTCATATGCACGTGATAAACCAATGAACAAATGAATTCGGGTTTTATCCAAACCCTTTCTCATAAAATATGATAACATTCTGAAGCCTGATTCATGTACTTTCAATTTTAATCTTGAATTATCTCAAGCCACCAAAAGACTGGATCACAGGATTGTGTTAGCTTAGTATTTGCTGAATCAGTTTCAGTCATTTGCACTTTAATATTATGCTTTAGGCAGTTATCAAAGGTCATTAAAAAATAGCCAAACAGTTATATGTATATCTCTTCTACATTTATTGTAAGTATGTTATGAAGAGGACTGTTTATCATATTGCTTAATGTCTCTTTTATACAATGTCACACAGAAAGTTAATTTTGTAATTTAATGCTAAAAGCTTTTATCTCTGTGGAATTATTTCTGACCATAAGAAATATATACGATTGCAGACTATGAAGTCAGACAGTTCTTGATTTGAATCTTGGCTCCACAAGGGAGTTTAGTTTTGTGACACTGGACAAGATAGTTTTTCCGATCTTAGTAACTTTTTTGGTACAATGAGGATATCACCTATTCTCTGTGATCATACTGAAGATAGATATCATGTCAAAGCACCTAGCAAAGTTTCTGGCGCATAATATGTGTTCAGTATATGGTAAAAATAATTTACTTTTTTCTCTTGGCTAGTAGAAAGCACAAAGACAATGTGATATTTAATCATAGCAACTATATCAACTTTTCCACTTTTTCTCCTTCTTTCTCCTGATTTAGATAATTTTAATTTTCTTCTTTTTAAATTCAGTTTTAATTTTAATTCCAGTATACTAACATACATTGTTACATTAGTTTCAAGTATACAATATACAATTCAAGGATTCTATAGATTGTTCAGTGCTCATCATGGTAAGTGTACTCTTTAATCCCTATCACCTATTTCCCCCATCCCCCCCCACACCTTCCATCTGGTAACCATCAGTTTGTTCTCTATAATTAAGAGTCTACTTTTTGGTTTTTCTGGTTTTTTTCTTTGTTTGATATCATAGATACCACATACTAATGAAATTATATGGTATTTGTCTTTCTCTGACTGACTTATTTCACTCAGCATTATAGTCTCTAGTTCTATCCACGTTGTTGCAAGCAGCAAGATTTCATTCTTTTTATGGCTGAATAATATTCCATTGTATATGTATTCTACATTTTCTTTATCTATTCATCTATTGTTTTGAATTTTATTCTTAAAAGCTACCTCAATTAAATATGGGATAAAGTAATATAAAATACATAAATTTATTATTACTTATGAACCCTGAGCCGCAGAAATCACCATTAGTTAGAAACTCTTAAGGTTATAATTATCATATACTGATGTACAGTAGAAATGTTGAGGTTTAAGGGACAGGGAAGAAAACCTCAATATTTCTACAAGTCTTCCCCTCTTTAGGTACCACAATATCATAAATACCACCATTAGGGTTCCTCTCCTGGCAGGACTTGAAATGTAAATACATGACTATACATTAAAGTGTTATTGACTTATCATCAATATTAATAGGATCAGTATTAAAGAAAGGATTGCCTGGAAGTAAAGGACATGAAGAAAAAAAGCAATAGAAGGAAAAGAAAATGGTTAAAATATTTTAGGAAGAAAAAATCACAGAAACTGAGAGAATACCATAGAATATTGATTTTGCTTATCCTAATTTGCTTCCAGTTGACCTTATAATACTATTCTTTGGTATATAACTTAAAGATGAAACAATCACTTTACAATATGTCTTTTAACTAAAAATACACTTTGTACAATATGCACTGGAATTCATCATAGATATCTTTGTGAAAAGAATGGGGAAAAGTGGGCAAGATGATAAGTCAAAAAGGTAGAGTGAAACAGGAATGATTAATGATTAGTTGGTGCATTTATTCAAAGCATGTGATATGTGGAGAAGGCATTGGATATTGGGAAATACAAATATTAATAAGACATAAAATCTTTCCCTTCAATAAATTGTCATTCTAGTATGATAAAGAGATATAATGGAAGGGCCAGGAGAAGCGGCCAAATATTTTCATCACTTATATGGATAACTACTATGTATCATGAACGTTTCAAGGACTTGTGGGTACATCATATATATTTAAATTAAAATTTGTCATTCACATGTATTTGCATATTTTAAATATATACACATTTTATATTTAATTATAATAGCTTCCAGGTTTTGATAATCTATGTTGTACTATAAGCTTTACATATATTATCTCTGTTCTTCACAAAAAATCTGCACAATATAAAGGGCATTTTTTTCCATTTTAAAGATGAAAACATGGAGGTTTAGTGAACTAAGTAATAAGTGGTAGATATAAGAGTCCAACCCAGGCTCTATTCAACCTCATTTGGCTAATGATGTAACTGAGACAGGGTTTTCCAAGTTTGCACAGTCAGTAAAGTAGCCAACCTTTTTTTTTTTTTATATATACCAAATACTGTGACTCTGAAGTAAGCATTCTAAAACAGTTAGCCATATTGTCTCAACTATGCTATATAATCTCAGTATATTTCCTAGAGGTTTGTTTTGTTTTGTTTTGGTAAATACATGAAAGGAATAGTGTTAAAATTTATAGATAAAAATGAACTGCGAAGCAGGAAGAATATTATACATAACATTAATATGTATCAAAATATCAATAAATAGAAGCAATTTTCCAAATTTAGCATGGTTATATTTAAGGGGAATATATGCTATATTTGCATATTTAAAAATTTAAGTATAAAAGGTGGCTTTTTAAATATGAGTGAAATATTTTTTAAGTATAAAAGGTAGTATAAAGTGTGGCTTCAGTTTTAGAAACTGTAGGATTTTATTTAACTATAAGCTCAAAGAGTGAATAAGAAAGTCCTCTGATTTTACACTGTAATAATAGAAATTCAGTGTGTAGAATGAAGCAAGAGATAATTTTACTTTTTATAAATAGGTTAGATTATATGCGAAGTTCTGTATTCAAAATTGGCCACCTTATTTTAAAGAATTTTAGACCCACTAGAAGGGTACATTATCAGAGCATTGGGGGGGGTTGTTGCCCCCAAGGGGCATTTTGAGAACTTTAGGGTGTGGTTTTTGTCGTAAAGTTTAATTGTACCTTATACCTTGTAAGCATTTTATTTTATTATAAATTGTTTTTCATTGCATTTCTCATTTATATTAAAGTTCAAGTATATATAGTTTTTGATAGATTATGTGTGTAGGTAGGTTATATTAATGATAGATTATGTGTGTAGGTAAGTTATATTATCTATGAATTTAATTTTTGTAAAGGGAATATTGCAAGTATGATCTTTAGATCTGATGAGCTTAATAAGAACAACACTGGAACATATTCAGGGCACAATGATCAGGGTGGTGAGGAGACTTGAAACTGTATCATTTTTTTTAATGTTTTATTTATTTCTGTGGGAGAGAGAGAGAGAGAACGTGAGCCAAGGGGGGGGTGGTCAGAGAAAGAGGGAGACACAGAATCTGAAACAGGCTCCAGGCTCTGCGCTAGCTGTCAGCACAGAGCCTGACGTGGAGCTCGAACCCACGAACCGTGAGATCATGATCTGAGCCAAAGTCGGACGCTTAACCGACTGAGCCATCCAGGTGCATGGAAAGCGTATCATTTTGGAAACTGTGGGAGGAGTTGAGGTGGTGTGACAAAGAGAAGAGAAATACGTAGGGTAGCATGAGAATTATTTTAAATATTGATGGCTTGTCCTGCAGAATAGATACTAGAATTGTTTTATGTTATTCTGATAACTAAAATGAGATGAACAAAGGAAATTCCAGAGAGCAGATTTCAGTGAAATACAAGGGAGACTTCTCCAACACGGCATTCTATGATAGAATGCCCACCTTCACATAGTTGAAAGTTGCAAGTCACCACATGTAGCCAAGTACTATCTGCTTGAGCAACTAATACATGTGAGGTATTCAATGAAAATATGTTGAATAAATAAATAAATTTCATATAAGAGATTCAAACATTAGGTAGGTCATTTGAATTCGGTAAACTCTTAGATTCATTCTTACTCTTTAAAGTCTGTAATTAAGATTCTAATGGAAAAATGCAAGTATGCTATATATTGCTGTAAACCATGCATTTAAGAATGTGGAGCCCACAAGTGACAATAAAAAGAAAAATAAAGGCATATCTGATCTATACATAGAAATGTCAACTACCTATAGTGCAACATAGGTAATGACTATCAATCTGCACAAAATTACTGAAGTCTGTTCTAATAAAGCATAGATTATTAGCTCAATTTTGGTAAAAAGAATTTTAAGTGGACAGGCTGTATAAAACAAGGAAATATTTTTGTTCTGCTAAATTAAATTATGTGAAAAAGTATACATAGCAAGGGTTCTCATTTACTGGGTGGATAGTTTGGGGGGGTAAGTTAAAAATTGAGAAATGAGATTTAAGTCATTAACTCTCCTTATCAATAAATATTGATACTCTATCAATAGGTACTTATTAAGTATCTGTTAAATGTGTAATGATATTCTAAGTTCTGTAGAGCATCCGCAAGAAATTATGGCCAATGCCTTCGAAAAGCTTTTACTTTGGATAAGAAGATAGGATAAAAATAATACAACACTTAAAAATAATTTTTTTTAATTTCTCAACTATAAAATTATGTCAACATAAAGAATCATAAAGTAATTATAAAATGTCTTATAGGAGAGTAGAGAAAGAAATTACTCTCTACATGCTGTGGCATGGAGAGAATTTGTGGAGGAGATATAACCTTCTTGAACCTTGAAGGTTATTTGAATAATATGAGCAGCACCACGTACAAAATAGCCTAAGGGCAATTGTGTTATGGAAAAGTGGGAAACTGACTTGAACAACTAAGCTAAGCGTAATCCAATTTATAGAGGGCTTTGGAAGTCATACAGAGAAGTACCAGCAAATAGACAAATAACATAGGTTTTTGAGAATATGAATGACACAATGGGTGTATCATTTGAAGAAAATTAGATTAGCCATGGTTTACTGGGTGGGCTTGATTAGGGAGAAAACAGACTGTGGAGACAAGTAGGCTGTAATAACCCAGTCACGGGGGAATAGTGTTTTAGAATGACATACTTTGGGAATAGAACTTGGGGTAAAAACATGTCTAAATAATACTAACAACACTTGTGTATTGTGTATTGCTTGGATATGGAGAAGAAGAATTAGTCAAGTGACTACAAAATTCTGAACTTAAGAATTGAAAGAGGAAAGAAAATTTAAAAAGACAAGGGAAATGAGGAGAAGGATTTCTAAATTGTTTCAATAATTAACAAATTAATTTAAAAGGGCTCAGTTAAAAACATCCTTATGACTTGCACAATTCCTTTGAGATATATCTATCTTTTTATTTCCTCATAATAGCAGCCACAAGTACAAAACTGTATTATTCTTTGGCTTCTTATACTGGAAGATACAACAGATAAAGGCGACTTTCAAATTTGTTACTTAATAATGCTAAAACTCATGTTAAGAATTCCTAAACAGTATAGTGGTAGGTATTAAGGAAAGCAGGAAGCTACTCCAGCACTATCACTGTTCTCTCCTTTAGAAACTTAGTAAAGGATTAAAAAATAGAGAGGGATGGAGGATAGAGAAGTGAAAGAGGTGTAGAGGATTGAGTGCTGGTTGTAATTTCATTTCATCTAGATGTTCTCATTAACCATTTCTTTATCTTCACAAGAAAAACTCTATTCTGCTTAAAGAACTGCCTTTAGTATCATTCCTTTTTTTAAAGTTTATTATTTATTTTGAGAGAAAGAGCGCAGGAGTGCATGTGTGCGCAAGTGAGGGAGAGGCAGAGAGAGAGGGAGACAGAGAGTCCCAAGCAGGCTCTGCACTGATAGCATGGAGCCTGACTTGGGGAACCAATTGTGAGATCATGACCTGAGCTGAAATCAAGAGTTGGCCACTAAACCAACTGAGCCACCCAGGTGCCCCAACATTGTTGCTTTTTGAAGGCAGATACCATTAGTTTGGGCAGTACCCAAGTGATAGTGGAAATATAGTTGACATGATTTGGGAAAGCATTCTATATGCATGTGGGAAAATTAAAAGTAAACAGCATATTTTTCATATCCAAATGTCCTGGAAATTACTAATGGGACTACACAACATGAAGAATAAGTAAGATAAAAATCAAGAAGTTTGAATATCTAGATTTTGGGTTTTGTCCACATTATGTAAAAACATCTGTCTAATTTAAAATTCCAAGAAAATTTCATTCAAGCCAGTTTGATAACATATTTGGCTAGAGTAGATCACAGTGCACTGCATATACTAAGCAATCAATAAATGCAATTAATGCTAATCGTGATTTAATAAAAATTTAAGGTTTTCAATATGTTGAGTTGGTAAGTAACTAGAGTCTTAGTCTGTTGTAAAAAACACTAGGCAAATAAAACTCTTTGTTTTGTACCCTTTAACCATTTTCTCCTCCTCCCTGCTTCTGTAAACACTATTCTACTCTCTGCTTCTATGTATTTGACTTATTTAGATTCCACATATGTGAGATCATACAGTTTAATTTCTTTCTGTGTCTGGCTTATTTCACTTAGTGTAGTGCCCTCCAAGTTCATACTTGTCGCAAATGACAAGAACATCTTCTTTTTTAAGGCAGAATAGTATTTCATTATACATATCTATCTCATAATTTCTTCATTCATCCATTGCTGGACACTTGGTTGTTTTCATATGTTGGCTATTGTGAATAATGCTACAACGAATATATGTAGTGATTATTTCACTATATATATTCATAGCATGTCATCAGGTTTTACATCTAAAATATGTGCACTTTTTAAATAAAATAAAAAATAAAGTAAAAAATAAAAAGCCTTCTGGAACACCCTGCTTCCCCTTTGGACTGTGTATAGAGTCCTGGTTCAAGCAAAGGGAATTGGACTAGAACTTTTAACATCTTAAAATTTGGTTCACTCTCCTTTCTCTTTGAAGAAATTGTCATGTCCAAGAGTAGAAAGAATGAAAACAAGGTATTAGAAACATGTCATCTGTGACAAGAGAGACCTAAAACTCTTTAAGCTTTGAAACAAAAAGAGCATAATTTACATCTACAGAAACGTATGCACTTAAATGAGCTTTTTTTGTTCTCTTGCATGTAATTTCTCTTTTCTGTTCCTGCTGGGTACCAAAGACAAATCACAATAAATTTACAGTAATAAAATTAAGGGTTTAACCATGCTGTTCTTGTATATATTCATAAAGTTTTTTCCCACCTACTGATACTTGCCATGGAGTTTCAAATACTCTTTACTTCCTTCATAGGAAAGCTATTTTATCACAAACGTACAAAATGTCATTTTGAAAGCTTAATAACTTTTTAAAAATTACATTGTAGACTGTAAAGAATACAACAATTTGTGGTTGTTAAAGAAAAGTTACTGAATGCACTGAGTTAACATATGCAAACAGCAACAACTCTCCTTTCTTTTTTAACTTTCCAGTCAAATAAAAACATTTTTTGCAAGTTTTAGATGAAATCATGTTCTGAAATTTAAATCATACGCTTTCCTTGGCATGAGAAAGACTACTGACCTTCTTTAAGTACATAAAGCAGGGTGTTGCATGTTGTTTGAAGATATTTTGAGTTTACTTGTTAATGTGAGCCCTATGTGAACAAGGAGCCTTGCTTGAGTGTGTTTTGAAAGTGGAGGGAGTGCCAGATCCCAATTCTCCAGTGGAGAGCTGGCAAGTTGCCCTGCTCAATATTCATCCACTGAGCAGAAAAATATTGATGTTCACAGAAGAAAAGAATTAAATATGCATTTTTAAAGTGTAAATAAAATGTGTCACTTTATAAGCATTTGAGGGTTAGGAGGAATCAGACATTCCAACTTTTATTGACACATTGACACCAGCAATGGTAAAAAAGAAGATGGAGTGTCATAAGGCTTACTTACTGTGTCTTGAAATTCTCGTACTAATAAAAGTATTATTACTGGAAGCATATAAATATATAAGAATTATCTAATTTTACAACCTCTGCCAACAAAACAGAAGTCTAAAGTTATAATAATATATAGAGAGAGGGAAACAGAAGACATTTATTTGTCTTTTTAGCCTGTGCTTTTATTATGGATTAATTTAATCCTCTCTGAGCTATTGACTCATTGATTTACAAAACTCAGGAAATGAAGGTAGGCAATTTCACAGAGTATTTTGTTTGCTTGACTTGATAAACAGAGATTATTGGGACACGTTAAAATGGCCACATACATATATTATTGTAACACTCAATTATATTTCCTCCAATGTGTAATTTGGTCCAAGATGTCACATTGAAGTTTAGCTATCCCCAAACCCTCTGAACTTCGCAATTAACAGTCTTGACAACACTATATCAATAAGAAAAACTGGGGCAGATAGTGACTCTCAACATACATTTATTAAGAAGCATGAATGATTGAAAATAATGTTGCTTTTTGTTTGGGAGCATTTGAAAGTGATGCTGTTAACAAATTGTTTTAAATTGACATGGAACTTAAAAATGAAAAACGAGAATGATTAAAAAGTTCCAGAAAGTATGTCCCTTCTATTTCATGAGTGATTGAAGTACTGAAGTAGATATACACCTCATTTTCTTTGTGCTCATCTTTCCATTAGATGCTCAATAAATATTTCTTGAATAAATGAATGAATAAATTTTCTATTAGCTTCTTAATGAAAGGAGCTATGATTTGAACAAGTATCCTCAGAGCCCAGCAGAGTGTATGACACAAAGCCTCAGCAAAGGTTTATTCCACATTTATTCTAAAATATAGAAGAAATGTATAAATTCATCTCAAGTTTATCATCAAGTTTCTCCCTATAAACTTCAAGTTCTGCAAGATACCTCTTACCTTGAATTCTTAAGTATATGAGGAACCCCACTTAGGGCTACCTGTATAGTTAACAAAAACATCTATATGTGAAACACACAAATAGTGCCTAGCCAAGGAAGTACATAATATCAAAATAACCTTTTCAGCTTTACTGAGGTATAATTGAGAAATAAAATTGTAATATATTTAAAGTGTATAGTTTGATAACTTGAAATAAGTATACATTGAGAAAGGATTCCCCCCCAATGAGAAAATAACTCTTTTCTTGATTGTTTACTTGATTTAGGAAAGAGCAAAACTTTGAGGGACAGACATATTTGTTTGAATTCTGACTCTACCAAGTTACAAACTGTGCAATCTGAGGTAGGTTAGTAAACCTTTCTGAGTCTGTTTCTTCATTTATAGAATGTGGTTAATAATCTTTTGTTAACTAACAAATATAAAAGTTCATTGGGGTATACATAACTAACTGCATAGAACAGATACTCAGATACAATTGAGATATTCAAATTTATGATTTCCAAATGTTTTGTTTCTTAGTATCCATAGTTTTGTGAATATTCTTAAGGTACATTTAACTAAAAGGCAGTTATTTGATAAGTGATGCTTGGGTTCTGACAAGAATGCTTAGGCATTTGTCCAGAGACAAATTATAAATTCTGGGTTTGTACTATGCCTTAGTATTAATATCCCTGTGTTTGGAGGCAAAAAGATCTACATTAGAATCCTGGCTCTTTCACTTTCTAGCTCTGACTTTGGAAAAGTAATTTAACCTCTCTGAGTTTATATCCCATACCTCTAAAATGAGGATAAATATACCTACTTCACCTGTTTCTGAGGTTGTTCTGAGAATTAAATGAGGTAATGGGCATGAAAATACTTTGTAAAGTGCCAAGCACCATGAATCTGCTAAGTATTTATTATCACTGCTTTCCCTGTGTTAGATTTGGCTTGGTAGTTATGTTCATTCATTTGTTAGAACCTGGTATTTACTGGTTAAGAAAATTGATGGAGAATAATGACAGAAATTGCTTAAGAAACACATCACACATCATCTAAATAATAGATTTTTATTTCAGTCTCTAACAGAGATATGATTCATAACCTTGAAGAAAAATAAATTACTTTTTCATTTTCTAGTTCTCAAAATGAAAGCAAGAACAACTCTAATTAGTGCAGGTTAATATAAGGCTTGCAAAGGTAATAACACATAGTGAGATCCTAGATTAAGAGGAACAGTGTTATTGCAAATGTATCAGAGTGTTTCTTACTGTCAATAAGAATTTTTCATTATCCAATCTGTTTCTTTCGCTAAGAAAGGCATTGAGTCAGATTTTCCCCTGCAGTTAAACTACTATGTTAACATTTTATTAAATGGAACTGTAGTAGTTCCAAAATGCAATATAAGTAGCTCATTATTAGGGAGTAGCCTTTCCATTGTAAAAATCTGGCTTATTCATTCATGATAAGAACATCCGAAGAATGAACCCTTAACATTTACTATAAGATATTTCTCCAAATATATAACCGTTTACATTTAGAATTGACATTGAGTTGTTATATATAATGTCTTGAAACTTCAGTGATATATTAAAAATCAAAGAGCTAATTAAAATAAGCTGACAGAGGCCCTCATTCATAGGAAATCTGAAATGGTATTTTATTGCCAAGTAATGATTTTTCTGATGGCATCTGGGTAAAGGGTGGGGGCGGGTGTGGAGGCCATGAAGAGGCAGAACACTGTTGATAATAGACATTTAATCAAGAAACTATTGCAACTAATAATTGAAAAATAAATCTTTATCTATTGTAATCAGACTCTATATGTAGATCTGGGATTTGTACGGGTGACAGAAAGATTGAAATCACTAGAAGCTTTCAGCCATGAAGGAGTTGTGCACTATAAACACTCAAATCAAGATCCTTCATCCATGACAGAATGGCTTGTTACTTTGCACAAAGGACAATAAACTGGCTCATAGGCAAAGTGAGTAATTTTTTAAAACACTCTACTGCATGTATAACAATCCTTGTAACATATCTGTCAAGTACATCATTTGTAAATACAAAAGGAATTTAAAAATAAATCTTAAAGCCTGAAAATCAAGAAGAAAAACTTGGGTGGAAATCAAATGGATCCAATAAATAGGTAATCATAAAAATCGGACAAGTTACTTTGCACAAATTACCTTCTTGCTGATGTACATCCAAAATGGAAAATATTACCGAAAGATGGTTGTATTTATTTACTAAGAAGGCGAAAAAATCCAGGGGCTAGAATACATATATTTTTAAATTTTTCTATCTTCCTGATGAAGCTTTAGTGAAAATAAATATGTAAGTAACAGACATACATTTAATTTCTGTAGATACAAATGACTCAGAGTTAATTGTACAAACAAAAACAGGTTTGCTAAAGAGAATGCTTCCATAACACAATTATGAATGTAGATGTAACTTTAATTTTCCAATAAAGGGAAGTTAGTGTTATTTTTCCTTTGATAAGATGCTGCAAAAGATACTTTAGTCAAGTCTAAAACAACAACAACAATAATAAAAACTAGAAGTGTTTTG
The DNA here is from genome assembly GCF_003009895.1 of Hyaena hyaena. Classification (NCBI taxonomy): domain Eukaryota; kingdom Metazoa; phylum Chordata; class Mammalia; order Carnivora; family Hyaenidae; genus Hyaena; species Hyaena hyaena. The sequence continues at coordinate 107,198 of NW_024080779.1, read as the reverse complement.
AAATGGAATCAAAGATTAGGATAAAACAAAAACAGAAACGACGTACATTTCTAAAGAATCAATTAGCTTTCATTTGAATTCCATCAAGGTATAATAAAGGATGTTTGCCAAAAATCATTCTATATTTGAGGAATTCACTTATGCTAAAAATAAATTATATTTTTAATAGGTAAATGTATTCATTGTTTAGTGTGAATAAAAGAAAAATTACTACAGAAGGTTTTCCCACATTTAGCCTCAAATTAACATTCAACAAAGTTTCATTAATGTATATCTTGGTGGTTAGGCTGAAGGATGAAGAGTTAACATATACTTCACTTCCTCAAATTTTAATATACCTCACTTACTTGAATTCTCTCCTTAACAAAAACTAGAGTGTGTTTTCTCACCACACTCCTCTCTCTCTCTCTCTCTCTCATTCTCTCTCCCCTTCCAATCCTCCCTCCCTCCCTTGCAGACACACACGTATACATGGACATAGGCGCGCGCACGCGCATGCACACACACACACACACACACACACACACACACTATGCTTTCAAGGAAAAGAGTCACTGTGAGGATGTTTTCAATCTACATAAAGTTATTCCTTTTTGGGCAATATACAAAAGAGTTACAAGATATGCAAATTTTAAAATTTGTGACAGAATAACTTTAGGAAGCTATTCTGAAATGGTAAACAAGAAAAAAATCATTATAAATGATAAACATGGAAATTTAGTTATCAATAGATTTTTTAAAAAGATGACTACTTCTGATATAAAAATGTACCTTTTAGACACTTTAAAATATGCTGAACTTAGTAGAACTACAATTAATAAAAATGGTTGAGGGGTACCTGTCTGGCTCAGTCAGAAGAGCTTGTGTTCTTTTGATCTTGGCGTTGTGAGTTTGAGCTCCACTTTAGGTGCAGAGATTACTTAAAAGAATAAATTCTTTTTTTTTTTTTAATTTATTTCTAGGAGAGAGAGAGACAGCGTGAGCAGGAGAGGGTCAGAGAGAGAGGGAGTCACAGACTGAAACAGGCTCCAGGCTCTGAGCTGGCTGTCAGCACAGAGCCCGACGCGGGGCTCGAACCCACGAACCGCGAGATCATGACCTAAGCGAAAGTCGGACGCCTAACCGACTAAGCCACCCAGGCACCCATGCACAGGTGGATTTTAACTAAGAGGAAACAAAAGAATAAAATCTTAAGGGGCACCTGGGTGGCTCAGTCGATTAAGCGTCTGACTCTTGGCTTCTTCTCAGGTCATGATCTCATGGTTTGTGGGTTTGAGCCCTGCATGTGTTTTTAATTCCCTCTCCCTCTCACTCTCTCTGCCCCTCCCTTGCTTGCTCTCTCTGTCTCTGTCTCTCAAAATAAATAAATAAATACTTTAAAAATCTTTTAAAAAGAAAAAAAATATTTAAGAAGTAAAAATGGTTGAGGAAAGAGGTATTAATGGATATCTGGGGTTTTGTTTGCTGCTCTTTTCTGTTTTTGTTTTTGTTTTGATTGATCAAGTCTTAAGAACGGTTTCTTGCTTCAATATCAGATGTTTAAGAACTTTTTTCATTTTCTTTTCTTTTTATTTATAATTTTAACCTGAGAAGGTGAAATTTATTTTTTTCTAGCTTTATTAACATATAATTGGCAAATAAAATTGTAATATATTGAAAGTGTAAAACATGATGATTTAATATATGTGTACATTGGGAAATTAATCAATAAGGAAAAATGTAGAATTTACAAAGATATGGAGATTAAAGAATATGCTCCTGAACAACTAATGTAGCAAAGAAGAAATATTTAAAATATTTTGAGACAAACTGAAAACACAACATATCAAAAGTTATAGGATGCAGAAAAAGCAGTTTGGAGAGTGATGTTTATAATGATAAATGCCTATATTAAGAATAAAGTAAGATCTCAAATAAATAATATAACTTTATAGTTCAAAGAATTAGAAAAAGAACAAATTAAGCTCAAACTTAGTAGAAGGAAGGAAATAACAAAGATTGGAAGTAAATAGAGACTAAAAGGACAACAGAAAAGATCAACAAATCTTAAAGCTGTTTTTTTTTTTTTTAAGATAAACAAAATTGACAAACCTTTGGCTAGACTCTAAAAAAGAGAGAAGGCTCAGGGAGCCTGGGTGGCTCAGTCGGTTAAGCGTCCTACTTAGGCTCAGGTCATGATCTCAAGGTTCGTGGGTTTGAGCCCCATGTCTTGCTCTGTGCTGACAGCTAGCTCCGAGCCTGAAGCCTGCTTCAGATTCTGTGCCTCTCTCTCTCTCTGACTCTACCCTGCTCATGCTGTCTCTTTCTCTCTCTCAGAAATAAATTTTAAAAAAATTTAAAAATTTTAAAAAAAGAAAGAAGACTCAAAGAAATAAAATCAGAAATGAAAGAAGAGACATTACAACTGATACCACAGGAATACTAAGGACAAGAAACTACTATAACCGATTATATCCCAACAAGTTGGATAACCTAGAAGAAATGGAAAATTCCTAGGAACATACAAACTACAAAGGCTGAATCATGAAAAAAATAGAAAATATGAACAAATCAATTATAAGTAAGGAGATTAAATGACTAATTTTAAACTTCCCAACAAAGAAAAGTCCAGGACCAGATGGTTTTACTGGTGGATTCTACCACACATTTATTGTAGGCCTTTCTAATTGTATAGTCTACATGCTTTTCTTAAAAAGGTAGTATGGCCATAAAATAATAAGATCATTAATGTAAACTGTGGAGTGCATGGAAATTACTGTTTTACATATTAGTTCTCATAGCAGAATAGTATGTCTAGAAAAAATATACTTCATAGAACTTTAGCTAGGAAGAACTCTAGCTTTAAGGACCTGAAAGTAAGTTTTTAAAGCAGATTCCTGATATTATCTCATTTCCTTTACATTCAGAAAGGAAAGGAGTTTTCTGCTCCCTAAAGAATATAATCTAAACTTGTGAACTTTGGATGTTTATTACTACTAGCTTGTTTTAATAAGAGAAAAGAATAAATAGAAAACCATTTCTCAGAATAATTTATCAAAATTCATACCATAATACAGGAAAACTGAGGATATTATTATTATTAATATTAACACTGAAGATATTATTACATAAAAAACTGTTACGTTAAGCAAACCTAGTAACCTATGGTTTGTGACATGTGACCACTTGCTCACTGGGTATTTTATGTAACTGTTTTATTTTATTTATAGACCATACATGTAAACTTCTATTTTAAAAATAATATCCTCTGCATTTTAGAAATTATTTACTTGTACCTGCAAGCACAGTAATTTTAAAGAAAAACTTTGTTATTTAAATCACATAACAAATTCATATTTTCCCAAGATGGTAATAGTTCTGTTTAGTTCATTTTTGTCTGCTATGGATCACATAAATGTGTATAAAATGTTGCTTTGATTTATGAACCACATTACATATCTAAAGGTTTCAATTCATTAGCAGTGAATATAATGACTCTGGAAGCATTGAGGTGTCTCATGTCATATGTAGCTATCTAATGTCCAAAAGCCCTGCAGTAAAAGTCTAATATCCACTGGGTAGAAAATTTATATCAAGGCAAAACTTTTTAAGAATAAAAAATGTCTTTATAGTTGTTTTGTCAAATGAACAAAAGCGATCATCTGCCTGACATGCAGGGTGGTACTTTTTTTCCCCTAAGAGTATGAAATTCACAACACTTTGCTTTCAGCTCTAATCTGTTGTATTGTTTAAATAGTAGGAGTGCTGAAACATAAGATTGGGATCAGATGTAAGGTCACATAGCCATTCCTATATCTTTTACAAGAAACAGATTTTTTTGGACAATTTTGCTTAGGGTAGGAATGTTTTTCACATTTCAAATTAATAGACAGATTTGTAATTCTTACTCTAAAAGCCATTAAATAGTATTTGATATTATTTAATTTATAAGAATTTAATATTCTCCATTAATAATAATAAATAGGAAATCACACAATTTGGACTCTGTGTATAGATGACATTTCTAAAACATCATAAATTAGAAAGATTTTGGTCAAACTGGTTGCATGATAGTCATTAAAACAATTTTTTTAAGTTTATTTACTTATCTTGAGAGAGAGCAGGAGAGGTGCCGAGTGAAAGGGAGAGAGAGAGAATTCTATTCTCTATGTCCTTCTCCCTCTGCCCCTCCATTGCTCATGCTCTATCCCTCTTTCTCTCCCAAACAAATGAATGTTAAAAAAAGAAAAAAAAAAAGAAAAAAGAAGAGTCTGCATGACATAGTATCTAAATTTCCTTCATTTTTGAAATGTTATGTTTATATGACTTTAGTCAGAGTTCAAAGAAGTAAGAATCAATGCATTGACTACATACAGCGTAGAAAATGGAGAAAAAAAGACCATTGATTTTTAAATTCATTTTGACTGATGCCATGAAAATGGGCATGAAACAATCTTATAAACATAATCTTTGAATGTCATTCGTTCTGTTTAGAAAACATCCTTTCTCAATTCTTTATTTGGCTCATTCATATTTATGCTTCAAGATTTCTATCAATGTCTACCTCATTCAGGAAGACTTCTCTTTTCTTCAGAAAGCATTCTTTCTTCACTGCTATATCATATACCAGGAGAGATGACCTTCATTTTAATAATCTGTGCCTTTACACTTCTCTTCTTGCTGCTTCATGCAGCTTGACATCTTTTATTGCCTGGCTACTTTCTACTCATCTTTTGTTAGCTTAAGTAATATCTCTCAAAGTATCTCTCCATTGACTTAACCTCCTTTCCTACCTGGTTGAATGTCCCTCTTTAGAGTTCCAATGTCATCCTACCCTTATCTCTTTCAGAATGATCAACAAATTTTATTAAAATGAGGTATATATACTTGGCTTTCTCAATCATATGATCTGAGAAGACAGGGGTCATATCTGATTCATTTTTACAAACCTAGAGTCATTGCCTTGATTGGAGTGTGATCAATGTATATTTGATAAACTGAATTTAAGTGGTGATTCAATGCAGAGGTACCTCACTAGTTTGACTTAAGGCTAGATAATACACAAAGATGCAGTGCATAAGCCAGCTACCATAGTCCTTAATAAACATCTGAGCATTGACAACATTTCCAATAACAGTAAGTTATACCTTACAAAGATGGATTTTTTTGGGGGGTTCAAACATTAAAAGGGTTATAGTGAACTTAGTGGGTGAATCCCATACATAAGTCAATTTTTAAAAATAAAATAAAATAAATTCATTTTCAAATAGAAATTAGCATAGTATGCTGGCTGTTAAACTTTCCCCACTGGTGTTCTCAGCAGCTATAGTCTGGGGTTTAAGAGAAAGATAAAACACTAAAGAAGCTGATGATAAGTTAATGAGGAACATGGGCATAGCTGATCACAAACTCCTAAGAAGAGACTAGCATAAAGAAAAGAATCCAGACTTGAAGCCAAACTTGAAGCCATATAGTAAACCATGTTTATACAGCACAGTTACCAATTCCTTGGCTGCTGTGAAGTATAACTCTTCTCTCCCTTGCTCTCTCACTCCCTTCCTTCTATCATTTGATAAATACAGACACTTTGACAGACCCTAAAAGGAGGGTTGGATTCAAAGATTAATACATAGTCTCTGAATCTTCTCAAACTTATGAAATATGTACACTCAAATGTATAGTTCACTTTGACTAAGGCTAACAGGTTCAACAAAATTAATAGCTTTATCATTATTGTAAACATAGCTTTACTTGTTAAAGTGTTGCTGATCCAGAATTAATATGTGTCATCTTCATTAATTCACTCCCAGTTGGTATGAATACAAGCATTTCATATCAATTTATTTGGGGGTGATCTGTCTTTTGTGGAAAATATTTGTATATGTAGTTTTTTACTTTAATGAAAAACATCCCATTATTAGAGACTATGAAGGAAAAGTGTGGATACTTTTTGTCTCTCTTTTCATATTTACATATTTCATTAGATTTGGCTTTAGGGAATGATATTGCATGTTTAAATGACACCTCTGATTATATCATTCCTCTGATAGGCAATGTTACTCAGTAAAACATAACACTTCAAAGAATTGTCATATTAAGTATTTCAAAAATGATAAATTAGCAACATGAGAATTTAAGGACATGATGGTGGATTGGGGAGAAAGCCGTTAAGTATGACCCCATGATGTAAGCAAATATACATATGATGTGTTATGAGAACACTAGAATTGTACATATTTTTTAAAAATAGCATTTAAGATTGTTAATTGTACTCATTATTATAACACCAGAACATCATAGAATCTCTATTAGATAAAGTAGAATATTCATCTTGCAATATACATTACCATTTGTGGTATATCAGTGACATCAATAATTATTGCCTTAGGCTACAGCAACAGCAACGAAGGAAAAAATAAGTCTGTGTGGTTCATTTCATAACAGAAGACATAGAGTCCTTGGAATTGAGATGTCACACTTGAACACATTCTGTGTTCAGCAAATAATTTCTGAATGTCACTGATCCTACATCGTTTTTAAAAAGCTACTTCCCCTTACTTTGAAAGATGTGTTATGCTGCATTTCATTACTTTTCTCCTTACCTCATTCTTCCTTTGTCTTAAGATAAGTGATGAGGGTTTCGGTGAAGATTAAGCACTAGCAGGCAGTAATGCAATGGTGCAAACAGGGTTTTAATTGGAACCTCAAATCCTGTGGAAAAATAAGAAATTAAATCATTAATAAAATTCATTTCCCAGAAGACACTAAGTTGATATATGTTATGTTAAAAATCCTTAATTATTTTCTCCTATGAGATTTTTATAGACATATTTGTGAAATCTAAAATTCACTAGCCAAGGCATACTAAGGTTATGTAATGAAACTACAGCCCTTCTAAAGTTCCAAATATCAAGGAGTAAATAAGAAATCCATCCTTTACAAAACTTTAGCATTTTTATGTCAACATTAATTCTCATGCTCCGCTACAATGTTACAGTACATTCATTACTTAATGCAATCTTGGAAGTACTACAGAAGTATTTCATTATGACTCAAGCAAAACCATGGCACAGTGTTAAGCAATTCAAGCTATCACGTGGCTGAAAGTTTAGAATGAAATGTCATTTCTCTGAAGACTTGCAAAGATTCTAATTACAAATGCCCCATTAAAGAAAATCATAGGAACAATCTTCTGGTGGTCCATAGGTTATATCAGGTATGTGACTAAAGCATATTATATGAACAAAAATACAGAAGACAGATGAGGTGGAGAATTATGATCTCATCTAAAAAACACTTCATTATGCATTTGGCCCACTAACAATTATTAAGAAATTCTGGACCCAGTTTTGCTTAAAAGCAATGTAAAAAGAGTTTATAGTGAAGAGTTTAAATCTAGTTGGGGGAAGCAACTGTAAATGTTATGACTACAAATCAGTCCATATATATTGTAGGTAATGATTCTAAGGTAATGATTAACCATTCAATTGGCACATTATTGCACTTCATAATTACTTTGGGTGATCTATTAAAAAATTTTAAAATATTTATTTACTTTTGAGAGAGAGAGAGGGAGGCGCAGAGAGAGGAGGAGACACAGAATCTGAAGCAGGCTCCAGGCTCTGAGCTGTCAGCACAGAGCCTGACGTGGGGCTCAAACCCAGAAACCATGAGATAATGACCTGAGCCAAGTCAGTCGCTCAACCAACTAAGCCACCCAGGTGCCCCGTGGGTGATCTAATTTAGAGAATCCTTTGTGTAAAGGATGTGTTTCTCTATTTTATAAGTATTAAGATGAATATCTATGTATAAGATACATGCTACATTCCATAGTATGTTCTATAAAGACATGCACATGCCACTTTTATGTGTCACCTTTTAGTCTTTGGTAATAAATGTAAACAATGAAAAATTATATATAGTATAAACATCTAACATCTTTACTTTCCCTTGGGTCATTGATTTCAATCAGCTTATTTGTTTGATAAACCTTCATACAGATAAATCTAAAGTCTATAGTACTGGCATTTAAAAGGTCATACATTTTTTTCAGGTGTATTCTATCAAAACTGCCATGCTACTGTATTTATTCTGTCATATGCTGATGAGAGGGTGTATACCAAAGATTATCATCATGATTGCAGTTTTCCTCTGCTTCTGTCTGCTGTTTTTAATGTATCATCTTGATATCCCAACTATTCTTTGCATTTTGATAAAGACATTCAAGTCCACTCTTTCAACAAATATTTGTTGATCACTGCAAACGTTCAACTGAGTGCCATGCAAAATAAAATTAAATAAAAAATGAATCAGACATGAATTCTGCCTTCAAGATGCTTATAGACTAAAAAGGGAGATGACAACTCTACTAAAAAGAAAGTAAAATATAAGTATCACAAGAAACATAGTGAGCAAAAAAGCTAAACTAGTTCAGAGAAAAAAAGTTTGCTTCCAACTGTAATGATCAAGGAAGATTCTGTGGAATATATGGCACTTCTGAAGGTCTTAAAATTATATGCACAACTAGAGATCAAACAATGTATTGGCAGAGAGGAAAACTACATGAGAAAAAGGTTTAAGGGGAAAGCACGGGACAGATTTGGAAACTAGTGGACAGCTTTATTTAGCTGAATTACATGGTACTTGGATTAAGGTAGTAGAGGTAAGGCATGAAGGATAGATGATTTTCAGACAATGGATAGACGTAAATATAAGCCTAAGGAAATGGAACTTGTTTCTCTAGGCAGTAAGACTCACTAAAGGTTTTGTGATCCAAGGTGTGACATGACAGAATTTTGTTTTACAAAGATTAATTAGGCAGAAACATAAATAATGAATTTGAGAGTAGGAAGTAGATGATAGGCATAGGGGCAGTTAGGAAGATATTTGTGATTATGTATATGAGAGATATTAAGGACTTGAATTAAGACTGAAGCAATGAAAATGAAAAAAAAATTGGGACACATGTGACAGATACTTTTCTAGGTACACCACAACTGACTATAGGCCTCTCAAATGCTGAGCCTGGAGAACTGGGAGGATGGTGATATCAGCAACAGTGATGGGGAGTATAAGAGAATGAAGTAGTAGCTGTTATAGAAGAGGATAGGAAAGAAATTTGATTTATTTTAAATTTGTAGTGCAAGCAGGAGGTGGCCCTGGAGGTATATGGAAAGGTATAACTGGTGTCCAGAGAGTTCTAGACTGTATAAATAGATGTGGGAAGCATCTGCATTCATTCATTCATTCAATTAACATTTAATGAGCACCCAAGATATACCAGACATTAGAGGTGTAAGGATAAATACTATACAGCACCCTGTACCAGGGAGCTAATCTTCTGATAAGGGAGAAAGTCCCAGTAATAGAAAATTATTATGATTAAATATGTCACGTTCAGTAACTGAGGTTTGAATTCATAGAATCATAGATATGGGGTACCTGATACATCTTAAAAAATAGGATATATATGAAAAAAAGGGACACTTGACCTGAGTTTTAAAGGCTAAGGAAATATTCACCAAGTAAAGGGGCAGTATTTGACCTGACAGAAACAACAGGAGCAAAGATATGATGGCACAAACACTTCGGTGTGTGTGAAAATATTACAAGTGTTTGCTGTAGCAACAAGAAAGATTTAGGAGGAAATAGTACAAATGTGGTTTAGGGTAGATTGCCAATGTTCTTGGACACAAAAATAAGGCACGTGGATGTATGTAGTAATCAATGGAGAGCTCGTGAATGTTTTGGGGTACTAGAGTGATTTAACTATATCTGTGCTTTTTTTTAAAAATTTATTTATTTTGAGAAAGAGTAAGTTGGGGAGGGGCAGAGAGGGAGAGAGAGAGAGAGAGAGAGAGAGAAAAAAAATTGCAAAGAGGCTCTGCACCATCAGCATGGAGACCTATCTGGGGCTCGAGCTCATAAACTGTCAGACAATGACCTGAGCTGAAGTCAGACACGTAAAGGACTGAGCCACCCAGGCATTCCTAATTATATCTGTGCTTTAAGAAAATTAATTTAGTAGAGGAGTGCAGGATTAATTAGAATGAGGAAAACCTGTAGTTATGATGAGACTGGGTGTCATATGTAAATGATGAATCACTAAATCCTATACCTGAAACTAATATTACACTGTATGTTAACTAATTGGAATTTAAATAAAAACTTGGAAGAAAGATTTAAAAAAGGAAAAACCTATAGATGGAGGGATCTGTTAGGCTGTGGCAATATTCAAGATGAAAATAATGAGGGTCTTACACTAAAGAACTGGAATAAGTAATCAAAACAGGAAACAGAGACAAGATATATTATAGAAGCAAGAGTGGGTAGAATTGACTGTTTTGATGTGGTAGGAAACCATAATTATACTGTTTATAACTGCATTCTCAAGCTATATTGAAATTACTTAGCTCAGTGATGGTTACATAACACATCAGACAAATAATTTATATAAATCAATCTCTCTTACTAAGCTAATGCTATATTATATCTAAAATCACTCCTCATCATAGCTCTATCCACATGTGCATAGCTGTGATAGCATCATAATTCACTTAGAATTCATGAAAAAATATTTATAAGTACAATGCTTTTTCTTTTATTTTTCCATTAGGTTTACTGTAGAACTAGGAATGTTGGCTTTTAACAAACCCATGTTTTATTCTGCAGTAGCTCCATAGACAAGAGTCCAAGTGGAATTCAGTTTCAATTTTGCTTATTTTAACTAAGATTCATTATTACTTGACCTATGAATTTAAAAAGCTGACAAGGACACATAGTCCATGTTTTTTCCTCATGTTTATGCATACTTATTTTGAAAGGCAATTTACCATAAAATGGGAAAATAGTGTACAAAGTCTTTCGATGGATGTAGAGATAGGTAGATAGATATAGATAAAACTAGATAAGCAGATCTATAGAGAAAGATATTTCACTCAGGTGTATTTCATCATAGCTAAAGCACACTTTGAGTTTTGACTTATTTTAACCATTTGGGGTAGAAATCTTTCTTTTTTAAAAATTAAAAGAATGTTTATTTCTATTCCTGAGAGAGAGATACAGAGTGTAAGAAGGGGAGGGGCAGAGAGTGAGAGCGACACAGAATCTGAAGCAGGCTCCATGGCTCTGAGTTGCTAGTACAGAGCCTGAAGTGGGGCTAGAACCCATGGACCACGAAATCATGACCTGAGCCAAAGTCAGACACTCAACCAACTGAGCCATCCAGGCACCCTGGGTAGAAATCTTTCTAAACTTTAATGCTCTTACACTTGCTTTCCAGAGAAAACATTGCCCATAAATTCAACACTTCTCTATTAGTCCCTAGTCATCTGTTTTACCCCCAATTATTATAGTATTTATGAGAGCTAAAGGGGCTATTGAAAAATATAAAGATGGTTAGTGAAGCTGTCTTCCACTTGGTGGACTAGATTTTTTGAGTAATTAATTTGATTTCATTTTAGATTTTTTTGATCTCCTTTCTTATCAAGTTGTTAACTGTCACTTATTGCTGAATTGGTATAGCAGGTTATGGTAGTCTCTTTATTCCCTCTAAATTTGGTGCTTGTAATCTACTGGTAACTGGGGAATGTCATACAAAATTTATTAGACTTGTGTCTAAAATAAAAGTAAATATGGTCTATGTAAGTGTCATAAGACTTGTTTATATACAAAGCATAAGAATCATAGTGCTTGGATTCTGGTTCATGTTTATTATTGGGCCTACACTAAGGTTTCATAGTGTGGCTTCAGTGTTTCTGTGGTGTTCTGGAGGTTATGCCTCTGTTTGTATATACTAACCCTGATAGTGATGTAATGATAAAAATGTCAAGTTTGGGAAAGAGGGATCTAGCATAGAATTTAATACAATTTAGTAGCCAGTTGATCTAGGCACAAGAGTCATAAGCCTTTGAGAAACCTATAAATGATCATGAAGACAAAACAGACACAAATGCATACACACAAATGTATTTTCCAGCTTCCTAATCAAAGGCCTATAAAGGTAAAAATTTAAAAGAAGTGACTCTTAGGAGAATACCAGTTTTTCTCTAGACCTTACTCTTAACCTTCATATATCTTAATGTTCCAAAACATAAAATGAGAGGGTTATGCTGAATGGGCTTTAAGGTTGCTTCCATCTCCAACATTCTAACAGTCTGTGATTATTAAAAGACATAAAAACACCCAATCTCTGAGCCAGAAACACATTTTGAATTATAGAGTTTGATATTTTTATTTGAATTTTGTAAATTTTAAGCTGAATGACTTAAACCTAAGAGGAAATAGGATCTTTCAGAACCTGGCTTTGAGAATAGATCAGTAAAAATTAACCAGTCTAATAAGCTTCTTCATTACCTTAATTTTTTCTAAAGGGAGTAACTAGACTGTTTGTGTCTAGTCACTTGTGTCTTTTAGTATAGCAGATGAAGAACTTGGTCCAGTCTGATCATCAATTAAAAATAATTCATTTTTGGGGTGCCTGGGTAGATCAGTTGGTTAAGCGTCTGACTTCTGCTCAGGTCATAATATCACGGTTTGTGGGTTTGAGCCCCGCATCGGGCTCTGTGCTGACAGCTAGCTCAGAGCCTGAAGCCTGCTTCAGATTCTGTATCTCCCTGTCTCTCTGACCCTCCCCTGCTCATGCCCTCTCTCTCTCTCTCTCTCAGAAATAAATAAAACATTTAAAAAAATAAAAAAAAATTCATTTTGGCCAGCAAATGGAGCTATTTGGTGGGATGTCTTAACTCCATTAGTAAAGCCCTTAGGAGATCAGACAATCTTAATTTACCAAACTAACATACCATATATTGAAAATAACACTGAAGGAACAACTAGGAAAAAAAGTTGGAGGCCTTTGCATTTTTCTTTTTTTCTTTTTTTAAAATTTTTTAATGTTTTTACTTATTTTTGAGAGACAGAGAGAGACAGCATGAGTAGGGGAGGGTCAGAGAAAGAGGGAGACACAGAATCTAAAGACAGACTCCAGGCTCTGAGCTGTCAGCACAGAGCCCGATGCAGGGCTCGAATCCACGAACCGTGTGGTCATGACCTGAGCCGAAGTCGGATGTCCAACTGACTGAGCCACCCAGGCGCCCCTGCATTTTTCATCATTACATGGACTAAGAAAGTGTCTAAAATAACACTAAAACTATTTGACCAACAAATGTTGCAACTGTATTCAGTCTCCTCTTTCTGAACAGAACTAAAATCAAGATAATGTATACTAATTTAATCTCCAATAACTGGAAAATCATCACAAATAACAGGTAATATTTACTGAAACTTACTATGTATTAGAATTGTTTTAAGTGCTTCAAATTCATCTTTTCTTTCAATTATGTCAAAGGCCTAGTGAGGTAGGCGCTATTATTATCCTGATTTTAGAAGTAAGGCAATAGAGACACACCAAGATAAATAAATTGCCCAAGGTCAAATAGCTACTAAGTGATGAAGTCAACACTTGACCTCTTGGGTCTATTGAGCTGAAGATCAGGTTGAGCTGTGGTTCACCATTGTGATTTCATAATAAAAATCCCGTTTGAGCAAATTAAAATAAAATTCAAATAAAATGGAAAAATACCCTACTTAAAATAAAAGTAAGTTGTCTTAAATGCATTATTTATTTGCAAGTAAACAATTAGTTCAATCATAGCTGAGTCTTATTTATTTCGTTAAGATTTTGTAGAATTTATATATAAAACTTTTTTAAAGTTTTCATTTAAATTCCGGTTACTTAACATACAGTGTAATATTAGTTTCAGGTGTACAATATAGTGATTCCACACTTCCATAAACACTTGGTTTTCATCACAACAAGTGCACTCCTTAATCCCCATCATCTATTTCACCCATATTCCTACCCACTCCCCTCTGGTAACCATCAATTTGTTCTCTATAGTTAAGAGTCTATTTGTTGGTTTGCCTCTCTCTCTCTCTCTCTCTCTCTCGCTCTCTCTCTCTTCCCCTCTCATTTTTTCCCTTTTTTCATTTGTTTTGTTTCTTAAATTCTACATATGAGTGACATCATATCGTAATTATCTTCCTTTGACTGACTTATTTTGCTTAGCATAATACTCTCTAGCTCCATCCACATCATGGCAAATGACAAGATTTCATTCTTTTTTTTAAGGCTGACTAATATTCAATTGTATGGAATGTGAGAACATATTTGCCAATTACATATCTGATAAAGGGTTAGTATCCAAAATGTACTTAAAACTTTTTAATCAAAACAATTTGATATGTTTTGAAAGCTGAAAGTTATATCTATACAGCTTATATCTATCTATACACGCATATATGTATATATATTTTATTTCAAATTGCTATAATTCAGTCTTTCTTACTAATTCAAATAAGCTTTAGCTTGAATTATTCAACCTAAATAGAGTTCTAGTATGCATTGTCCTTCACTTAAACGGCTCCTTTTCTTTTTTGAGAATAATTTTTCTTCAACTTTATTGAGGTAAAATTGCATATGATAAAATGCATCCACTTTGCATACACAGTGTTTTAACGAATGTGATTATTGGTAATGTTTTAGCACCAATGGAATATTATCAGTAAGCCATTTTTACTAATAAATAAAATTGCATTTCTATTATTCAGATGTCAATGAAAGCTAACTAGCAATCACATAATAATCATCAAACATTTTAAGCAACTCATGTCTCCAAAAGACATACAATTGCTCAAATTTTGTATTGCTATTTTCTGGGGAAAGAGTATTCAGGATGCTTCCAGAAGAGAAGGGGCAATAATGTATTCCAAGAGTCTCAAGCTATCTGGCACATAGTAGGCTTTCAACAAGTATTATTTACTGAATGAATAAATGGAATGAAATAGTGATAATAAAAGTAAATGTGAGAAAGTAGTGTGGGAACAAATATAGACACCTTACCAAAGAGATACATTCAAGGTATTTGAGGGTAAAATCCAGTGACTAGAGATTAATGATGAAGACTTCCCCTAAGTTACCTGTAGAGGCATCTAAATTGGAAGATAGATGTAAAATTATCTCTGAAGATGATGTAATCTTATATGTAGCAAACTCTAAAGATTCCACAAAAACTGCCAGAACTAACAAATTCAGCAAACTAGCAGAATCCAAAAATGATGCTCAAAAATAATGTTCCATTTCCATGCACTAACAATCCAAAATGAAATTAAGAAGCAATTCCATTTACAATAGCATCAAAAAGAATAAAATATTGAGGAATAAACTTAGTCAAGGAGGCTATAGACTTACAAACTAAAAACTACAAAATGTTGCCAAAAGAAAGTTAAAAGACACAAATAAATGTAAAAAAATCGATCTTTATGAATTAAAGGACAAAATTGTTAAGATGTAAACACTACCCAAAGTGATTTACAGATTTAATGCAGTCCCTCCCAAAATACCAATGAAGTTTTCTGCAGAAAACTTCCATCCTAAATGTCAAATGGAATCTCAGGTGACCACATAATCAAACCAACCTTGAAAAAGAAGAACAAGTGGGGAAGTCTCCCACTTTCTGATTTCAAAACTTAGTACAGAGCTACCATAATTAAAACAATGGTAGTGGCATAAAGACAGACAAATAGACCAGTGGAATAGATTACAGAGCCCCAAAATAAACCCTTGCATATATGGTCAAATTATTTTCAACAGGAGTGCTAAGATCATTCAATGGGGAGGAGACAATCTCTTCAACAAATGGTGTTGGGAAAACGAATATCCACATGTAAAATAATCAAAATGAACCTTTACTTTATACCATATACAAAATCTGAATGAAAATGGATTGAAGACCGATATATAAGAGCTGAAACTGTGATACTTTTTTTTTAAATATTTTTATTTATTTCTAGGAGAGAGAGAGACAGCGTGAGCAGGGGAGGGTCAGAGAGAGAGAGAGATACAGACTCTGAAATAGACTCCAGGCTCTGAGCTGGCAGTCAGCACAGAGCCCGACGCGGGGCTCAAACCTACGAACCGCTAGATCATGACCTAAGCGAAAGTCGGACGCTTAACCGATTAAGCCACCCAGGCGCCCCTGTGATGCTCTTAAAAGAAAAATCAGAATTTGGCAATGATTTCATAGATATGACACCAGAAAATGGCCAACAAAAGAAACAAATAAGGTTGGAATTCATCAAAGTTAAAAACTTTTGTGCATCAAACAACCCTATCAACAGAGTTAAAAAGCAATCCATGGAATGAGAGAATATATTTTCAAATCATATATCTAAAAAGGGATTGGTTCCCAGAATATACAAAGAACTCCTATAACTCAGCAATAAAAACCCAAACAACCCTATTAAAAGTAGGCAAATAACTTGAATAAGCATTTCTTCCAAGAAGATATAAAAAATGGCCAATAAACATATGAAAAGATGATCAATATCACTAATCATTAAGGAAATGAGCACCAGGTGTTGTATGTAAGTGATGAATCATGGGACTCTACTGAAACCAAGAGCATAATGTATACACTGTATGTTAGCTAACTTAACAATAAATTATATCTAAAAAAACAAAGGAAAATGAAAATCAAAACCACAATATGATGCCACTTCACACCCATTAGGATGGCCATTATCAACAAAAAATAAAAACAACCAACCAACAAACAAAAACACAGAAAATTACAAGTGTTGGTGAGAATGTAGAGAAGTTAGAACTCTTGTATATTGGTGGTGGAATGTAAATGGTGCAGCCACTATAGAAAACAGTATGGCAATGTCTCAAAATATTAAGCATTGAATTACCATATGATCCTAAAATTCCACTTTTGAGTATATACCCAAAAGAAATCAAAGCAGAGACTTGAATAGATATTTGTTCACCTATATTTATAACACCATTATTCACAATAGCTTAAAGTTGAACACAACACAAGTGTCCATAGATGGATGAAGGGATAATCAAAATGCCATATACAGTGAAATACACAATGGAATCTTATTCAGTCTTAAAAGAGAAGGAAATTCTGACATGTGCTACAACATGGATAAACCTTAGAGGATGTTATTTTAAGTGAAATTAGCTAGTTATAAAAGGCCAATATAGATTCCATCTATGTGAGGCACCTGGATTTGCCATATTCATAGAAACTGAAAGTAGAATGGTAGATGCCAGGGACTAAGAGCAGGGAAGGATGGGGGTTAATGTTTAATGGTTTATGAAGTTTCAGTTGAGGAATATGAAAAAGTTCTGGAGATAGATGTTGGGGATATTTTTGGACCAATGTGAATATACATAATACTATAGAACTGTACTCCTAAAAATGGTTAAAATCTAAATTTTACCACATTAAAAAATAAATGTTTAAAAGTTACCTTCAGACAAACAGAGAATGGCACAGGAATCAGTTCCAAGCTTTACTACCTATTCAGCTATGTGATCTTAGGCAACTGGCTTGTGCAAGATACTTTATTTCTCTGTGAAAGTTTTTCTTTCTTTGTGAAATTAGAACCATATTACCATTTTCCTCATAGGCTGTTTTGGGGATGAAATACGATAATATGAGTTAAGTGTCTAGCATAATGTTTGGGACAAAACTGCTTGTTCTTTTCATCATTGCTCTAGATGAAGTAATCAGAGGCAGGAGGATATCCTGCCATACA
Source organism: Hyaena hyaena (assembly GCF_003009895.1). Lineage (NCBI taxonomy): Eukaryota > Metazoa > Chordata > Mammalia > Carnivora > Hyaenidae > Hyaena > Hyaena hyaena. The sequence continues at coordinate 89,612 of NW_024080779.1, read as the reverse complement.
TACACTTTCCTAAGATGACCCCAAGGAAAATAGAGCATATTCTTTAATGCTAGGAACACTACATAGACTTCAGTCATTATATTCTGAAGACTCTGTGTTGTCTTCTGCCAAAAGCCTGAGGAAAACATTGGCAGATTTTGTTGACTAACTGGATATTGGAAGTACTGAAAAGAAGCTGTCTGCATTCATTATTGAAGAAAATGCTCAATTAGAGATTAGTGAAAAATAATCAATTAGTGAAATATTTTGTTTTATATATCCATGGCCTCTTTGAATTTATGTTAAGAATTCTCAAAATAAAGAAAAGGGGCAATGATGGCTAGATACAGGAGATAAGGGAGATAAAATAAAAATAACTTCAAGTTTTATTCCTGATTAATTGGCAGCTTTAGTTAGTTCTCTGTAGACAGAGATAGGTTCTTCAAAAGGACTACTAAACATGGTGCTGTGGTGTGCATATTTGTGTCCCTCAAAATTCAGGTTAAATTCCTAATCCCCAAAATAATGGTGTTAGGAGGTGGGGCCTTTGGGAGGTGATTAGGTCATGACGGTAGGTCCCTCATAAATGGGATTAGTGCCCTTATAAAAGAGACACTGGAGATATCCCTTTCCCCTTCTGTCATGTGGGAATACAGCAAGGAATTTGTAGTCTGGAACCCAGTAGAAGGCCTTCACCAGTACCTGACCATGCCAGCCCTCTAATCTTGGACTGCCCTCTTCCATAAATGTGAGAAATACATTTCTGTTTATGAGCTTCCAAGTAAGTGGTATTTTGTTATAGCAGCCTGAAAAGACTAAAACACTTGGGGATTAAGAGATGACACATGAGAACTTCCCATGGGACAGACAAGTGAGACTAGAGTGCAGGAAAGACTTTGACTTGAGATAAACACCAGAAAGTAATTTCCAATATTTAAGACCTGAAACATCTGAATAGTCAACATTTCTTTGAAGAAAAAAGAGTAAGGCTGCTCAGTATATAATAGTTTAAGATATGCAAAAGGGAAAATAGATTTTTCCATTTAATAGCTGAGAAAGTTATTTCCCCTTCATGAGGAGATTGAACAAGATGAACTTTTGGTTTCCTGTCATCTTTTATTTTTATATTATGAGATTTAGAAAACATGGAGGATGGAACATGTCAATGCCCATGTTAAGGAGAAAGATCACAGGTCCCTGGCTGGCTTAGTTTATAAAGCATGTTACTCTTCATCTCGAGGTTGTGGGTTTGAGCTCCATGTAGTGTGTAGAGATTGTGTAAAACTAAAAGCTTTAAAAAGGGAGAAAGATCATACAATAAAGCAAACATGTAAGATGTGGATACAGGAGTGGGAAAAGAACCATGATAATTTAGGGTTTAAGAGGTGAAGGAAGAAGAGAGTTTGAAGAAGGATAAAGTTAGCTATAAACAGAAGAGAGATACTTTGTGATCTTCTATAAAACATATTCATCTGAGTTCTAAGGGGCAGAAGACAGGTTTTAAGCAGTAAAAAAGTGGTAATTTGGTGAAAAGAATGAGGCAAGAGATGTAGATTATTTTTTGAAAAGATTGTTGTCTGTAATGCTAAAAGAAATCTGGCTTTTGATCATCTCCCCAATCTTAGTTTTCATTTCTCTTTACTCTTATCTCACCTCTTAAAATCTGTTGTGCTGCTTGTATTTTACCACATGTGCCCAGTTTGTTCACACTTGCCATGCTACTTTTGTCTTCTTTCACAATAAGGAGCTTTGCCATAGCTAACACAGTGACTGGAACATGTGACTACTTTATAGATGTTTGTGGAATAGATATAATGATGACTGTGTGATAGTAGAGGAAGGTGAATTTGTACTGTTCTTCAGATGTGCTGATGAATGGACCATTGTTGGCCTATGAGATGGTCTCCATGTTGCCTGGTTCTGAATTTGGTCCTATCCTGGTCAACATTTATATCCCTAATTTCAATGAACAAACAGAATACACATCACTTAATTTACAGGTAACAAAAGCTGTAGTGGTAACTAGATGCTAGATGATAAATGCAAAATTCACAAAGCTCTCAATACCCTTAGGCTAGATGATGAAAGGAGGTACTTTTATATGCACAATATTTGCATATAACTTCAGAGGCTAGAGTGATGGACTAAAAACTAAAGACCAAAAAAAATAGTAATAAAAAACAACTTCACAAGGAAATATGTCAAAGCATATATTTAGATGAAAAAATTCAACATGTCATAATTTGGTTGAGAGAGGCTTGAGATGACAGCAGTCTTTGTACAAATAAATATTCTACTAAATATGTAGTGTCCAGACTGACTGGGCTTGGGCATGTCTACTCTTCTCTGACTGGGTTGTTGGACCTCTCAAGCAGTGGAGTGCTCAGTCATAGATGCCATACTCTAGGACAGACATATGGCAAGGGTAGTGAGGATGGTGAAGGAAACCTGGTTGGGTTGTACCACTTGTTAAGGGTTGAATTGTGTCTCCCCCTTAAAAATGATATATTGAAGTCCTCATCCCCAATACATCAGAATATGAACTTGTTTGGTAATAGGGTCTTTACAGAGGTAATCAAGTTAAAATGAGGTCATTAGGGTGGACCTTAATGCAATATGACTAGTGTCCTTATAGAAAAGAGAAATTTGAACACAGGTACACATAGAAGGAACATCATGTGAAGAGGCATAGGGAGCATGTCTTGTGAAGATGGGGCATCTTATGCTTCCAAAGGTAAGAGAATTCTGAGGCTTTATAGAAGCTGTGGGGCTTTGGGGTGCCTGCATGGCTCAGTCGGTTGAGTGTCCGACTTCAGCTCAGGTCATGATCACACGGTTTGTGGGTTTGAGCCCCGCGTCGGGCTCTGTGCTGACAGCTCAGAGCCTGGAGTCTGTTTCAGATTCTGTATCTCCCTCTCTCTCTACCCCTCCCCACTTGTGCTCTGTCTCTCTGTGTCTCAAAAATAAATACAAAACAAACAAACAAACAAACAAACAAAAGAAGCTGTGGGGCTTTATAGAAGCTATAAGATGAGAGAGAGGATCCTTTATCTACAGGATGCTAATGCCTCTATTTCAGTTTCAGAACTGTGAGGCAATAAATTTCTGCATTTTTTAAATAAGGCACCCACTTTGTGATACTTTTGTTATGGCAGTCTTAACAAACCAGTGAAGAATAGTTGGGGATCTAAGGGAAGAGTAGCTTAGTGGATAGAGGGGTTGTAAAGGCTGCCATTCAGTGGTTTTAGTCAATGATGCTTAGTAGCAGTTCTGGCCCAGAAAAAGAAAATTACAACTTCATAAAATAAGGAGAAAAGTAAAATCTTTAGTTTCCTGCACTGAAAGTTATTTTTGGCTCAAGGGTGCAAGAAGAGTAAAATTTAAGAACTGATTGCCAGTTAGCAATGAGAATTATTGATTTGTTTGGTTTAATTTTTAATATTTACCTTTTTTTGTATACACTTTTCTTTATTGTATATCCTGTGTTTGTGCCACTGACATATTCATATTGGTACGTATATATATATATATATATATATATATATATATGTATATATATATATAATTTTCTAAAATATTTATTACTTTCTCCCAGAGTTGGATGTATTTATTTTCTACTTCCATATAAAAATTAAAAAATACAGTCACACAGTGATGGTTTTAGAGGACAAGGCTCAAACAAAGGATGCTCTGTACATAGCTGTAAACCTGTGGCAGCGTTAAGCATATTCAGTAGTTCCACACATTTGAGTAGCTACAATTTGAGTCTGTTTAGCTCTAACCGATGCATTAATTTTTTTTTTCTCTAGCTGAATAAGGAATCGAGGGAAAAACAGGCAGGCAGCCAGTCAGCAAGCCAGTGACATCCATGAAATATGTGTTCATCTTGGCAGTCATTCTGGCACTGTACTTGTCTTCTGGGAAAAGGTGTCTGATTGACAGATATTCTTTTGATGTAACCAATGAATGAAATGCCATTGGTAGCCACTAAGCCATTAGTTCTTGACTAATGAATATACCTGACTAACCATTGATTACTGTGAGAATACATAGAGCCTAAGGACCTGGAGGTAGAGTTGGTAGAGATAATGTAACGCCTGTAGCTTCCCTAAGGAATAGAAACTCTGCCCAGGCACCTGGGTGGCTCAGTTGGTTGAGCATCTGACTTCGGCTCAGGTCATGATCTCACAGTTCATAGCTTGTGAGTCCGAGCCTAGCGTGGGGCTCTGTGCTGACAGCTCAGAGCTTGGAGCCTGCTTCGGATTCTGTGTCTCCCTCTCTCTGTCGCTACCCAACTTGCACAATATCTCTCAAAAATAAATACATCTTAAAAAATTAAAAAGAAAAGAATACAAACACTGCAGAATTTGAACATACAAGTAACTCTTAGCCCATTCAAAATAGTCTTGAAGACTAATCTGGGTACTCTGTATTTTTAAAAATGCATACATTTTTAGAGATTGTCAGGGTGTGTCAACAGGAAACAAATCCTATGCAAAGCCATTTCAGTATATAAACTAGTGTGAAAGGTGTAAGAGATGCAAATTACCAATTGTTTTTACCTCAGTGCCTTTCTAGGCCCACCAGAAAACAAACTAAAAGACTTTTTATAGAAATAGTCTCAAGATGCCTCTCGGTTGCAAGGAAAGGTTGGGCCTCAACCATCAGTATGTGCAACAGAGCATGCTATACAACTTCTTCCCAACTCTTCAACATAGGATAATGCCAACAAGTCCCCAGTCAGGACTTGGAAGTTAAAGCTGCGGTGCTGCCCTGCCACTGGGCCTCCTCTTCCCCCAGTGGGGATTCAGCCACGAATGAAGCTGGGCCCCAGGGTAGGCTCCATGTATCTGCCCTCTGAGGCCAGGAAATTCTGCTGAAGTAGGCAGTGCAGGCTGTCTACTCCAGGTAGCAGGGTGGAGGGAAGTCGAAGGCAGGGTCACCGCAGCAGGGTGCCCGGAGGTCAGGGAAGAGACACTCTTCTGTATGGGTTGGGAGGTGCGCAGCCAAACCCTGGGCTTGGAGGAGGTGGTTTGAAAGGGCAGGGTCTGTATTTGTGCTATTGGGGTGGGGGGTGTAGATTGCAATCAGCTTAGAAGGGGAGGAGAGACAGGCAGAGTTTGGAGGAAGAGGAGGAGATGCTGGAGGAAGAGCCGGTCGGGAGACGAGTTGCAAGCTGCTTGAGGAACGGAGAAGAAAGTTAAGTTGGATGTGCTGGGGTGGGGCTGGAAAAAAAGGAAAGAAAACACCTCTACAGCCGTTCGCAGGCATTGCACGGTCTGGGGAAGATTATTCATTGGAATGTAGGAAGAAAATATTGGAATATATATTTAATTGTAATCTTAGTAAAAGTTTATATTTTTGTGGAGCGTTATGATGTACTTAATAATTAGTCACTAATACTTGATATAATTTATAAATGAAAAAAATACATATATTGGGATATATGTGCTGTGCCTGAATCGCAAGTCCCAGAGACCTCCAAGGAGCCAGCACCGATGCAAATACAAAAGGGTCTTTATTACAAGCTTGAGCAGGGGCTCACCCGCCTACCAGTGTAGTGGCAGCAAGGAAAGTGAAGAACAATAGCGAACAGGGTTTTCAAGGAGTAAGGGATGGGGGTGTTACAGTACATATAGCATCATCACATAAGCACCAATTACAATTGTACAGCACCCGTGGTAACAGTTTTGACCATTCAGTATCTGTGAGGTGTTCATTACTTTTGGTGGGACCCAATCATGACTTCTGAGAATCCTTTGAAAATGACCAATTATGAGGTGAGTTCAAAGGGCCCACGTGGGGTTCAGGCAAGCGGTGAGAAATTGGCTAGTTTGTATAAAATAACTGTCTGCAGTTCCCAGCCTTGACTCAGACCATAGGAATGTTTTTTGATTAGCTGATCTGAGGGCGGTCTGAGGATGGCTTTAGCCTTGAACAAGCTGAGACTTTTCCTGGAACTGGGGCTACGTGCAGCCCGAGGTTGCTCTTAATGGAGGACTTAATTTTAGGCTCTTCATCCCACCCCCTTCTCTTGTGTATTTGAAGGCCCAATCATGGGTCTTCTGTCGGGTCCCAATCATTAGGGTGCGGATACTGGGACCTAAGTACTATGAGTTGTATTGCCCGCCCCCCAGACATTCTTGTATGAAGGCAAACAATCTATTTAAATGACAAAATCTCTGATGGACATAGTTAAAGATTTGATGAGAGTTCAGTATGATGCAACTGACAAAGAAATTCAGTTATTTTTGTGACATATAATAACTCTATATCAAAACATTAAAACTTTAGGATTTGCATATGTATTTGGGCAGTTAGCATTTACCCATGCAATACAACCTAAGGTTTACTGTTGTACATAATGTTTTTCCAAGTAATTTAGCATCTCAAATAAAAGGGCCTAATTGGCCAAAAGACCCTTTTTTTTATTATTTAAATCCTGGGAAGTTTGTTAAAACCTTAGGAAGTTATAAAGTGTATCCTAAATAGGATTACAGATCATTAAAAATCTTAAAACCTTTTTTTAAAAATTTAACCAAAGTGACAATAAAAGATCTTAAAGGCGAATGTAGAAAAACCTAGCTCCTTTAACACTGAGAAGTTTTAATTATGTTTCTTGGCAGTAAAAGGAGAAAACCTTTGTTTACATTGTCTTATCAAGAGTAGATTTACAATCTAGGAAAACTTTGTTTTGACCAGAGAGAAAAGTAGAGTTTTAACTTTATACCGGTGTACTTTTCAAGTTCTATTTATCTTAACTTTAGTTTATCCTGAGCACACATAGAATATTTTTTAAAAATTTCTCTTCACGGACCTTCTACATTTTCTTTTGCCTTTAAATTTTGTCCCAAAACCATTTTTCTCTAAACAACCAGTTTTATTTAGGACAAAATTATTTTCTTTTACTCTTAATAAAAATGTATTTCTGTTTTTTATATCTTTTTTGTGTACCTCTCAGTTTCCTACATATAAGATTGTTTTCCTTATTTTCCATTACTTTTAAGTACACTTAGTAGAATTTTAACTTGGGAAACCTTAGTCTCCAATTGAGGACTTAGTAACCAATTGAGAGATGTTTACATTAGAATTTTTAAACCATCTTTTAAAAGGTCCAAATAGTCTTACTTTTTCTGCAATAGGAAGCTGAAAACTCAAACCTATGTTTAGTAACCATGCATTCTGTTTGGATAGAGGGCATGCGATTTAAGCCAGACATGTTTTCAAAAGGAGTTAATCCCATCTGTTAGGGGCAGTTGCACACCCTATAGAGTGCAAAGGGGAGGAGAGCCACCCAGTCTCAGCCAGTCTACAAGGTCAATTTAATTAAGGTCTCTATTAGGGTTTTATTGCTTTTTTCTATCTGTCCTGAACTCTGGGGTCTGTATGCACAATGTAATTTCCAATTAATCACAGGGCCGTGGCTAAGTTCTGGCTTACTTTGGACACAAATGCAGGTCTGTTGTCTGACCCTACCATCTGAGGAGAGTCATACCTTATGAAGATGTCTTTTAGGAATTTTTTGGCCACGATCTGGGCAGTCTCATGTTTGGTTGGGAACGCTCGGCGGGCGGTGGTTCTTCAGCCCCTTGGTAGGCGTCCCTCTTCATCAAGGGCTACTAAGCCGAGCGGGTCAGCGCCGGTGCACCAGTGCACCTGGCGGCCATGCTCGAGCACTTCATTGCAGAAATCCCGGAGCTGACCATCTGCAACGACGAGGAGCTCAACAAGCTGCTGGGAGGCGCTACGATCGCTCAGGGAGATGTCCTGCCCAACATCCAGGCCGTGCTGCCACCCAAGGAGACCAGCGCCACCGTGGGGTCAAAGGCACCCATGGGCAGCAAGAAGGCCATCTAGGCCTCCCAGGAATACTTTGAGCCCCGGGGAGTTCTCTTTACCTTCTTTTCATGAAGCCAACTGCCTGAGGCATCTTTTCTGGTTCTCTAGTTCCACAGTTGCTGAGAGTAGGATCTTGGCTAAACCCTGGCTTTGTCTATTTTCAGCTCTTACCTGCTTGTCCTCTGCACTTTCCCTGTTGCTGTATACCTTCTCTGCCATGACCACTAGATCTTGGAAGCTTTTTTTCTCCAAGACATTCTAGTTTCTGAAGTTTTCTCCAAATGTCAGGGATTGATAAAAGCCGTGGCCACCACAGCTAAGTTTTCCTGAGCCTCAGGATCTGTAGGGGTGTACTGGCAGAGTGCCTCTATTATTCTCTCAAGGAATGCTGCGGGGCTTTCCTCTGGTCCCTGACTGACATTATAGGCTTGCAAGTCACAGCCTTGAGACCTGCCAATAGGATCTGGCGGTAGACTAAGAGACTCTCCTTACTTTCAGCCAAGTTGTAGTCCCAATTTGGCCGTGCCAGGGGAAACCCAGCATCAATATGTGCCTGGTCCATTGTGGGGACCCCTGTGGGGCCAGGAACTAATTTCCTGGCCTCACTCTGGATGCGTTCTCCTTCCTCATTGATGAGGAGAACCTGCAATAATTGCTGACAATCATCCCAGATGGGCTGATGAGTAAAAAGGAGAGTTTCTAACAAATTAATAAGGGATCTAGGAGTCTCAGAAAAGGGAGTATCCTGAGATCTCCAATTATAGAGATCACTAGTGGCAAATGGCCAATAGTGGTGTGACTGATTGCCTTGGGCATCAGGGGGGCCCGAGGCCCTCAGGGGGAAGACAGTGGAGTCGGGTCCTTCCGGGGTCGTGCCGTGCCGGCTCCTTGTCCAGGGGTACATCTGCTCAAGATACTGAAAAGTATTGGTAACCATCCCGCTGGATAAAGCCAAGGCATGGCAAAGAGACAACGCTTCAACGAGATGGTGAAGGAGTTCCATCAGCTGGATCGCCAGAGCTGGAGCTTTACAATTGGGACACAGACAGCAACACCACCCACCTGGGGATAGCTGAAAAGGATGATACAAGAAGCTGAACGGATTGTTCAACATTCAGGCCAGAAATTTACCCCTTTCATTTTATTTATCGCAATGCTGGCCGTGATATCTTGCCAGTCTTCTGCTGCTGGAGATAGAAACCTCGAGCAATGAAAAAGCAACAAAGTGTTTATGCGCTCTTTTATCTTAAAGAAATAAAAAAGGGGAATTGAATGCCCTGTCCCAGGCTGACAATGAAGGGCCTGTCCCAGGCTGACCATCCCCCATCGCAGGATGCATCCTGAGCTGGAACACCCTAAGCTTTTAAACAAGCCAGGGTGCTGACCAAGTAGCAAACACAAGGTCAAGACAGCCTACGTGCACACACAAGACTGTGTCCAAGCAGAAGGTCACTCACGAATGCGGAGCGGGAACTTGGCAACAGGCCCCTGGGAACAGAAAATGGGAGGACAGTGGAGTCGGGTCCTTCCGGGGTCGCGCCCGTTTCTCAGAACTAAAATAGGGGCCGATGCAGAGGAGGGCGGCACCTGGGGAGGTAAAAAATATTTAAGCCATGGAGGGGGATCATCCAGTAAGTCAGCCCAGACAACGATATACAGAACCTGGTCCGGGTGGCCTGTGCAGGGCTGAGAGACCTGCTGTTCTACTTGGTGCAAAGAGTCTAAAATTTTCTCTTTTTAACTTTCATGGAGAGATTGTGTGCTCATGCTCTGATATCCTTGAAGTGAGTGAGCAACAGTTCTAGGGGTTTAGAGGGTATCTGTCCCATTTCTTCAGTCTCAGTCGCCCAGTAATAAAAGTCCAACAGACACAACTGACAGCCACAGACACACACAAAGAGACAGATAGCAATGTTTGCTGCACACAGACACAGAAGGCTAGCCAACAGAAAAATAAGATGCCGGCCTCACGCCGGTGTGCGGTAGCGATCCACTCCAGTCTTTTACTGAGTTTTTCCGAAGTTAGGGCACTCCATCCCCTCCACTTTACCGAGTTCCACCGAGATTAGGGGCACTCCCTCCCTTCCGCCAGGGGCCTGGAACGTCTCCCAGACCCCCGTGGTCTTGGCCCCCAGGGCGTCTGCTTTGACCATTATTGACCACTTCCTGATACCAATATGCCCCGGGACCAGAACATAAAACAGACAGACCAGGCAAGCAGAGACAATTAGGTTCTTACCTGTCGTTTGACCCTTCGGTTTGGGGGTCATGGGGGTCCTGGGATTCCCGGCCAACGCATCAAATGTTGTGCCCATATCGCGAGTCCTAGAGACCTCCAAGGAGCCGGCACCGATGCAAATACAAAAGGGTCTTTATTACAAGCTCGAGCAGGGGCTCACCCGCCTACTGGTGTCATGGCAGCAAGGTGAAGCAAAGAACAATAGTGAACAGGGCTTTTAAGGAGTAAGAGATGGGGGTGTTACAGTACATATAACATCATCACATAAGCACCAATTACAATTGTACAGCACCCGTGGTAACAGTTTTGACCATTCAGTATCTGTGAGGTGTTCATTACTTTTGGTAGGACCCAATCATGACTTTTGAGAATCCTTTGAAAATGACCAATTATGAGGTGAGTTCAAAGGGCCCATGTGGAGTTCAGGCAAGCCATGAGAAATTGGCTAGTTTGTGTAAAATAACTGTAGTTCCCAGCTTTGACTCAGACCATAGGAATGATTAGCTGATCTGAGGGCGGTCTGAGGATGGCTTTAGCCTTGAACAGTCTGAGGCTTTTCCTGGAACTGGGACTGGGGCTACGTGCAGCCCCAAGTTGCTCTTAATGGAGGCCTTAATTTTAGGCTCTTCATATGTTCATTTGTAAAATGTGGAAAATAGTAGTACCTAATTCATAAGACTGTGTCAAGATAAAATGAGTTAATACATGCCACACACTTATAAGAGTGCCTGGAAGAGAGAAAGTAGTATATAAAGATTAACTATTATGCGGCACCTGGGTGGCTCAGTCGGTTAAATGTTATTTCAGCTCAGTTCATAGGGTTCAGCCCCATGCCGGGCTCTGTGCTGACAAATCAGAGCCTGGAGCCTGCTTTGGATTCTGTGTCTCCCTCTCTCTCTGCCCCTCCCCTTCTCGTGCTCTGTCTCTCTCAAAAATAAATAAACATTTAAAAAAATTTTTTAAAGAAAAATAAAGATTATTGTTATAGCAGTCAGTTGTAGGTAGTTTGGTGAGCTCCACTCCCAAGAATAAGAGAGGAGAATGGCACTCAATAAACATTAGCTATTATTATTGAAACAATTTCTAAACAGTTTATTTATATTCCAAATTCCACTGCAATCTTGGCAGAAATATAAAATAAGAATGAATCAGTAACAACACTGGAAAACAGGTAGGTAGCATTAACAAATGAGAAGTTGTGAGAAATCCCTACATATTATGAAGTAGATGGGACCAGGCTGACAGTGAAAACAGGGACAAGAAACTGCAAATTATATATTCAACATGTATTATATCATGTTGAAACAGACATTGATGAAAAAGGCTTTTCACAGGATAATCTGGACTAACCCCAAAATTAGAGACAGAACTGATTAGGCAGGAAGGCATCAATAATTTATAGGGATCAAGGGAATAATTAGTTTTAAAAGTGTGAGAGTGTGTACGATGTGGTCCTTACTTACAGAACATGCCACAACAGATACAGAAGCTTGGTTTACTACTCGTGAAAGAGTTAATATCAACATTTTTAGGAAAACTCATTCCAGCTACTAAATGATGTCAAATAAGACTTTCATTTGTGAAAATGAGCTGAAAACCAAGATTCTTTTGCAAGAAAACAGCAGAAGTAAAAAGGGGCACACATTTATCAGAGAAATCCCTAAGCTAACCAGGTTACTGAATAAAACAGATAAGAATCTTTAGAACCAGCTTAATGTATCCTTAAGGTCAAGAGGATACTGAATTTTAAAATGGGGCCTGGAGCGCCTGGGTGGCTCGGTCAGTTAAGTGTCTGACTTCAGCTATGGTCATGATCTTATGGTTCATGGGTTTGAGCCCCGCGTCGGGCTCTGTGCTGACAGCTAGCTCAGAGCCTGGAGCCTGTTTCAGATTCTGAGTCCCCTCTCTCTCTGACCCTCCCCTGCTCACACTGTCTCTCTCTCTCTCTCTCTCTCACAAATTTAAAAAAAAAATAAATGGAGCTTATATGATAATGAAACAAGCAGAAAACTCTAAATAATTATGGGAAGTTAAAAGCATTACAGCTGATATTTTAAAAAATCAGAAGGAGGGCTGAAATGGGGGAATTGGCATACCTAACTACTAAATTTATGATCTAGAAGTCTAATCCAAAGTATTCTCCTGGAATATAATGAAAACGAATATTAAAATTATCTTTTTATTTTTTATTTATTTATTTTTTAAAATATTTTTATTTATTTCTAGGAGAGAGAGAGAGAGAGAGAGAGAGACAGTGTGAGCAGGGGAGGGTCAGAGAGAGAGGGAGTCACAGACTGAGACAAGCTCCAGGCTCTGAGCTGGCTGTCAGCACAGAGCCTGACGCGGGGCTCGAACCCACGAACCGCGAGATCATGACCTAAGCGAAAGTCAGACGCTTAACCGACTAAGCCACCCAGGCGCCCCAATTATTATCTTTTAAAAAAAAAAAAAAACTTCAGAAACATGGTAAGTATATATCTTAAACAAAAGGAGAGAGAGAGAGAAGAAGGAGGAGGGGGAACAAAATGGAGATGAAGGAAAGGAAGAAATCTGTTTTCTTGAAAGACTTTCTTTGGCTTCTGGGAAAATATTGTTATTATTGGATATTCCTCAGTTTCACCCTCTTCCTAGCCTTTGGATATTGGATATTTCAAGAATCAAACCTCAATTTCTTCTCTATCTGAACTCATTCTTTAGATGATTTAACCAAGTTCCAAGGATTTAAACACCATATATATGTGGATTATTTCTAAATTCATATCTTCACCTATATTTCTTTCTTGGATTCACATATTTTATTGCCCACACAGTATGTGCACTTGAAGGCATAATGGGCATAGAATATTTCACATGGTTAAGCTTTCCCCATTGTTTGCTTTCCCCATTGAAATATTCTCTTTTTGCAGTATTCCTGAACTCAGTAAATGACTGAGTTTATTCAGTTGATCAGGCTCCAAGCCTGGAAGTTGTTATTGACTCCATTTTTTCTTACCTCCCCCCAACCAAACTTTCTGCAAATCAAGTGGATTCTGCCTTCAAAATTTATCCAGAACTGTGTGCTTTCCCTGCCATCCAGACATTTCTTCAAGAAACCCTAGTTTCTTGCAGTAGTGGAATATAATTTAAGCACTAAGAGCTTGTTTACCACATATATTCATTGCTATGGGACTTGCATTGCTTTTAGGCTTGAAAGTGAACACAGCTAAGAAGTCTCGCATTCCATATTTGTATTTCCTTTATTCCACAATGAGAACCCTGCCTCCCAATAATATCAATATTTTCTCTATCCTAGAATATACACCGTTTGAGAATACTAAACCAATATGAGTTCTGAAAGCAAACATAATGAGTAAAGTTCAATATTTCTTTATATTTTTTGTGTTTTTTGACTACATCCTTGCCAGATTGCAGCCAGAGTACTATTTTAAATGTTACTCAAATTAAGATTTTTTTCCTCTGTGTGCTTGTCTTATTTATTTGATATAATTTAGAATCTTATTATTTTTTTAAATTTTAGAGTCTGATTTATTCATCTTTTTAATTGAATTTTATTGTTTAAATTTTAAAACTATTTATATGGTACGAAAATCAAAACTATGTAAAAAGATACTCAGAAAACTTTTCCTTCCATCTTGCATCTTCCACCCTAATCCTATAAGTTATCATTTTCATTGGTTTCTGATTCATCCTTTCTGTGTTTCTTATGACAAGAAATCTGGAGACAGAAAGTATGGATATACTAAAACACTAATGGGTCATGTCAAATGGACACAGGAATGGTTTGAAGTGGCTCCTACTGAATGCCTTCGGGATAATTTGGGCATCAATAAAAGTAATGATAACAAATTGAATTTAAAAGTAATGAATCCATAACAAAAGTCATGAGATTGGGGAGGAGAGACGCAGAAGGGAAATTTCTTTGCTGAAGGATGGCAGCTAATAAATGTAGAAAGGATAACAGGATTAGTAGATCACATTTATGTAACCCCTTGTGTAATGATTAATTTGTGAACAGATCATTATTGGATGATAAACTATTCAGTGAAATGTTGTTAGTAAATGGGATATTTACATGGTTCAAAAATATTACCCCATAGTGTACTTATTAATTATAAGGGGAAGATGTCCACTTTACAATGGAGAGAATTAGTGGTATCTACTTTAACCCAGGGTTAATGTTTAGATTCTCCAGGTGTGAAATGGCCTGACATTTATGTACCCGCTGATGTTATGCAATTGGGAGAACACAATATCACCTATATGGTGTTTTGCTGGAAATTTTTTACCTGAACATAATTACATGTTAGAGGAATACGGAATGTCAGATGTTATGTAGAACAATTGACCTGGATTAAAGTATTCAATGACACAAGAAACAGAGGAAGTGGAGTGGCTTTATTTTGATTGGGGGAGAAAAATGATACATTAGAATCTAATGCTATGTGTGAAACTTGCACAGATCCTGGATTGAAAAATAGCAATGAAAACAAAGACATATAAAGTACATATTTTGACAGTTGGGGTAATTTGGGTAAGAACTCTATGTTGAATAATGATTTTGAAGTAATGTTGACTTTTGTAGGTAAGGTAATTCTGCTGTAGTTATATAGAGGATGGTCTTTTTTGTTGAGAGATGCCTGGTGAAATAGTGTTTAGTGGTGAAGTGTCATGATGTCTGCAGCTTATTTTGGATGGTTTAACAAAAAAGAATGTGTGTGTGTGTGTGTGTGTGTGTGTGTGTGGTGGAAGAGAATGATAGCAAAATGTATGTCAAAATGTCATTAACAGCTGAATCTAAGTGAATGATATATAGGTATTCATTGTATAGTTCTTTCAATTAGTTTGGAGGGTTGATAATTTCTAAGTAAATAAATAAAACAATATATCCAGAATCCAACAATTCTCACTGTCTTCACTTCCAGCATTTAGTCCAAGCCACTGTCATTCAGAATGTTGATTATTGCAATAGTATCCTAACTGGTGCCTCTGTTTCTACCTAAAGTTTTTACACACCAGAGTGGTCCAGTTAAAATATAAGTCACATAATGTCAGATCTCTGCTCAAAGCTCTACAGTGGTTTTCTAGGGATAAAAGTCAAAGTCATTAAAATGCACCTTCCAGTACTTTTAAAATTTTTTATTTTTTATGATGTTCCTTGAGAGAGCTGAAAATTAGGATGAGTTCAAATATTACTTTGACTTCCTGGTGTGTGTGTGTTTATATTGATGATGCAAAGATGAACTATGTAAATTCCCAACTTTTTAATAACACTCACAGTAATTTCAGCACAATTTTGGGAAAGATAGTGAAGATGTGGGAGCCACCCCATAAATCTCCAGAATGACAAGAAACAGTCATGTTATTTCTGACTTCCACATGGCTAGCCAACTAGTTAGACCATATAATGGTTAGACCATATAATCCTCATTGAAGATTACAGATTATAGAAGCAGATTATAAAGGCAGAGATAACCTAATTAGCAAAATGCTTATCTTCCCCTTAATCCTTGGTTCAAGCATAAAAGTTCATTTCCACTTTCAGTCTTTTCAAGCAATCATGAGTGGAAGTGGGAATGGGATGTGATGTAGGAAACCATCATTTAAGAAATGGAGTCTCGTAGAAGTGATTCCTTTTCTCTCCTCACCAAGGTCCAGTTTACTTTAGGCACATGCCACCAATTTGCCTTTTATTATCTTCAGAGCTATTAAATAGTTATTATATAAAGTTTCCTCTTAGTTAAAATCCACCTGTGCATGGGTGCCTGGGTGGCTTAGTCGGTTGAGCGTCCGACTTTCGCTTAGGTCATGATCTCGCGGTTCGTGGGTTCGAGCCCCGCGTCGGGCTCTGTGCTGACTGCCAGCTCAGAGCCTGGAGCCTGTTTCGGTCTGTGACTCCCTCTCTCTCTGACCCTCCCCTGCTCACACGGTCTCTCTCTCTGTCTCCTAGAAATAAATAAAACATTAAAAAAAATTTTTTTTAAAAATAAATAAAATCCACCTGTGCAACGAGTGTAGGCCACAGAGAATTTTCTAGCTAGTAAATATTTTTCATCATTTTCTTTCCCATTAAGAAACATAAATTTTAGAATCAGGCATTCTTGGTTACAGATCTGTTACTCATTTACTGTGTAGCCTTGTATAGTCTTTGTCTATAAAGAAGGTTCAATATATTACCTTCTTTATGGCTGGTGGTTAAAAGCTTGGGCTCTGAAGCTAGATTTGCACAATTAGTATCCTAGCCCTACCACTTATCAACTATGTGGTCTTGCAACTTGCAAGTTACCCTCTCTGCACCAGTTTTCCTCGACTGTTGAATGAAGTAATAAGACTCACTTCATAGGGTTATAAGCATTAAATATTAATAAACAATTAGTAATAAAAACATAAGCATTTTTCTTGGAAACTCGCTATGTTCTAATTCTGTGCTAAGGGCTTTACATGTATTAATATATTTAATAGCATATGCAAAGGCCGTGATTGGTATTTAAGAAAATAAAGGAAGACTTGTGAGGCTGCATGTGTAGTACGTAAAGAAGAAAGTAGCACAAGATTAGGAATTTGAGGTAGGCAAGAGCCAGAGCATGCTCCTTTTAAGCTACATAAAGGATTTTGATTTTAAGTATTATGTAAAACCTTTGAATGGTGTTAAGCCAGAAGGATACTATATTTCAAGAAGTATATCCAACCATGTTAAAGGTGACTAAGAAATCTTAGTGAGATAAAGACAAAAAAACTACATTGCATTTGTCTAATATGAAGTCAATATGTGATCTTGACAAAAGTGTTTCTTTGCAACTCTGTATGGTGAAACTCTAGCATAATCTCTAATTTTATGCCTATATGGTAAGAAAAATAATTTGTTCATATTCATTTTGATGTTGCACTCACCTGAAGGGCAAATTCATTAAAAGATTTCTGTCTTACAGTTTTCTAATTTCAAGATGTTCATGCTTTTTTGTTTGCAATTTTTAAAATGGAAGTGAAGTCTTACTAATACACAGCATTACTATTGTTAGTAATAAAGCAACTATTATTTCCATTGACCAACTTATGTGGTTTGTTTATTTGATGAAAGTTTCGTCAAATCTTTCCCTGAGCATTTTTATTTCAGAGAACTGATGGACAGTGCCAAACCATATAATATAAGATTCATCACTGCATAATACCCATTCAAATGTTAATAATAATTCTCAGGTATCTATTCCCCCTTTTCTGGTAATTTATTCATGCCTTTTATTTTCTTTTCTTGCTACTGTTCACTCTTTGGCAATTTCACTGTTCATTAGCATATCTATCAGATAGTGAACAAGAAGAGCAAGGAAAATAAGTTGAAACAAATCAGATTGTTTTATTATTCATCATCAGATCTCAAAAAGCAGCTGTAGGAAGAGATTGGAAATTAATTTTTGAATGGGCATTTTGGATTATCTCAGTCTTAGCATATGCCTATATATAAAAAAAATCAACTTTATTATTGACAAAACTAAATCTAGTGTTCTTGATCTCATATATTAGGTAGACTGCTCTTTAAATAGTAAAAATAACAGGACATTTCATAAATATTTATTTCACTGCCTATCAATTCAGTAATATTTATTAAACTTTAAAAATTTCAGTAGATATAGAATGCCTACTGCAGAACTAGAAGAAGCAACAGATGTATTTGATATGTCCACTGCCCTCAGGGAGTTTATGAACCAGCTATGGAGTCTGACTTATACACCAGATGATAAGAAAAGACAGTAAACTATCATTTAATGTCAATGATAATGGCAAAATGTGTGCTAATAAATAAGAAGATATAAAAAACAATTAACTTTCTATATCTAATTTCTGAAATTATTATTGTACCTCTGTTTACTATCAGAAGTACAGAATAAAGTGATTAGAGATAGTTTCTTTGTCAAGCATGGAGTCAACTGAGATTTTGCTGAGTGGATCAGATTATTTTTTTACTATAGAAAATGTCATTGGTTTAGCAGGATTAGATATGTTTAGGTTTATGGTGGAATAAAATGCTCTGACCTAATTTTTTTTTTTACCAAGAAAGAAATCATTGTCCTTTGAATTTTTCTTGGGTATAACACTGACCATTTGGCTTGAGACATCAATATGTTGATGAACTACGGTTTACAATAGTATTTTCCTAAATTATTTGGTTTATAGAACACATTAGGACACAATTCTGAATAATTAATACATTTAATAAATACTTATTTATGCCTATTATATAAAGCAGATTCTTTCTATTATATATTCTTCCAATTTTCCTTCCATTTAATGAAAATAGACTAATCTTCCTAAAGTAATGAGACAAACACCACTCACTGTCTATGAGAAAATGACAAAAAGCCCAATATTTATAGAATATTATGACAAACTTATGATTACATATCAAATGAAAATCATATATTGTCATAAGAAATATCTGAACTTTGACGCACAGAAATTCATTTTATTTGATTTGATTTTTTTCCTGCCACAGGGTTTTTTTATTTTTTTATTTTTTTAAATAGTTGATTGTCAAGTTGGTTTCCATATAACACCCAGTGCTCACCTCCACAAGTGCCCTCCTCCATGCCCATCACCCCCCTTCCCCTCCCAACCACCCCCCAACAGCCCTCAGTTTGTTCTCAGCATTCAAGAGTCTCTCATGGTTTGCCTCCCTCCCTCTCCCCCACCATTTTTTCCCCTTCTTCTCCCCCACAGTACTCCATTAAGTTCCTCCTAATCCATCTATACGTGGAAACATATGGTATTTGTCCTTCTCTGCCTGAATTATTTTGCTCAGCATATTAGTGCTATTGCTGGGTCATAGGGGAGCTCTACTGTTAATTTTTTGAGGAACCTCCACACTGTTTTCCAGAGGGGCTGCACCAGTTTACATCCCACCAACAATGTAGGAGGGTGCCCATTTCTCCACATCCTTGCCAGCATCTAGAGTCCTCTGATTTGCTCATTTTAGCCACTCTGACCGGCATGAGGTGGTACATCAATGTGGTTTTGATTTGCATTTCCCTGATGAGGACGGATATTGAGCATTGTTTCAAGTGTCTTTTGGCCACCTGGATGCCCTCTTTGGAGAAGTGTCTGTTCATGTCTTCTGCCCATTTGTTCACTGGATTGTTTGATTTTTGGGTGTGGAGTTTGGTGAGTTCCTTATAGATTTTGGATACTAGCCCTTTCTCTGATATGTCATTTGCAACCTTCTTTTCCCATTCCTCGGATTGCCTATTAGTTTTATGGATTGTTTCCTTTGCCATGCAGAAACTTTTAATCTTGATGAGGTCCCAATAGTTCATTTTTGCTCTTGATTCTTTTGCTTTTGGAGATACGTCAAGTAAGAAATTGCTGTGGTGGAGGTCAAGGAGGTTGTTTTCCTGCTTTCTCCTCTAGGGTTTTGATGGTTTCCTGTCTCACGTTCAGGTCCTTTATCCATTTTGAGTTTAATTTTGTATATGGTGTGAGAAAATGATCTAATTTCATTCTTCTGCATGTTGCTGTCCAGTTCTCCCAGCACTGTTTGTTAAAGAGGCTGTCTTTTTCCATTGGACACTCTTTCCGGCTTTGTCAAAGATTAGTTGGCTGTACATTTTTGGGTCCAATTCTGAGTTCTCTATTCTATTCCATTGGTCTATGTGTCTGTTTCTGTGCCAGTACCATACTGTCTTGATGATGACAGCTTGTAGTAGAGGCTAAAGTCTGGGATGGTGATGCCTCCCATTTTGGTTTTCTTCTTCAATATTACTTTGCTATTTGGGGTCTTTTGTGGTTCCATACAAATTTTAGGATAGTTTGTTCTAGTTTTGAGAAGAATGTTGGTGCAATTTTGATCAGGATTGCATTGAGTGAGTGCTTTGGGTAGTAATGACATTTTAACTGTATTTGTTATTCCAAACCATGAGCATGGAATATTTTTCCATTTCTTTGTGTCTTCTTCAATTTCCTTCATAAGTTTTCTATAGTTTTTATCATACAGATCTCCTGTATCTTTGGTCAGGTTTATTCCTAGGTATTTTATGGTTTTTTGTGCAATTGTGAATGGGATCACTTTCTTGATTTCTCTTTCTGTTGCTTCGTTTTTGGTGTATAAAAATGCAATCAATTTATGTACGTTGATTTTGTATCCTGCAACTTTGCTGAATTCATGGATGAGTTCTAGTAGGCTTCTGGTGGAGTCTGTCAGGTTTTTTATGTAGAGTATCATGTTGTCTGCGAAAAGTGAAAGTTTGACATCTTCCTTGCCAATTCTGATGCCTTTTATTCCTTTTGTTGTCTGATGGCTGATGCTAGGACTTCCAGCACTATGGTAAACAACAGTGGTGAGAGTGGATATCTCTGTTGTGTTCCTGATGTCAGTGGGAAAGCTCTCATTTTTTCGCCGTTGAGGATGATGTTAGCTGAGGGCTTCTCATATGTGGCTTTTATGATGTTTAAGTAAGTTCCTTCTATCCTGACTTTCTTGAGAGTCTTTATTAAGAAGGGATGCTGTATCTTGTCAAATGCTTTTTCTGCATCTTTCGACAGGATCATATGGTTTTTATCTTTTCTTTTGTTGATGTGATGTATCACATTGATTGTTTTGCGAATATTGAACCAGCCCTGTAACCCAGGAATGAATCCCACTTGATCTTGGTGGATAATTGTTTTTATGTGTTGTTGAATTCAATTTGCAAGGATCTTGTTGAGGATTTTTGCATCTGTATTCATTTGGGATATTGGCCTGTAGTTCTCTTTTTTTGCTGGTCTCTGTCTGGTTTGGGAATTAAAGTGATGCTGGCTTCATAAAATGAGTCTGGAAGTTTTCCTTCACTTTCTATTTTTTGGAATAGTTTGAGAAGAATGTGTATTAATTCTGTTTTAAATGTCAGGTAGAATTCCCCAGGGAAGCCATCTGGCCCAGGGCTCTTATTTGTTGGGAGATTGTTGATAACTGATTCAATTTCTTCACTAGTTATGGTTCTGTTCAGATTTCCTTCTCTTCCCGTGTGATTTTTGGTAGTGAGTGAGTGTTTAGGAATTTGTCCATTTCTTCTAAGTTGTCCAATTTGTTGGCATATAATTTTTCATAATATTCCCTGAAAATTGCTTGTTTTTTGAGGGTTTTGTTGTTCTAAGTCCATTTTCATTCATGATTTTGTCTATTTGAGTGTCTCTCTTTTCTTTTTGAGAAGCCTGGCTAGAGGTTTGTCAATTTTGTTTATTTTTTCAAAAAGCTAATTCTAGGTTTCATTGATCTGTTCACCTGTTTCTTTGGTTTTTATCTTGTTTATTTCTGCCCTGATTTTTATTATTTCTCTTCTCCCACTGGGTTTGGGGTGCTCTTGTTGCTCTCCGTTTAGTTCCTTTAGGTGAGTTGTTAGATTTTTCACTTGCACTTTTTCTAATTTCTTGAAATACACCTGGAGTGCAATGTACTGCCTTCACTGCATCCCATAGAGTTGGATTGTTATATTTTCTTTTTCATTTGTTTCCATATATTTTTTCATTTCTTCTCTAATTGCCTGATTGGCCCGTTTGTTCTTTAGTAGGGTGTTCTTTAACCTTCATGTTTTTGGAGGCTTTCCAAACTTCTTCCTGTGATTGATTTCATGTTTCATAGCATTGTGATCTGAAAGTGTGCACGGTATGATCTCCATTCTTTTGTATTTATTGAGAGCTGCTTTATGTCCTGGCATGTGATCTATATTGGAGAATGTGCCATGCGCACTTGAGAAGAAAGTGAATTCCATGGCCTCAGGATGTAGAGTTCTAAATATATCTGTCAGATCCATCTGGTCCAATGTGTCCTTCAAGTCCATGTGTATTTAGTGCTTTTCTGTCTGGTTGATCTATCCACTGCTGTACGTGGAATATTAATGTCCCCTGCTATTAGCACATTCTTATCCATAAGAGTGCTTCTGTTTGTGATTAATTGTTTTATATATTTAGGTCCTCCTATATTTAGTGCATAGACATTTATAATTATTAGCTCTTCCTGATGGATAGACTTTGTAATTATTATATAATGCCCTTCTTCATCCCTTGTTACTGTCTTTACTTTAAAGTCCAATTTGTCTAATATAAGTATAGCCACTCCAGCTTTCTTTTGACTTCCAGTAGTATGATAGATATTTCTCCATCCCTTACTTTCAATTTGAAGGAGTCCTCCAGTATTAAATGCATTTCTTGTAGACAGAAAATAGATGGATTTTGTTTTTTTATCCATTCTGCTACACTATATCTTTTGGTTGGGCCATTTAGTCCATTTACATTCAGTGTTAGTATTGAAAAATATAGATTTAGAGTCATCGTGTCATTTGTGGGATTTAAGCTTGTGGTGGTGTCTCTGGTATCTTGCGTTCCTTGCAACATTTCCCTCAGAGAGTCCCACTCAGGATTTCTTGTAGGGCTGGTTTGGGGGTGACAAATTCTTTGCATTTTTGTTTATTTGGGAAGACTTTTATCTCTCCTTCTATTCTGAATGACAGACTTGCTGGATAGAGGATTCTTCGCTGCATATTTTTTCTGCTCACCACATTGAAGAGCTCCTGCCATTCCTTTCTGGCCTGCCGAGTTTCAGTAGATAGGTCTGTCACCACTCTGATATGTTTCCCTTAGTAGTTTAGGGCCCTTTTCTCCCTAGCTGCTTTCAAAATTTTCTTTGTCCTTATATTTTGCCAGTTTCACTATGATATGTCATGCAGAAAATCGATTCAAGTTATGTCTGAGGGGAGTTCTCTGTGACCCTTGAATTTCAACATCTACTTCCCTCCCCAGGTTGGGGAAGTTCTCTGCTAAAATTTGTTCCAGGACTCCTTCAGCACCTTTCCCTCTCTCTTTCTCTTCTGGGATTCCTATGATACGGATTTTGTTCCATTTGATTATATTGCTGAGCTCTCGAACTCTTCTTTCATGTTCCTGGATCAGTTTATCTCTCTTTTTCCCACCTTCCTGTTTTTCTATAACTGTGTTTTCTAAATCACTGATTTTCCATTTTGCCTCTTCAATCCGTGCATTGGACTCCTCCATTTTATTATATATCTCAATTATATCATTTTTAAATTCATCATAACTATTTTTAAGCTCCGTAGTCTTTGTAGCCATAGTTTTTCTGATGTCTTCCATGCTTTTTTCAAGCCCAGGGATTGATTTTACGATTATTGTTCTAAATTCTTGTTCACTTATGTTGCTTATATCTGTTTTGAGCAGTTCTTTAGCTCTCAGTTCCTCCCAGAATTTCTTTGGAAGAGAGTTCTTCCGTTTTGTCATTTTGGTTAGTTTTCTATTTCTTGTTAATTTTAAAAGCTTGTTGTACACTCTGCCCCTGTGAGTTCTGCTGTATTAAAGAGGACTCTGACTGTTCAGGGCCTGTCTGTCCAGGAAGTGTTCTTTGATTGCTGTCTCTTGGTTTCTCTTGTTCAGAGTTTGGTTATTTGGTTTCCTAGTCCTGCGGTCTTTGGGAGTCTCCACCATGTGTACTTTGGCTTGTTTCTTGAGGTAGCCCTGGAAAAAGAAAACAGACAACCACTTAGGGAACAAAGGTACACAAAGGCACAGACACAACCAATAAACACGCAGACCCAGGCTCAGGTAAAAACGAGGACGACAACAACAACAACAACAACAACAACAACAACAAGAAAACAGCTCTTTGGTCCGGATGGGCGTGGTTTGGTGTAGGCAGGTCTTGCCTCCACTGTGTCCTGCTGGCTGCTCCTGAGGCCCATCCTTGGTGGTTGTGGGGAGAAAAATGATGTTGCCCAGTCCCTTCTCACCCAAGCATTGCAAATCACTTCTTTGGGTCCAATCTCCCTGTTTTAGGACTTAGTCAAGGTGGGCTGAGTTCTATGCCCCACGCTTACCCTCATTTCCAGGTCCCAGTCCGCGGGCTTTGTTTATACTGCCTGAAACAGTCCCACAGGTTGCTGCTTCCCTGCTGCTGTGGTTGAGTGGGAAGTGGGGAAGTGTCGCAGCCTCATTTCCTCAGGAGTCAAGCAATGATACAACCTGGGATCCAAGGCCTCTGCGCCCCGCCTGGTGGGAACTTAACATCTTCAGGCCCGCCTCCCCTTGCTCCGCCCCCACAGGGTATTTTTAAAAAAGAATTTCTTACTGATTTGTCCTTGGGTGAAATTTTTTTCTCCAATTCTGAGGGAGGTTTTCTTCAATTATTTCCAACCATTTTGTCCTCCTAAAGAAGGCTTTCAGGGATTTCGTATCGTGCCCACACACGCCTTTTCTGGAACTCCCTCGAATGAGCGACTCCTCTTCATGCTGCCAACTTCTCTTGGGCAGTTATTAGGAGTGATGAGGAACTTCCAGTCACAGGCGGGAAGCGGGGACCCAGAGCATAGTAAGCGAAGCCTTAAGCAATGTTCTTGCCAGAGCAGGTGTGGGCAGGACAGGCACCTCATTTTATTTTTTTAAAATTGAGACTTTTGGGAACTATGTTCCCTAAACTGTAAGTGTTTATATGATGATAATGAGGGCTGGGTGATGGATTCTATCCAGCTGTTGGTCTATCAGAAAAGAATCATCTGAATTCCTAAAAAAATTTAAAAAACTCTGCTTTTTAACCTTCCCCAGAAAGTGTGAACTGCTTGTTTGAAATCTTTCCCCACCCACTTCCTCATGGAAAAACAAGTCTTATTTGATGGCAATGGCAATACCATCATCTGTATTAAAAAATAAAATAAAATAACAAATATTAGCAACACAGTCACGGATTCATTGAAATTTACATTATACAATTTTCTTTAACATTCTATTAAAATTACTGTTTGGTTTAGTTAAAATTATCTGCTTCACATCATCTAATTAAAAAAAAAACCTTAAATATGTACTGTATTACTTCTATGTCTGTCTACACAAAGTTTAAACAACCCAGAACAAAATGAAAAATTCAGTCAACCCACTGTTTAGGCTATATGACACCAAATTACTAGTTTGAATTTTCCCTGTTGAATTGGCCACATGTTTTAGCACTGTGCAGACACAGCTTCAACCACTTATTCTCAGATGATCGTATCAGAGGGTGGGAATTCACATGCCTAGCTACACCTCAGTACACCCTTTGCATAACGTGAAAGAGACTGTATAATTTTATGAATGTATATCAGTAACCATATTTTATCTAGCACAGGAATTATTAGGACATACTGCTGTCACATAAAACAGAATCTTGTTTTACCTAAGCTCTGATGAATTAAGGTAATGTTTGTGCATAGTTTTTGCATGTGTTTAAAATGCCTAGAATACATAGTTGTTTATACTTTTTGAATTAGTGATCTGAAGATTTTTCTAATGATAGAATTGTGAGCCTCAGGCTGAAATTCTAAAAGAAAATGTGATGATGGATTTACAATTCAAAGGAACATAAATGAACAAAAGTGCTTTTAAAAAAACAGCTGTCTACCTGACTGATCCAAGAAAATGAACAGTGAAAACAAACAGCTGCCCTGTAGTAGACTTTGTGGTAAAACTGATCACCCTGAGCATAATGAATTTATTTTCTTTTGTGCTTATTATGAACTTGGCAATGTTTCTCTGGTGTAAATATTTAAATGTACCAATGAAGAGAAACAGCAATGGCCCAACATCCAAGAGAGTGCCAGAACTGTTTCTGGGAACTTTGAAGCCTCTGAGAAAGCTTACTTTCAAATTGCAATTTTCTTTTTAGAATTAGAGTTAGGAACCACTTTATCCTTAAGTTCCTACTGAGCCCAATTAAAGAATATAAATTTCACTGTGATATATAAAGGAAAAGAAAACAGGAATGTATGGGAATGAGAAAGTGATAAAGAAATGATGATGGGAGAAAGGAGAAAAAGTGAGAGGGAGGAATAGGAAAGGGGAAGGAAGGTGAGAGAAAGAGAGAAGAGGACAGGAAGAGGCATAAGTCAGTGGTTGAGCAGCACTGGCATTTTTGAAGTGTAGTGTAATAAGTATGCATGGCCTAAGCTGTCAAATAAAATCACATTTACTCTTCTCACGGTATTCAAGGAGTCTTGGATATAGAGTAAGATTAAATGATTTCCCATAATTACATGTGCAAAACTACTCCACATACCATTATTTCTTCTTGAGTTTTACACATTTCCCAAAGTCTTCTTATTGCACACTTGCTAACACCATAATATACTAAACTCAATTCTTTTAAGTCTTAAAGATCTTTAAAAAATAAAACAATCAAATTGCTTATAAGAAAACTTTTAGAGCAAAAAGAATAGGGGTCAGTTAAGTATTTTAATGTTGTCTTACAAGATTCTGGTATCAGAAATGCTAACTTACAGAAGATGTTATTAGGGCATCTGTTTATAAAGCAGCCTATATGGAAAAATGAGTAAAACATTTAAGAAGTCAACACCAGGGCATGATTTTGTACTGCAAAATTCAGCTGCTGAGATCTGTGATGCTTAGGAGTATCAAACAATTAATTTGTGTTTTTATTTCTACCATATCTGCCCCTTCCCCCAAAACATTTTGGCTGGCTTTTAACAAGAGCTATAGTTGCATTTTAATCATTACAGCAAGGCAAAATAGGTAACCTATAATAGACAGAGGTTGGTGTGGAGGTGGGAAAAATATATTTAGCTTCCTGGTAGTCAAAGTAAAGAAAGGAAAAATTATGGGCTAACTCTCATTTTCTAATAAAAAGAAGCAATACAGATTTTCAGATAAAGACAAACCATCTGTCTAAGCTTTCATCTTTGGGATAAAGTATTGATGTGATCTTTCATATGAGAAATCAAGCAGCCAAATATTGTCTTGGATAATTTTACAAAATAAAAGCACAAGAACAGTCTTTATATGCTTTTCAATAATGAACGGATAAGAGTAGTGGGGAAATGTGAAACTGTATATTTACTGAAGCATTTCCATGGGGAACTATATTAGTATTATATACATATGTAGCACTCTGACAATCTGATTTGGTAGAGCTACAGCATAAAGATTATAACTAGTGCATCCTTATTTCAATGGCTTCCACAAGCTATTCTTCACAATAATCTGGAGATCTTTTGATGTCTGTTTCTGATTCTCTAATATGCTGTTTGACTATTTTTGGGATGGGGCTAGGCAAGCTGTATTTTTAAATATCTTCCTTTTCTTGTTGGATACTTGGACTATTTGACATCCTTATTCTCTGGGCTTTCTCAGAATGCAACTAGTATGTTTGTGCCTGATGTAAGCATTATGTTTATCTAATGCTATTTTATTATCATTTATTTCTTTTTCCTCTGGCCCCCAAGAAGATATATGGTAGACATTTATTTCCCCAGATGACCTTTAGGAATCCAAACTTTCAAAATCTTAAAATTTAAAACAATAGGTAAAGCCCTGGTCTGAGTGCCTGGAAACTCTACATGGTGGCATGGCTTAATTTTTTTTTTTTTTTTTTTTTTGGTTTGGACAAACAAGTATACCAGTTAAAGGACAAATTAAAAAGTAAATTTAAATACATTTGAGCATAAATTTTGTTACTGTGTTCCAGGAATTGTATTACTTTATATATGTTATCTTATTTAAGCTCCAGTTTCTGGGATAGTTAAAATCCTCAATTTACATATGAGAAAAT
The DNA here is from genome assembly GCF_003009895.1 of Hyaena hyaena. Taxonomy (NCBI): domain Eukaryota; kingdom Metazoa; phylum Chordata; class Mammalia; order Carnivora; family Hyaenidae; genus Hyaena; species Hyaena hyaena. Next base: position 61,995 of record NW_024080779.1, on the reverse strand, counting down.
TCAAATTCATAGTGGTTAAGCCTTGCCCAAAGTCACACAGCTTATATGTGGTAGAGCTAAGATTCAACTGTGTTTAAAACCAATGTTTGTACCATTCCTTATGTCACTTCTATGGTAGGTAACATGGTGCGCTATGAACTGTGGGTTGGTTAGTGGTAACTGATAGCATGGTTTAAAATCAGACTAAAAAAGCATATAGTGCTCTCACTTACTAGAGAAGAGCAAAACTAAATGACTTGTTTGAATATTAAACTTATTTATGAATCCATTGACCTCCAAATCCTATTGGAACTAACATTTCTTTTCCATAATTGCCCCACTACAAAAAGTTTAGGAAAGGTAATCCTTTGATAATTTTATGAGGGTAGAGATTGTCTTCTTGCCATTGAGAAATGGATCAAACAGATAACAGCAACCAGGTGTTAAAAATGAAAACATACAGCAAATGAAAATCCTGATTGAAAATTTTTGAAATAAAAAAAGAATCTTAAAATCCCATTAATAAACAATTACCAAAAAGCCAGAATTTAAATAGATCTTGTTAATTGTGTTTATCTCAGTGTGAAGTCATGTCAGAAAGCCTAAAGCAAATGTATTTTGTTAAAAGTACTACTGGCACAGCAGGCCCTGAACATTAAAAAGAAAGCTTGTCATTATGGGGCTGCAACCCAGAGAGAAGACTAACACCAGTCTAAATCATTAATATTGTATCTTAAACTTGAAATGCTGCAGTACAAAGCTATTTATGTCCAACAGAATTCCCTAATACCATGCATTTGTCTTAATATTACTTGTGTTCAGCATTTATAGTCTGTTTAAAATAAAATGAATCAGAACTTGGAGACTTAACCTACTGGTTGTATTCAGAGTGTGTGCTTGGGACTAATATCAATATTAATTGATACAAAAATGATTTTCCCTTCAGATAGATTGGTGGATGTCTATAGTCTAACAATATAATGGAGCTCTATAATCTGAGAAGAATGAAAATAGTTGATAGGATTTCTGGTTCAAGATGACAGGTAGCACACATTACTAGCTCCTTTTGAGGAAAATCTCCCTGGATGATAGTAACGAAATACAAAAAATAGTAAACCTGTAAATTCACTGAATATGAGAAAGGCATCAGAAGACTAGAGCTTTAACACATATATTGGAAGATGGAAGAAAGTTGAGACCATATTGATGGATAACCTACAATGGCAAGAGCCACAGATCAGGGCATGCACAGAATGCTTCAGGAGAGGTTAGAGTTCCTTTCATTAGAGAAGTAGAATGGGAATAAAATTATAAACCGACATGATTGACAGTCTACCGCAGTTTTCTCCAAGGTTGTGTGTGCTTATGTAAGGAAGTGCATAAGATGATTCTCTGTGGTACACAGAAAAAAAATCAGTGTCCATTTCTACTTATTTTCTATAAAAAAAAAAAAAACTAGGGGCACCTGTGTGGCTCAGTTTGTTAAGCGTCCAACTCTTGATTTTGGCTCAGGTCATGATCCTGGGGTCATGGGATCAAGCCCCATATCGGGCTCTGTGCTAGGTGTGGAGCCTGCTTAAGATTCTCTCTCTCCCTCTCTCTCTGCCCCTCATCCCCCAGATAAATACATAAACATTATAAGAAATATATTATGCTTCTCAATATTTTATGAGCAGATTGACAATTGTCTCTGTGATTTAGCTATATATTATATTTTTTACATATTAAATACATTATTAATTAAATTAATACAGATAAATATAAATTCATACATATAATAATTGATAAATGTCATTTTTTGGAACTGATTGAAACTATAGAATATCTGCATGGATCAGCAATATCCCTATACTGGCATTTATCTGCAAGCAGAGGACAGAGTGCTCTTGTCTAAAAAAAAAAAGTGTGGATAAAACCACCTTTACTTTCCATTATTGGGTTTAGTGCTATTGTTATGGTAGCTGATACCTCATAGAAGAGCCATCCTCATTTTGATACACGAAAGAGTGACTGTGTACCTGATTTCTGCCATAAACACTAAAATATAACCCAGTAGTTTGATGTTAGATCTGACTTTCAGGAGGTCCATCAAAGAAAAAGACTTTAATAATGAGAGAATAATTCCTTAGTAGTCCCTTATAATTATCCACGTAGTGCTTCATTTGTATGTATGAATGGAAATCCAAGTGTCATCAGGTATTTGAGAAAAACTGGAAGCATAAAAGAAACACAACTCTCCCTGGAATAACCAGGGAAAATTTGGAAGAAAATAACTTTAAAAAATTATTCTAGCTAATATTCTTGAGAGAATCAAAAAGATTCCACATTTATAAAATAAGAACAGGTGGCTATAAGAGTAGTCAGAAAATAAGAGAAATCTAACTTTGATTAATGCGTGAGAATAGAATTCAAATTGAATGTAAAATGAATTGCAAAAATATTACATATCACATAGATGATCAAAGTTTTATTGGCCAACAGTAAGAATCATGCAACAGAGCCATTGTTAAATGAATGTCTAGAACAATACGTAGATATGTCTAGAACAATATGTAGAATTAGACTGTTACAAATTGAAGGGAGAGAAAAATTGATAAATATAATGACACGGTAAGTGTTTCACAAGAAGATAACTTATATATCAAAATATTAGGGGAATCCTTTTAGAAAGCAAATGAACCCTTTAAATACTTTGGCAAAAATTATCTTATTTTCATGTTGTAAAATTTAAATGGAAAACAATGAGTATAGTAGAATAATTTGGTTGGGAAAATAGATCCCCAGTTCCCCTCTTAAACACCAATACTTCTTTCAATCATTATATACTCTAAGATATTAATGAGTAGTTCATTTTTTAATGTGTAGTTTTAATTAGAATGTAAATGTTGTTGAATATAAGATTAAATAAATGTATATTTTAAGTTTTTCCAGGAAAGTTCTCAATAAAACCACCTTTACTTTCCATTATTTTCATAACTATGAAATTTTGGTTCTTGTTTTCGGTATTTTCACTTTAAGTAGGATTTTTTAAAACATCGATAATGAGTTCCTGGACTTGCACGCTTTAGAAGTTGGATGATCTTAGGCAAATAAGGCATACATTTCTTATGTCAACAACCATAAAAGAAAAAAAAAAACAATCCTGACTCTTTATGCCAGGAAAAACAAGAAACTCTATAAGGATGTAATGATCCAAGTATGAAGCAATCTAAAATGATTTTGAGTATTAAATGGAACCTAAAGTAGAAGAATAAATTAGACTTTGATACTTGAAGCATCTTCCTTCAAGAAGCTATATCATTTTTTCTAGATCTAGTCATGCAACTTGGCTCTACAGTGAAAATATTTACATAATTATAATTTTAAAATTATTAAATACATATATTAAAAAGTATTAAGTACATATTTATATAACTTTAACAACCTGTAAAGATATTTTAACTATATTTAAAGTACAGGATTTATGTTATAAATCTTATCAATTTAAAAAGAAAAGGTCATGTTAATTTTCTCCCTGACTTAGTGGGGGAGTCAATGACTATAATTTAAAATCAATAAATGGAGGTGTTTGGGTGTCTCAGTCAGTTAAGCCTCTGACTTTTGATTTCTGCTCAGATCATGATCTCATAGTTCATGAGATCAAGGCCCACATCAGGCTCTATTAGTGCTGAGCCTGCTTGGTATTCTCTCTCTCCCTCTCTCTCTGCCTCTCCCCTGCTTGTGCTCTTTCTCTCTCTGTCTTAAAATAAATTAAACATTAAAAAAATAAAATCAAATAAAATCAGTAAATGAAGAAATAAGTCTTTCTAAAGATAAACAATAGAAGAATTATAAAAAACAAAATGTACTAACACAGAATGATTGGAGAAAAAGGTACTCTGAACTCAACTATTTATATTTAAATAAGGTATAAGCATATTACTTGGAGTTATTGTGATAATCATGAGAAAAACAAAAGAAATGACTAAGATTCTCTCTGTCCTTGTCTCTCTCCATCTCTGACTGTCTGTCTCTCTGTCTTTCTCTTCCATTCTATGCTACTCATGCTCTCTCCCTGTAAAAAATAAAAATTAAAAAAAAATTGAGTTGATACATTTAATATGTATTAAGATCTAGTTCATAGGAAGTAGCATATGGGAACTGGGGAATGAGATATACAAGAGCAATGTGTATATACAATCGAAGTTAAGATGGCATTATATTGAAGTATATGTTTTCAAGTTAAGATGTTGATTGTAATTGTCAGGAAAACTGCTAAGGAGACAACTCAAATATTTATTAAAAGAACCACAAAAGGAATTGAATAATATACTAGAAAATATATATTTACCACAAAGAAAGGAATAAAGAAATAGAAGGAAAAGACAAGAGACATATAAAAAAACAAATAGCAAAATAGCAGATATAAATTTTAAATTATCAGTAATTAGATTAAATGTAAATATATTAAATATTCTAATCAAAAAGCAGAGATCAGCAATAGGGATAAAAATTTAAAAATATAATGGGAAGAAAAGTCTACAATGCAATTTTTTAAAAAGGCAAAGTTTTGGAATATGGATTTCCCCAAAGAAAGTACGTATAAATGGTAATTAAGAAAATGAACACATGCTCAACATCATTAGCCATCAGGGCAGTGCCAACAAAAATCACCATAAATTGCAACTTTATATCCACTAGGGTGGTGGATAAATAGAACAGATAATAATATGTGTTGATAAAGATGTGGTAAAATTGGGACTCCCAAACATTACTGGTGGGAATATAAAATGTTGCAGCATATATGGAAAACAGTTTGGCAGTTCCTCAAAAAATTAAACATAGTGTTACCTTATGCCTCAGCAATTCCACTCCTATGTGTATACCCAATAGAAATGAAAACAAATGTCCACACAAAGACTTGAACATGAATGTTTATAGCAGAATTTTTAATAAAGGCTCCAACATGGAAACAATTCAAATATCCACCAACTGAACAAAAGATAAATAATATAAGGTATATCCATGAAATGTAATACTATTAAGCAATAAAAAGAAATGGAGTACTAGTACATGTTACAATATGGATGGACTTTGAAAACATTACACTATGTGGAAGAAGCCAGTCTCAAAATACCACATATTATATGGTACTATTTACATAAAATATCCAAAATAGGCAAATAGTGACAGAAATTTAATAATGATTAGTGGTTGGAAAGGATGAGGAGAGAGAGAAATGACGGCTAATAGGTATGTGGTTTCTTTTTGGAGTGATAAAAATATTTTGTAATTAGTAGTTATGGTTGCACATTCTTGAGAATGTACTAAAACTTCTGAGTTAAACACTTTTAAAGGGATATATTTTATAGTATGTGAATATTATCTCAATAAAGATTATTTAAATTAATAAACCAATTTTATAGAAAGATATAAAAACACAAGAACTAGTAGGAATGAATAGCATTTTCCTGCATAGGAAAAAATGAACACCTCAAATTATTCCAAAATGAATACATAAATTTGCCTATTCCAAAATTTTAGCATTGAATTAAATGATAAAAAATTAATGGGATTAATAAAGATCATCAAATGCCAATAACATATTAAAACTAATAGTGTAATATTACTGATATAAAGCCTTCTATATTAGAAAGTAAACTTACTCTTGGGCCACCTGGGTGGCTCAATCAGTTAAGCATTGGTCTCTTGATCTCAGCTCAGGTATTGTTCTTAGGGTCATGAATTCAAGTCTCTGGGCATAAAGCCTAGTTAAAAAAAAAAGTAAACTAACTCTAAAGTCAGATGGATAAGAATAGAAAAATATTTATGAAGCATAATTGTCTAAATAGATCTAAGATATAAATTAAAACGTGACAGATTTTAAATCAGGTGATAATGCATAATTTATATAATAAATGGTGCTGGAAAAATTGACTACTCCTTTGAGAAGAAAGGTCTATTACCTGACATAATAAAAAATAAATTCCAGATGGAGTAAGGATCTAAAAGTAACAAATAGGGGTGCCTGGGTGCTTCAGTCCGTTAAGCATCTGACTCCTGATTTTGGCTCAGGTCATGATCTCACAATCATGAGATCAAGCCCCAAGTTGGGCTCCACACCGAGATTGGGGCCTGCTTGGGATTCTCTCTCTTCCCCACTCCTGCCTACATGTGAACTTCCTCTCTCTCCCTCCCTCTCTCTCTCTCTTTTTCTCCCTCTCTCAAATAAATAAATAAATAAATAAATAAATAAATATACATGTAACAATTAAAATAATAAAAGCATCTTGCAAAACGTAGTAAATACATTACTATAAAGTAGTAAGTACCTTCTTAAGACAGGAAAATAGAAGCTATTAGAAACTGATTAATAAATTCAATTACCTAATTGGCAAAAAGATATCATAAACAAAATCAAATAATTAACAGACTGTGGGTAGTCTTTCCAGGTAAAATACAGGAAACCCAGTTAAATTTGAATATCTGATAAACAATCAACTTTTAAAATATAATTATGTCTCAAATATTTTCTAAATTTGCTGATTCTAACTATGGGTTAATTAGTTAGCAAAAAATCCCATGTGCTGAATAAGGAAAAGGCTAGGGGTGCCTGGGTGGCTTAGTCAGTTAAGTGTCCAGTTTCGGCTCAGGTCATGATCTTGTGGTTCCTGAGTTCGAGCCCCACATCCAGCTTTCTGCTGTCAGCACAGAGCTTGCTTCAGATCCTCTGTCTTCCTCTCGCTCTGTCTCTACCCCACTCACACACACTCTTTTAAAAATAAATAAACATTAAAAAAAGAAATACGTGCAAAGTTTCAAACAACCAATTCAGAGAAGAAAATAAAAATGTAAATATTCATGTGAAAAGAGACTCAATGTCACTAGTGGTCAGGGAAATTCCAATTAAAATGAAAATGTAGAGGCGCCTGGGTGGCTCAGTTGTTTAAGCAACTGTCTCTTGATTTTGGTTCAGGTCAAGATCTTGGCCTCATAGGATTAAGCCCCCTATCAGTCTCGCTCTGTGCTGACACGGTGGAGCCTGCTTGGGCAGAGAGGGAAAGGGAGAATCCATTCTGCCCTATCCCTGGTCTCTCTCTCATAATAAATAAATAAGCTTTTTTAAAAATGACAATGTAATTACCACATTTTTACCCATCTGGTGGTAAAACTAACAAGGATAATAACATCTAGTATTGGCAGAGATAAGAGAAAAGGCACTCTTATTGACATGGGGCTTGATCTCATGGCCCTGGATTCATGACCTGAGCCAAAATCAAGATTTGGATGCTCAACTGACTGACCCTCCCAGGCGCCCCTCAACTCAGTTTCTTAATAATTGTTTTATGTAGCTTTTAAAAATTAGATAAAAAAAAAGAGTTATAAGCCAATAATGCACTTAATATCTTATTTTATATTTTACTATATACTTACCATTACTAGTACTATTGATGGATTGTTTGGTTGATTAGAATTACTGCATAGCGTCTTTTTATTTCATCCTCAGTACTCTATCTTCTAGCAAAACATTTTCTCTGTTTTTGTTTATTTGGGTGACATGTTAATTTCTTCCTCATTTTTGAAATATAGTTTTATTAAGTATGGAATTCTTGGTCAACAGTCTCTGTCAGCACTTTAAATATTTTAGCCCGTGGCTCTCTGGCCTCCAAGATTTTTGTTGGGAAATCAGTTATAGATCTTAAGCTTTTTTTTTTTAAGTTCATTTATTTATTTTGAGGGGGGAGACAGAGAGAGAGGGAGAAAGAAAGAATCCCAAGCAGGCACTGAGCTGTCAGTGCAGAGCCTGGTGCAGAGCTTGATCTCACGAACCATGAGATCATGACCTGAGCCGAAATCAAGAGTTGGATGCCCAGCTGACTGAATCACCCAAGTGCCCCAAGATTTTCTTTTATGTGATTTACTTCTCTCTTGCTGTTTATAATATTCTTTCTTTGTATGTAGTTCTGAATTTTGATTATGATGTGCATAGGTGTGGATCCCATTGAGTTTATCTTACTTAGAGAGTTTTGAGAGTTTTGGATATGGAACTTAGTATTTTTCGTCAAACTTGGGAAATGTTAAGCCATTATTTAAATTATTTAAAAATATTCTTTGTGTCCATTCCTCTCTTCTCTCTCTTTGGGACTCCCAAGATGTATATGTTGGTATTCTTGATGGTGCTTGACAAGTTTCTGAGGCTCTGTATAATTTTCTTAATTCTTATTTTTCTTTCTGTTCATTGGAATGAATAGTTATGATTGACCTATCCTCAAGATTATTTGTTCTGGGTTGCCTGGGTGGTTCAATTGGTTGAGTGTCCAACGTCGGCTCAAGTCACTATCTCATGGTCATGGATTCGAGCCCCATGATTGGCTTTGTGCTGACAGCTTGGAGACTGCCTCAGATTCACTGTCTCCCTCTCTTTCTCTCTCTGTTCCTCTGCTGCTCACACACTCTCTCTCAAAAATAAATAAACGTTACATTAAAAACTATCTTAACATTTACTCATTTTTGAGAGACAGACAGACAGACAGAGTGTGAGCAGGGGAAGGGCAGAGAGGGAGAAGGAGACACAGAATCCGAAGCAGGCTCCAGGTTGTGAGTTGTCAGCACAGAGCTCAATTTGGGGTTCAAATCCACGAACCACTGTGGGATTATGACCTGAGCCAAAGTTGGACTTTTAGCCGACTGAGCCACCCAGGCAATTGAATCTTAAAATTTTTTAATGTAGGGGAGCCTGGGTGGCTTAGTCTGTTAAGCATCTGACTTTGGGTCAGGTCATGGTCTTGCAGTTCATGATTTCGAGCCCCAAGTCGAGTTCTGTGCTGACAGCTCAGAGCCTGTAGCTTGCTTCAGATTCTGTCTGTCTGTCTGTCTGTCTCTCTCTCTCATTACTCCTCCCCTACTCACACTCTGTCTCTCTCCCTCTAAAATAAAATAATAAACATTTAAAATGTTTCAATGTAAGATTACTGGTTCTTTCATTTGTCAAAACTGCTGGGGAGTTCCTTTAGTGAATTTTTATTTCAACTATTGTACTTTTCAGCTTCAGATTTTTAATGACTTTTCTATTCTTTATTTTATAGTCTCTTTATTGAGATACTGTTCTCATACTTTTCTTTATGTATAGACATGGTTTCCTTTATTTCTTTGAACAAATTTATAATAATTGATTTAGTCTTTGTCTATTAAATGAAATGTCCAGGCTTTCTCAGTGAAACTTTCTTTTGACTGCTGACTTTACTGTGTATGGACCATCTATATTTGTTTCTGTGCATGTTACATAATTTTTGTGGAAAGCTGGACCTTTATATAATATAATGTGGCAATTCTAGAAATCATAATCAACTTCCTTTACTCAGAATTTATTTTTGTGGTTGTTTGTTTACTGAATCTCCTGGACTACATATTTAAAGTCTGTATTCTATGTCAAGTATGGCCACTAAAGTCTCTGCTTGGTTAGGGTAGCTGTCAGTGAATGATTGGAGAGATTTCCTTAAATACTTTTAACTAAAACATTTTCTATCCTGACAAGGTGTTCTGTGTGCATGTTGAAGTCTGGTGTCAACATTCTGGCAAGCAACTCACAATTCTGCCTTAAGCCTTCACTGCTTACTGTATAGAGACTCTATAGGACCTCCATAGAAGAGAGAATGGGACATCTCAGATCTTCCTGAACATGCATATACCTTGCACATGCACTTGGCCTCAATTTCCAGGAATATGTAGGATGTCTTCAAAGCCCACAATAGACATCTTATTTTTTTCTTTTTTGTTTTGCTTGTTTTTCTTTTTTTTTTCTTAAATAGTTTATTATCAAGTTGGTTTCCATATAACACCCAGTGCTCATCCCCACAAGTGCCCTCCTCCATGCCCATCACTCCCCTTCCCTTCTCCCCACCCCCATCACCCCTCAGTTTGTTCTCAACATTGAAGAGTCTCTCATGGTTTGCTTCCCTCTCTCTCCCCAACTATTTTTCCCCATCTTCTCCCCCATGGTTCTCTGTTAACTTCCTCCTAATCCACCTATATGTGCAAACATATGGTATTTGTCCTTCTCTGCCTGACTTATTTCGCTCAGCATAATACCCTCAAGTTCCATCGATGTTGCTACAAATGGCCAGATTTCATTCTTTCTCATTACCATGTAGTATTCCATTGTATAAATATACCACATCTTCTTGATCCATTTGTCTGTTGATGGACATTTAGGTTCTTTCCATGTTTTGGCTACACAATTGAAATCTTATTTGCCAACTTTTACTTTTAAGTTTTTAGTCAGAATATTGTTTGCTCCAACTGCTATCATGGCCTCAGGAAGCAATTATACTAAACAATTGTCACTGATTGTTTTTGATTCTTTTGCTACCCCAGGGAAATGCTGTTCCCAGTAAGCTCAGAGTCATGTCAAACAAAAACATTCCCTGAGAGTGGGGGTTTCTAAGTAATTGCCAGATAAATCTAATAATGGCAGGTCTCTAGGAATGGGGTTTTAAGGTGCTCCAAACCTCTTTTTCCCCCTCTAGTATTATTCAGTAGCTGTGTTAATGCACTATAATTACTAGACTGCCTGATTTCAAGGATACCACAGAGCTGAGGAGAAGTAAATGATTATAAGGCAAGCAAAACCTATTATTTCCAAGATTTAACCATTTTTCTCGAATAAATGCTTCTTGAATGGTTGAAAATATTTGGTTAATTTCCAGAGTTTTAGAAGAGATGGTTTTAATAATTTTTACTACGGTTTTTATTGTTCTTGTGGGGGAGCTGATTTTCAGAGGTCCTTACTCCATTATTCCTAAGGTACTAGCTCTATTCTGTACAATTTAATTTTGGGGGGGCGGGGGCACCTGAGTGGCTCAGTACGTTAAGCATCCGACTTCGTCTCAGGTCATGATCTCACAGTTCGTGAGTTCAAGCCCCGCTTTGGGCTCTGTGCTGACAGCTCAGAGCCTGGAGCCTGCTTCGGATTCCGTGCCTCCCTCTCTCTATGACCCTCCCCTGCTCACACTGTCTCTCTCTCTCTATCAGAAATAAATAAAACATTAAAAATTTTTAACTTTTCATCCTGAAACCATGGACCAGTTTATCCATAACCTTGTGGAGAAGGCCCTGATGCTGGTGAATACTTCTGTAACTTACTTGAAGTCTTAACTGGCCACATTTTGGCACTATGCCAAGATTGAGTTTGTTCCCCTAACCCCTGCTGACATCCTTGCAGCTATTCAGAGCTTGAAAAAATAATCAAGAGTGCTCAAATCGGTAGGATGAAACAGCTCACAGTTCAGGAAGCTCTGCTGAATGGTTTGGTGGCCACTGAAGTGTGGATGTGGTTTTATGTTGGCGAGATCATGGTTATGTGTGGCATCATTGGCTATAACGTTTGAGGACCAATCTTGAATGTCTGTTTATGGTTTATTATTTGAGTGTTCTTGGACCATGTGTGATCAGACTGGTATTTGAATAAAATAAGATAATATATCAAAAAAGATTTTTATATATTCATATTATATTTATCTTTGATATTTTATAATTTTGTTAAAATTTAAAATAGGATAGGTTACTCACTTATAAATTATGAAATATAGTGAAGAAAAGAACCATTTGCTTTTTGTTTTATCCTGTACCCAGAAATCTTCCTAAATTACATAATCCATTTTGATAATTTTTTTAAAGTAGAATTTCTTTTTTTAAAAATATTTTTAATGTTTATTTTTGAGAGAGAGAGAGAAAGAGAGAGAGAGAGAAAGTGTGAGTAGGGAAGGGACAGAGAGAGAGGGAGACACAGAATCTGAAACAGGCTCCAGGCTCTGAGCTGGCTGTCAGCACAGAGCCCGACGTGGGGCTCGAACTCACAAACTGAGATTATGACCTGAGCCGAAGTCAGATGCTCAACTGACTGAACCACCACGCTTCCTTAGAGTGGAATTTCTTAGTTTTTCTAGATCAACAATTAAATCAACCACAAACAAAGTTTCTTGGTTTCTAATATTTACACTAATTATTTTAGTCTCTTATTATATTGAATAAAACTTATAAAACATGTCTTATTGGTATGGTTGCCAATCTCACTGATATATTTCTAATTTATTTAAATTGACTTCAGTTATCTACAAATAGAATATTTGATGTTGGCTTTTCATGAATAGTATTTTTCATGATTACGATTCCTATTTTATTAAGAGTCATCTAAGAATTCATTGTAGAATGCTATTAGATATCTTTTCAGTATTTAAAGATATAACCATATGGTTTTCTTCACTTAATTTGTTAATATAGTGTCCTTTATTAATCTTTTTATTAATGGTTAAAATGATGAAGCATTCTTACAATTTTACAATTAACTTTACTTGATTATTTTGTGTTATTTTATTTCCTGATGATTTTGATTGCTAAGATATCATTTAAAAGTTTTGCATGACATTAATATATCATTTTGTATCTAAATGAAAGAATAACTAAAAGCCCAATTCAATGATAATTTCCTTATCTCTAACATTGAGGTGAGGCCTTTAGATTGCTTTTATTACCTACAAAATCCCACTCAACTGGTTGATTTAATACGTTTTGTACTTTTAGTTCCCAGCTGCTGTTACCTATTGCACTAGTACATATATTTTGTTTCAACAATTCTTATAAGAACAATAATAAAAGCCATAATAATTACGAGGAGTAATTAGAAAAAGGAAGTAATTAGGAAAAGGAAAAGGAAGAGCAGATACAATATGTGATGGGTTAGTTAAGACCTACAAACAAGGGGTGATTGTTTTGTCATTACTGAAGAATATTCCAGAATAAGTAACTGTGAATCATATTAGTAAGAGAGAGAGAGAGATACAGGGGGACAGAGGAGAAATATAAAGCTCATTAAAGAGCATAATAGGCAAAGGCAAAAGATGAGATTCTTTTTTCCTCAGAGACTAATACCATGCCTGTAACTACATTCCATCATTGGACTATTGTCTATTTTGATTAGTTCTGTGGTTAATATCAGTCATTACAGAGACAACTATGTATTTTCTGGTAGGTATGGTTAAGATGAACTATGTGATGTGAATATATTTTTAAGTGTCATCCATCTTACATTATTAGAGTGGAATTAACTTAAATAAAGTGAATTAATTCCTAAAATAAGTCTTGGGTTAATCATCTCTGATTCCATCCTGGCACTTTGAGAGGTTTTAGTTGTCGTTGTTGCTGCTGCTGTTTTCCTTTTTGTTTTGAAAAAATTTTAGACTTACAGGTAACGGATAAAATCATACAGAAGTCCTATATTTCCTCTATCTAACTTCTCCTAAGATGAAGAACTTACATAAAAATAGTAAAATGATCAAACCCAGGAAATTAGCATCGGAACAATATGATTAATAAACTGTAGAACTTTCTTCAATTTTGTTTACGTTTTAAGTAGACTTCCAAGTTTTTTAAATTAAGTTTTTATTTTGACTCCACTACAGTTAACATACAGTACTATGTTAGTATCTGGTGTACAATACAGTGATTCATTGATTCCATATATCACTCAGTGCTCATCATGACAAGTGCACTCCTTAATCCCCATCACCTATTTCAACCATTCCCCCACCTCACCTCTGGTAACCATCAGTTTGTTCTCTATACTCAGCTTTCAAGTTTTAACTTTTTGTCTTCTAGAATTTCATCTGGAGCTTCATCTCCAACATGTCACTATTTCTCTTTTGTATCTTTCATTACCTTGATAATTTTGAAGAGCAGGGGTCAGTTATTTTAACATAGATGTATTTGTTTACTTTTGTAAGTTATAAAACAAAATGATGGAAACCAGAAGTCTTTCCTATGGTACGAAGAAATACCTTCTAGGTCTATAGAGAGCTACAAATTTAAATGACTGAGATCATTAAGTCTGCAGCCTACATCTGGAGGTTCTTCTTTTATAATGGAGAAAAGTGGAAAGGGATTGGAAATCCAATGTACTTCCTAATATTTGCTCTGGTGCATTCTCCAGAATATTCAGAAGCCTATTTTCTGTATCTGAATTGAACAACTCAGTTCTGATCTGAATGGGAAATGGATAATTTTCTCTCAAATTGAAATATAGTAATTAAACTGATCAGAGAATAATTCATTCATTTGAAAAAAATGTGAAAATGAATATGAAGATTACCATGTTTGCATATTCAGAGATGGAGCCATCTTGTTAGGTTCATTATTCCCAAATAAATGGTAAAGTTATTAAAACCACTATGCTTTTTAAAAAACTGACATTTTAAAAACATAAAATAACAAGGAAGTACAGAAAGATTTCATGAAAGTACTGTAATCATATTACTGTTGAGGTGGAAGTAATTGGCTAGTAGAAAAAATAAGTAAAAGTCATAGAGCTTAGAAACAAAACTATGGTTAGAGAAAGTCTATTTCATAGAAAACAAACTATTGAAAAAGTTTCTCCAGGCAACTTTCTCCCTTGATTTATTACAGTAAACTGCTTTTCCTTTGTTCAATGTCTATTAAGCAAACTAATGTCACATGATTTTTTCTACCTTGATATAAAGTAGTTAACTGAGGGAGTCTAGATTTTTTTACAAATTTTATTGAGATATAATTCACATCATATAAAATGTGCCCTTTTAAAGAGTTTCATTCAATGTTTTTAAGTATATTAAGAAGGTTTTGCAACATCACAACTATATAACTGCAGAATGTATTTCCATTTCCTCAAAAATAAATCCCTTACCTAATTGGCCATCACTCTCAGTTGCCACCTCATCCATCCTCTTGCAACCACTAATCTAATTTCTGCCTCTATGGATTTGCTTATTCCAGATATTTCATATAAGTGGATCATACAATATGGGCTCAATTGTATCTGGCTTATTTAACTGAGAATAATGTTTTCTAAATTCAACCACTTTGTAGCTTGTAACAGTACTTCATTCCTTTATATGGCTAGAATATTTATATATACAATACAGTTCTTGCTTTCAAGAAGCTAAGTTTGAAGAAATGACATAAGTATTTATCCATGTCAAATGTGGATAACCAAGCTCTGATGATATACAGAAGAAAAACATAAGATCCCTACTCTCATGGAGGATCTAAATAAAAAGATAAACACATAAGATGTATGTTAAATGTTTAATATGCTGAACTAAAACAGGTACTATAAAATCACAGTAAAAGGGCATAGTAATGAAAGTTCTACAAAGTAAAACTCATGAGAAATTAATATATTACATATAAGTCCTAAATGAATGATAGTCACAGTAAGAGATATTCAGAAGGAAATAATATATAAAGGCATTATTTTATGATGATTAGCTTGGCAGCAGCCTGAAGACTACATTACAGAGGAGTCCAGGAGGAAAGTTAAGATTATTTATCAGGCATAAGATCATGAGGGTTTGGTCTTCTTGTGTCATGAATAAAAAGAGATGTGAAGGGGCAGATAAGAAAAATATTTCAAAAGAAATGTCTACTGTGGCATCAGAGATGATTCTCTAATTTCAAGACTGAGAGACAGAGAATAATTCCCTTGTTCATCTTATATTCCTTTCAATTAAGCAGCACTAAATAAATATATGTTAAAGGGTTAATATTTGGGATGTGTGTATGTATGCTTTCCAATATTTGTTTGCAAGAAAGGTTTATATTGCTTTCATGAGAAGAAAATATTTTATTAACAAATATTGGATGAAATTTTGATTTTTTTGCTCAAGATGTTAGACAAATCACAAATTATATTTTATATACTTTAGTTTTATTGTGTTTCATCTAAATATGTCAAATACATTCGTTACTCTAAAGTAAATTTGAAATGTCAAATAGTTGAAGTAAAACAGAAACTATAATTATTTTATTTTTCATCAAATTTCTTCATTATGCCTTCCTTCATATGTTGACACCATATTCAAATTGGCTCTCTTCTTTAATTGCCTCTCTAAATTTAATTTGTTTAATAAAATTTATCAGTCACCTACCATATAGTCCTGAGACAGGGAAGAAAAGCAGTCTCTCTTCTTCAAGCTTACAATAAAAAAGGAGAGTCAGTAAAAAAAAAAAAAAAAAGCTAAGAGTGATACACTAAGAGTTATAATGGAAGTTTTGCAATGCATACTGGAATCAAAAAGAAAAAAAAGAACAAAGAAGTGATTAACTCTGGTAGAATGGTAGAAAGAGGGGGTGAAGAAGTCTTCATAGAGGAAGTGATACATAATCCAAGTCTTAAAATATGAAGAGGATTTTAACAACAGAGAAATGGGGAAAGAGCTTTAAATTAGAAAGAACTGATATAGATGTGCAAAATATGGAAAAGTTTTGCAAATATGGAAAATGGAGAAAAGTTCTAAACTGGCTATAAGGGTCTTACTTGACCAACTTGATCTATTATGAAGACATAAACATATAGGAGAAGGAAAACGAATTTGACAGATGATAGTTTTAGATTCAGTCAGGTTATATTTGAGTTGCCCGTGGAACACCTGCTTGGAAATATCTAGTAATTGGTCTGAAACACATGCACATGTACGCAGACACACAGATAGACAGACAGACACACACACACACACACACACACATACATACACAGACTTTTCCCAAATACCTTACATTATTGTCCTTTTATCATATCTGTCTATCATTTATCAATTCAATTATCTTTTTTCCTTCTCATTCTGGTTTGTTGATCACTCGATTGCTGTTGTAGAATATCACATAACTATGCAAGAATGTGCATAATATGTGCCATGTAAATTTATGGTTTTCAATCTCAGCCATTTCTTCAGGGCCTACAAGGAATTAATTCCCCTAAGTATCTCTAGTCAGTTCTTTCTTGTCCAGCATAGCAGTGATTTAAGCCTTCTCCAGGTTCTTCAAACTTCTCTTCTCCTTCCTTCATCTAATAAACAAATGACCTTACCTCCTTTCTGCCAACAAATATACAGATCTTTCTGCATTGAACATATATATTTTCTTCTGTTAGATTGGAAGAGATATCCTTCTTCTTGTGTAAGGCTAGTATCTTTTTCAACTACAAGTTGGATATCATACCCTTCAGCTCCTCAAATGACTTTTCCTTGGATGAGCCCCTCCTTCTCATTATTTTTAATACATTTATTTGTAAAGCACTTTTCTCTGGTGAATTTTAATATGATCAAAATTGGTCTCATTCTACAAAAATAACCTTGGGGCACCTGGGTGGCTCAGTCGGCCAAGCAGCTGACTCCTGATTTAGGCTCAAGTGATGATCTCACAGTTCGTGAGTTTGAGCCATGCATTTGGCTCTGCACTGACAGCTTGGAGCCTACTTGGGATTCTGTTTCCCTCTCTCTGCCCCTCCTCCACTTGCTCTCTATCTCTATCTCAAAATAAATAGATGCTAGAAAAATTTTTAAAAATAACCTCAACTTTTCCAATTGTTAATCTTTCTCCTTTATGTAGCTAAACTTCAGAAAGGGATTTTTTGTACTTGCTATATCCACGTTTTTCCAGCCATTCCAATATTCCTGTTTCTCCAAGGGTACCACTTAATTTTTTTTAATGTTTATTTATTCTTGAGAGAGACAAATACAGAGGACAAGCGGAGGAGGGCCAGAGAAAGGGAGACACAGAATCTGAAGCAGGATCCAGCCTCCAAGCTGTCAGCCCAGAACCCAATGTGGTGCTCGAACTCAGAAACCACAAGACCAACCAGAGTTGGTTGCCTAACCGACTGAGCAACCCAGGCGCCCCTCCCCAAGGATATCATTGAAATTACTCTAGTAAATACCCTCCAACTTCCTTCTTATTACATATAATAAGCATTTTCTAATTGTTTCCCAATCTCTTAACATTTGAGTATTGTTCCATTCCTGTTTTTTATTGCTTTCTTAACATACTTTACTGGTCTTCATCTTGTTTTTCTGGGTGTTTATATTCACCATTCTTCTCAAGTTTCTTTGCAGGCTCATTTTTTCCTATATAGTCTCCTTTGTAGTTCTATACCTTATCTCACTTTGGGAAATCTTATCCACTTTCATAGTTTCAATTATCTAAATCTAGGGGTGCTTGGGTGGTTCAGTCAGTTGAGCATCCAACTCTTGATTTCAGCTCTGGTCGTGATTCCAGGGTTGTGGAATCCAGCCCCACACCGGGCCCTGTGTTGAACATGGAGCCTGCTTAAGATTCTCTCTCTCTCTATCTCTCTCCCTCTCTCTCTGTTTCTGTCTCTGTCTGTCTCTCTCTCCTCGCCTCCCTCTCCTTCTGCCCCTCTTCCTCACTCACACACTCTATCTATAAAATAAAAAATTTAAAAATTAAAAAAATATATCGAATTCTTTTTTTCTAGCCCAGAACTGTTTCTCCTCAGTTTCAAATCTATGTATTCACCTACTTAATACCTTCATCACCTGGATGTTGCTCAGCCACCTAAACCTTAAAAGTTACCTGTGATGTGGACAGGCCCATTTTGATGTAATCATACAGGGGTAGTATGGCAAGCATATTTGAAAAATATTTTTACAATTATTTTATATTTTAAATACATACTAAACATAGTTTATGCAAAATTCCTAAAACATAGAAAATATATAGTGAAAAGTGAGTCTCTTTCACTGCCCTTTCCCCAGCTACTTAGTTTTCCACCCCAGGGACCACCACTTTCCTAGTTTCTTAGAAATCTTTACAGAGAGGGATATTCTATGTATGTTCCAATTGAAGAATTTATTATGTTACCCCCAATAATTAAATATTCATCTCTTTTTATTGAGCTGGATTTATGAACATTTTGAGGTTATGACACATGACTTCACAATCTTTTCATCCCTAATTCTTAGTCCAGTGTATGACACATAGTAATAACTAGCTAATTCATAATTAAATAAGTGATAAGTTATAGACTCTAATGAAATCAGGTAGTACAACAATAATCAGACAGATTAAACAACAATTACATTAATACATAGTGGGTACTCAAAAATAACTTGAAATTTAAATTGTATTAATTCTAATTTAGCTCTGCATTCATTAAATCTTATTCCAAATTGCATGTAGTTTGACCCATAGTGCTCTTTAATGTTTGTAAGTATTTTTGTTAACTAACAGTTACTTTTATTTGAAAAACAAGCATAGTTAAAGGAAGAATTATGCTATAATCTTTGATTCAGGTAATCAAGTTTATGGGAAATCTACAGGTTCAGGTTATAAACTCCCCTGAAGTATAGTCTTAGTAGCTAGTCAGATAGAATAACAACTTCAGGAGTATGCTGGCCTTGAAAAGTCAATAAAGTGATAACAAATATTAATTTTCTCAAGAAGATGAAATGAATTGGCCTAGTTAAGATATGATTTGATGTTCAGCAAAGGTATCTGATTAAACTTGTCCTTCTCTTTTATTTTTCATGTATAATTTAATTTATGTTTATAGTTACAAATTTGAGGAAAAAGCCCTTTAGTATTCACCTGATTCTTTTTAGGTCGCTAAGTGAATATATAAAGCTATAATTCTATCTAAAAGGTTCACAGATAATAAACCTTAAGAGCACAGGTTTTTGTAGGCAGTTAACCCTCCATTCTTCCTCCTTCCCAAATCACTGTAATTTATTTACTTTTAAAATACATCCTGTTGGTGGAAAAAGTTCATAGTGCAAGAAACACATAAGGAGAGAGGGCAACAGCATATTCAGAAGAATGAAAAAATTGTTATTTGAGGACAGAGATCACTTGGAAATGCAAAAGTACAGCTGTTCCTAATGCAAAAAGTACATAGAAATTATTTGTGTTAAATGAAGCTTCCAAAGTTCCATAGAGACCTAAGGGCCCTACAGTCTAGACATTCCATTGTGCTGTATGTCACCCAGACATAGCACAACTTGACCTCATTCTTCATTACATTGAGAGAGACTTGTAAAATGTAGTCCCAATTATCTTAGAGAACAAAAATACTAATTTTGACTTTAGCTCATTGTAGAAGGCCATCAGATGCCAATAATTATTTTCTAAGTCATTTGTTCCCCTTTCCAGGACCTTTTCTTCAACTTGACTTTCCCTTATCCAAATCTGTTCATATAGGAGCAAAACAAAACAAAGCACACACACACAAATCTCACTTGGGGTTTAAAATTGTCATGTCAACTGTACCTGATTTTAAATTTAGGTTTTAATTCTTTATAAAATGCTAGAATGAAATATTTTCATCTGTATCTAAGTTACATGAGCCAAATGATCACAGATTCAGTAGGTATGTGTGTATACTTTTTCATTTTGTTTGTGTTCTAAAATATTTCAAGTAAAATGAAAATACAATACTAAATGACAATAGATATCCAGTATGACCACAAAAGAACAGAATACCATCCTCTCCAGTAATCGTGGGTATTTCATATTTTCCTACTAATTTATCTGGGTACTCAATCTGTATCATTTGATATTGCTTACGGTTAGCAAAATTTTTATGTCAGCCAAGAAAATATGCTGGATTATTCAGAAGAAGCAATCTATGTAGATTTCAATTCTTTGTATACACTACACTGTTAATTTTAGTCTAGAAATAGGGGCGCCTGGGTGGCTTAGTCGGTTAAGCGTCCGACTTTCGCTTAGGTCATGATCTCACGGTTCGTGGGTTTGAGCACCGCATCGGGCTCTGTGCTGACTGCCAGCTCAGAGCCTGGAGCCTGTTTCAGTCTGTGACTCCCTCTCTCTCTGACCCTCCCCTGCTCACGCTGTCTCTCTCTCTCTCTCCTAGAAATGAATAAAACATTAAAAAAAAATTTAGTCTAGAAATAGTCCAAAGTTGGAAAAAACAAATACAGTTCAGAATTACCATTCTCTGAGTGGATGTGTGTGTGTGTGTGTGTGTGTGTGTGTGTGTGTGTGTGTAGTTTAAAAAGGCTCATACCAGGGGATTCTAATAAAGTTCTTATACTACCACTCTCATCCAATTATTTGTTCTTGTTCAGGTGTAAAACAGTGCTCTGGAAACTGAATATAGTTGCTTATCTTTGCAGACAAACAGAGGAAAACAACAGACGCCTTTGTGTTATCTGGAGATGTCCAGGCATGGACCAGTCTCAGAGCTGGGCATGTCCTACAACTACCAGCTCTGCAAATGTTTGAGGAAGAGAAGTAAGACAATTCCAATGTTTCTTGAGGTAAGGAATTAAATCACAGTTGAAAATTATTTTTTCAAACTAAATACTAATATTTCAAATTTCTATTAAAAGATATGGTGATGGTGTTGAGTTGAGAGCATATTGTAGGATTATGAATGATAGATACCTGGCTTGGACTACATAGCAGTGGAAATGATGAGAAGCAGTTGTATTCTGAACATAACATGAAGGTAGAGTGAAAAAGATTTGTTGTGAGATCATATGTTGAATATAAGAGGGAAAAAAAAATCAAGGATAACTCTGTTTTTGGTCTAAGAGACTTAAAGAGTGCAGTTGCCATTAACTGACTTAGGAAAGCCCTAGTGCAGGAATGGGCTTAGAGATGTTGATTTGGAGTTTAATTTTCATGATGCTAAGTTTGATAAGAGTCTCATCTTTTAATTTGAATAAGATTAGCTTATTCCATTTATCCACATCACAATCAATCAAATTTAGTTATTTAGAATAACTATTTAATAGTATTTTATGATTTTGAGGGTGAGGAACTCAAAGACTTGGCTGTGCCATTGATGAATGTCACTTGTTGGCATTCAGCTTGCAGACAGACTGGTTTCTAATCTCCATAAAAGCTTCTCTCACATGTTTGGCACTTTGGTGGGGATAGGTGGAAATCTAGGTTGAGCTAGAATTGTCAGTGATAGCACAGCAAAATCAGGGCAGCTAGATTTCTTACATAGACGTTCAGAGCTATGAGAGAGTATTCCAGGCAGCAGAAGAAAGCTGCATAATCTTTCCTGACCTACCTTTGGAAGTCACACAACGTCATTCTGCAGTAATCTATTGTTCAAATGAGACACAAGCCAAGTTAAGTTGAGAGGACATACATCTCACTACTTGACTGGAGAACTGTCAAAGATTTTGCAGTATGTTTTAAAGGTACCACAAATTCATTAGAGCATATTTAGCTGAGGATCGGCTCAATATGACTTAAGTTTAAAAGTATAACTCTGAGTACATTATATAAAAAACACTATAGTGGGGAGAGGGCTAAAGCAGGGAGGCCAATTAGGAAGCTATTACAGTGATGCATATGAAAGATGGTGGCTTTGACCAGAATGGTAGTAGTGCAAGTGATAAGAAGTTTCTTGTTTTGGATACAGTTTGAAGACAGAAGTGGCAAAAATTAGACAGCAAAGATGTGAGAAAAAGAGAGGAGCCAAGTTTTGGCCTAAGCAATTGAATGCATTTACTTTGATATGGAATATTGCAGGACTAATGAGTTTCAGAATGCAAGAGTAGAAATCAGTAGAGCAGTTATTCATCATGTAAGGTTAAGATGTCTATTAGATATCAAAGTGGTAACTGGATATAAAAGCCTGGAGTTGAATCGACTGCTCATAGGTACTTACATAAATTTTCAAAATATAGATGACATTTAAAAATATAGGACTCTATGAAATCATCAAGGAATTCAGTCTAAATAAAGGAGACAAGAGGATACATGATGATTGACTTCCAGAGAATTCCATTATTTAGAGTTTTAAAGGAGGAAGAGAATGAAGTAAATGATACTAAGAAGGAGCAGCCAGTAAGATAAGAAAAAAAACAAGGAGAATTTTGTGTCCTGGAATCAAAGTGAAGAAAATGGATCTGTGATCAACTGTGTCACTTATTACTAATAGATCTAATATATAAAGACTTAGAATTGGCCAAAGTCTTTGGCAATTTGGAAGTTGTTGTTGACTTTGAAAAGAATAGCTTTAGTGTACTGATGGGGATAACAATCTGTTTTCAAGGAACTCAAGCATGATTTTAGAGGGGAAAGGTAACATGAATATATAACTATCCTGAGGAATTTTCTATGAAGGGGAGAAAAAATGAAGAGATAGATGAGAATATGTGGAGTTAGGTAAAGGATTTTGAAACACGGTAGATATAGTACTTCCTCTTGATAAAAGTAAGAACGAACGAATTTGTACTGAATCAATCCATATAATTATTATGTTTTTTTAACATTTTAGCTAATATTTGAAAAGTGTATTTTAATTTAAATACATATTATTAAGGTGACAGTGCATTTAGGAGAAGCAATCTATACAGGTCTGTGGTCTTAAATGTTCTAAAATTTAACAAAAATAAACTCATATTGTACAAAAATGAATATTTAGTGAAGAAGACGTTTTCCACTGAAAGATGTTTTCAATGATAATTTACTTCCTAGAAGTACCTAATCTTAGAAAAGAGGGGTTAAGGAAAATAACTTTGGGAACAAGTCTTGTCAATGCTCTTTTCACAATATCTCTAATAATCTCTTCATTGCAATTGTCACTTTCATCACCTAATTCTGACACTCTTTATGCTTTGACTGAATTATTACAGGAGAATATTTGCCAGTTTATCCCTATACCAACTAACCTAATACTCGGCTGCAGATGCATATTGTCTAGCAAAATTCTAAATTGGATGTTTCAATCCCATCACAAACCTAGGTGGGCTTTTAGGTTTATCTACCACTACTCTTCTACCTTCCCACAGAGTATACTTTTTTAAATAAATTTTATTTTCTTAAATTCATATATTTTGAGAGAGAGAGCACGCATAGGAGAAGCAAAGAGAGAGAGAAAGGGAGAGAGAACGAGAATCCCAAGCAAGCTTCTCACTGTCAGTGCAGAGCCCAACGCAGGGCTCAAACCTGTGAAACATGAGACCATGACCTGAATCGAAACAAGAGTTTGGTGTTTAACTGACTGAGCCACCTAGCCATCCCACACAATATACTTTTATACTTTAGCTAAACATCATGGGTCATTCCCAAAATTAGCCTTAAATTTCCCTGATTTCATGCCTTCCCCCATAACCACTACCTAAATAAGTCAAAGCTATATTTATGAGTAGCAGTATAGGGAAGTGAGAGTGAAGTGAGGGGGAGGGGTGGGCAATCCATGTGGCCCGTTTTTTGTTTTTTTTTTTTAATACTAGATCTGCCACTTTTAAGTATGACCATGGAGAAGTTTATTTTTTTAATGACTGTGAGCCCTTGTTTTCTCAATATAAATTAATTTGTTAGCATTATTGTGAGGATGTGTTACGTATAAAGAACCTCACAAGTATCCTCACAAATATCTGGCAAACTGAACTTGTTCAAAAGTGGTAGCTGTTATTATTATTATAGACTTGATTTAAATGAAGCCTTCCCCAATGAAATCTTCCAAAATTCCTTTGCTGTATTTCCACTGTACTTTGATGACATCATAATATTAATATTTCAAAATCTATCCTGAGCTGTAGTTACTTGTGAATGCATCTTTTTTCTCATGCCAGGAAATGTAAGGTACTACTATTCATTAAGAACACTGTCTTTGTAATACGTGAAGGAAAATCCTAGCTCCTTTACTTACTAGCTGTGAGATTTTAGATGAGAAACCTTTCTGCCTGAGTTTCTTCATCTATAAAATACAGATAAAAACAGTAGCCAAGTCATGTGGGTTTTGGTAATAAATATAAATGCTAGGTACAGCATATGAAACATAATAAAGGCTCAATAAATGTAAAATGTACTCAGTTTTAAGCTCTTAAAGGATGGAAATTAAGTTTTGTCTCCTTTATTTTTCCCCACTATGTCTATTACAATGTGCTGCATATTCTATGTGTTCATATACGTGTTGATTTACAATAATTTTGATTAAATCAATGCTAAATATACCAAGATTATTCATCTTTTGGCTTTGGGTTGAAAAGAAGAATGGTTGAGTTAGGGCCTGAAACAGGAGCTTGATCTATGTATACTGCATCAAGGAAGTTCTTTGTGCCTCATAATGTGGGCATGGCATAATATCTTATACTTAGTGATACAGATACTTATTGAATGAATTAAATGATTGTTATTTAGTTGTAGACAATAGAAATTTATTTTTCAATAAAACAGTTTAGAACCCACACACATCAAGGAAAGGAAAAGATAAAACAATCTAAACTAAAACTTCCCAGAACCTTTATGATTCTGTGAATCAGAAAACATACCTCTATATTTGTCACTTAACCTGAGATTATAACATGCAGCTTAACTTTTAAAGAGTGTGTGTTTACCTCTTAGACAGTAGACTTGTAAATGTAATAGCTGCTATGTGAACATGAGGTAACGCATAGGCATGGCAGATAGGCTTTTCTTAAGTATGGAAAGCAGAGAGAGGTCAAAATACACAGGGGCCTATAAATTTCATGGTTTCCTTAAGGTATCCATAAGAGGAAATATAAAAGGAAAAGTATCACAAATGTGAGCTTGTGTAAGTGAACATAGTCTGTGTTTTTGCAACAGTATATGAATTAATAAGATTCCATCTCTGTGTAGGCCTAAGTAAAGAACAAGTAATATGGATAAGGAAACATAGAAGTGTTTTCAAGCCAACTCTGACACATCTTGCAAACTACTGCAAGGTTCAATTTTCTGAAGTACAGTTATGGTCACAATGCTACCATTCATTTATTCATTCACTTGTGCCTTCAGAAATGTGTCTTAAAAAAAGAATGTGTCTTGAATATCTGCCATATGCAAGGCTACCTAGGTGCTGGGGATAGAATAATGTATAAGACTCAAAGGGCTCATAGTCTACTGAGAGATACACACTAATAAACTGACCAAGTATATACTTGTCAGTATATTATCAGTATATCAGTATATACTGATTTTCAGTATAACATTCAGGAGAATATTGGGTTGCAGATGGGTAATGTAAAATCCTATAGATACTGGGGGTAGTTGTAAAGGAGTAAGTGAGTCTCCTTAGGAAGAATACAAAGAAATAACATTTAAGAGATGAGTGGGGAAAATAGTTAGAGTAGACTGAGAAAGAACAGCCAGAGAAGTATGGAAGAAAACTAAGACATAGTAGTGAGGAAAGAGTTTCAAGAGAAAGTTGCATTGTTTTCAAAAGCAGCAAAAATAAAACAACCAACTAAAAATATTCAGGAAACATTAATGGTTCCTCAATTCCTATTAGTATATATAAACTTACCAGTGTTACACTCAGAAAAACTCCATAAACTTCTCCCAGTCTACTTTGCCTGCAAGCATTTTCCTGTTTGTATCCTTCACTTCTACTCTTGAAAGACTTGGAATACTCATTGCACCATGAAGATGCTGAAAACTTGCTTGCCTCTGTGATTTAACTGATGTTGTACCTCTAAGTAGAATGACCTCCCCAACTGACTGAGGCACATCTGTCCACTTTCTAGCAGTACTTCCAGGCCCATGTCTTCTGTGAAAGCTCTCTTATTAATCTTTCCCACTCTTAAACTACTAATGTACTTTTATTAATATCTTCCTTGACATCATACTGTATACTGGAGTATAAATATAGGTACACTGTGTATACTTTCCTTATTCTTTCTGTGATTTTTCATGCAAGAGCCTGTGCCATATTCATATTCAAAACCTCAGCATAGTATCATGCATATATAGACGTTCAATAAATATATGTTGAATGCTGAATGAGTAAATAGATGCTTGAGTACCCCTAAAACCAACATGGTGAATGACACATAGTTCATTATCGATATTTGTTGTATAAAAAATGGACAAAAAATTTTCTATTATTTAGCCTTCAAATTTCCTTTCTGGTTTTCTTTCAAGCCCGAAGCATCTATTATCTTTGTGGGAAATACCTCCATGAGAAAATTTCAGGCCAGTGTGTCGGATACCTTGACTTATATTTCCATATTAACCATAGTAAATATTCAATATTAGTTAAATAATTAACCTTAACTATGTGATAACTCTGACATAGGGGATAACTGTTACAATGAAAATGCCTCTTGCAAAAATTATCAAAAATAGAATATGATGCCTGATGAATCAACGGTCTGACAGTATGCAATGTCTTTGTGCAATTCTTTGTTCCCAGACTCAAAAACAATGTCAAGGGGGCGCCTGGGTGGCTTAGTCGGTTAAGCGGCCGACTTTCGCTTAGGTCATGATCTCGCGGTTCGTGGGTTCGAGCCCCGCATCGGGCTCTGTGCTGACTGCCAGCTCAGAGCCTGGAGCCTGTTTCAGTCTGTGACTCCCTCTCTCTCTGACCCTCCCCTGCTCACGCTGTCTCTCTCTCTCTCCTAGAAATAAATAAAACATTAAAAAAAAAAAAAAACAATGTCAGGAAGGGTTACAGGTTATTATTCATAAAAGAAGACTTCTATAAATTATTTTATGTTCATTTCAGTTAAAGTCTATTTATTTCCTTCTACAAGATAGAACTTAATATTCTAGGGTTCTGAAACTGCTACACTAATCTTTCAATTTATTGTTATAAAAACAAATTTACTTAAAGAAACAATGAGGGAAGATATATATCAACATAGAAAAAAATTGGAAGTCGTTTCAGAACCCATTTTTATTATGAAATAAAAATGGAATTTGAGGTTGAAGTTATTCAATGTTTATTTTCAGGGGAATCCCTTCAATTTTTTAAGAAAAATTATTTGAAAGAACAATGCTATAATACCATCATGAAAACCAGACTTCATAGGAAGATATCTTTTGTGTGATTCAAAATGATTTTGGTAGATGAACATAAAAGTTTCATGGGTGGGGGTGGATGTATTGATCATTTAGATTACAAACAGCTTAGAAATACCTCAAATTCCTTTTAAAAATGTATTGAAGAGTCATTATAAAAGGTGGAATAAATCATGGTTTTTCACAATTCTCCAAAATATTTATTTGCCTAAAACAGGTACAGAAATCTGAAAGTAGACATATACATTGACATTTTCTTGACAGATTCATAACCCTATGGTTTCCAAAACTTTAATGTTCAATAACATTTCATTAGTATACTCCAGTGTATTTATTACTATGCATTATTAATACAGATATGTGCCTAGGAGATGTACAATTTGCAATTATTTTTCCTTTCAAAGCATAATAGCTTCACACTGGGCTTGTTGCAGCTACGATATTTCATCTCCAAATTCTCCTTCAAACTTTCTGGGGCTGTGACAGAAATTTGTATTTGAATAGAAAAGCTGTCAAGAAGGTGCTGTGGTACTATCCATCACATTTTTAATCCTGACCATACTTAGATGCTACTGAGGTTGGCTGTCCAAGACACTAAACAAAGATTGAAATTATGCCTTCTGTTCTTATGCATCAAAGTTGCACCATTATACCAAATTCAATAGGCCTGTATTACACTCTATTAATTTCCTATTAGTTCTCAGCTATGCAAAATCCAACCATGGTGTCACAATGGTTTAGACATGCAACCTTGATTCCAGCATCAAAAAAATGGAACCTGTCACTTCTAATAATTTTACAGGAGATTCTACAAATGTAAATCCTTTTTCATCTTGTCATCCTTTCATGTCTTTAATGAGCTTGCTCACTAACAGTGTAGAATCTTAATTTAACTTTCAGAAATATTAGCAGCCATTATAATTGAGCATCTCTAGGAGTATACTAATTAAAGTGTAATAAAGAGTAATTTATATTACCTGAAACATTTATCTTTTTAAAAATTCTATCAATATTTAACTAAATATCAGAAAGAAAACAAAGACAATAGTGAACTCAAGATTCCTAGCCAAATTGCTTATTTTGAGAGAAAGCACCATCTAGCTTAATCAGATGATCTACAAATTAAACTCAACCATTTGTAAAAGCCAGAGAACACTGTGTACTTGTAAATCAAGTTAACCAGGGATTAGCATGTAAAAGTTATATCACAGAAAACAGTTAACTCTTGGGAACAGGTGCTATGATCAGTCTAACAAGTACTATACATAAAATATTAGTATATTCTTTCATAGACATTTATGCTTTATTTAGATTCAGTGACTTTTTGCCACTCTTATTGACCTTTAAATCTAATTAAAGTCCCTTAGAATCTAGATCTACACCCTTTTATATCCTTTGACAGCCTTTAATTTGAATGTCTATAAATGTCCACTAAAATTCATACTGTACCATTAGCAAAAATAGACTTTGGTGTAGGATGGTCTCAGATGTGTTTAAGAAAACAAAGACTTCATTATTAAATATTCTAAAGACTATATAGAGTGGGTTTGGTAGTAGAATTACACTGATTTTTACTTAATCTATTGTTCCCATTTCATAGTAGTTGAACTATTTTATAAACAATAAGATAACATCTTTTTAACAAAGAATCAGTGAAACTTGTCTGGTATTCCAGAATACTATATTCAAGGAATTGAAGCCTTAGGTATTTAGTTGGGGAAGTAACATTATGCAAGTCAAGTCTGCCAAGCCACAATTGCTCAAGTATTCCAAATCTTGGCATTGAGATTTTACTGTGAATCTTAACTACTTCAAACTGTACTTCATCACGACACAAGAATTTTTTTTCTATATACATTGAACATAGAATACTTTATTCATTTTAATCTTTTATTTCTGTTATCATTTTAGGAGAGGTGAATGGCTGAAAGTCTGCCATTATCTCAGTGTCAACTGCCAGGGTTAGCTGAATTTCAGCATAAGTCATGATATGTAGTAGTTACAAAGTACACAACTTACTACACAATGTGTATTTTACTATTCATCAACACATAACACCTTTGATATTGAACCCCTCTAACTTAGCATTTATATTAAGGTTTTTACAGATAGAAAGAACATTAATAGTGAATAGCTATCACCAACTTGACAATAAACTATTTTAAAAAAAATAGTGAATAGCTATCAAACATTTTTGTTTCAGGCACTAAGTGAAGTCCTTTGCATATATTGCCTTGTTTAATTTTTGCATTAACCCTATTATGATATGGCATATGATATATAAGAAAACAGATGCACAAAACAGTCAAGAACTTGTCCAAAGTCATATGATTTGTAAGTGTTACAATCAGGATTCAAACCCTTGTCTTAACCACAGTTACTATTGCCTGTCAATGTTAATCAAAAGAGTAAAGTAACACATATTCCTTATTAAAGACTGTATGTGTATGGCTTTTTCATTATGTACAACATCTGAAGCATTTAAAAGTTATATGCATTATCTTTTGGTATTTTTAAATGTACTTTTTCTTCATAGCAGTATCATATTTAAAATCACTGCTTAATCCAGTAGATCCTAAGGAAGAAAGGTAGAAAGCAATTGTTAGGAATGGTGCAAATGGAAGGTAGATGATTAGAGACAGTAGGGACAAAAAACAGATGTTTTTGTGAGCAACTGGAATTGGGAATATTGATGTTCATAGGAACTAGAGAGATTGAATACTAAGAATGAAACTTCTTAAGATATTGCAAGCCAGATAAATAGCCCCCAATGAGATGGAGAATATCATGTACACACTTGTGAATTTCTGGTCCATAAAGGCTTTCTTTCTATATAGCAAGATGGCGGGAAAATGCTATTTAGAAAATAGAGTGTCTGCTTTGCTGCTGGTTCTAGGGAAAAATCAACAATCTCTTCAATGGGGAATATTACCTTTTTTTTCCCAAGGAAAAGCTCACAATATACTTTAAGGAGGCTTTTTGGTTGAAAAGTTTGAACCCAGAGCACTAAATGATCCAACTTTTTAGTGCTACTTAAGAGAGTGAGAGAGATTTTAAGTTCATGTAGGTAGCCTAAAAGAAAGGGCAAAAAGACACCAATGTGGAGATGAAAGTGAAGGAGACAAGTCTTGGGAGACAGACAGAAAGAAACCTGAAAAGGTGATAGCCTAAGGAAAGGATATAGGCACCAAGAAACTGTTAGTTCCAGGAAGGCCCAGTAACATTTTAGGACAATGATATTTGATGCTAACTTTTACGTTACTTTCTATTGTGCTATAATCCCACTACATTGCTCCAAACATTTAGTATGAACCTGATATATATAAAAGACTTCTTAAGTGTTGTTTGGGTAAGAGGTACCCAGGAAAAGCATCAACTTTCCACTTCTAAGCTGGCCCAAGTAAATTTTCAGACATAGAGAGTAGTATTATGGCTAAGCTGCTATATTTGAATATTAAAGAGAGAATCCAGAGGCAGAGGGACACACTCATTAATCATACATGAATAGGTGCATGTGTATAAATGTTTACATTTCTATTAGTAAAAGTTTCTATGTGCTTTGGGCAATATTTTTTAGCTGATATTGAGTAACATCAGAAATTATCAAATGGTTGAATGTATGAGGAACTTCTGTTCATTAAGTGCAACATTAAGTATAGAAACATTGATATTAAATCAAATTATTGATATACTGAATAGAATATAACATATTTGGAGATAGGCTTAGTGTATGTTCTGTGGAAATAAAAGAATCACAGAAACATCCACAGTTGGATGCCTGAAATCACATTGTCTGTGAAATGGGATGTGTTATTCAATAATATTTTAGAAGTTGGAGGTTAAATGTTATGCAGCTGTTAATATGTCCCTATTGTGGAGAAAAGAACAACACAAATGATGGTGCATGATGTTATGTAGGTTGTTATGCCCGTAACATCTGAGTCATCTCATTTTAGAAATCTGATAAAAGAGACAATAACTTAATAATGTGGAGTATATATTCCTATAAAGTCAAGAAAATGGATCCTGGTAATGGTGTGTGCTCAAATTATGGGTCCCTAAGTAAGAATATTAGAACAGGCTTCTATTCCGTTTCCTAACTGCAAAATAATCACTGCTTTAGGCAAAAGTTCTTTTTGGCTCTCATCACTTCTGTGACCTCCACCAAGGTGAGTAAGAAGGAATTAGGTTGTGACCCTGAGCATGCCAGACTATCCTTATGTTTGGAAGTGTGTGTGTGTGTGTGTGGTTTTCCACAGTAAGACATAGCTTAATAAGCTATTTAGAATATAAATTTTAGAATGCAAAAATATGTAAATAGGTAATTATAGTTCCTTGGTTGTATGTTGGAGTCTACTTTTACGTAATGTGTAAGGCTAACTCTTCTAATGTGTTACACTTTCAGAATGGTTTGTTCCAATGCCCTCATGTATTGGAACTCTGAGTTACCTGCTTCTCTGGATTGTATTTTTACAGGTCTCTACCCCCAGTCCACTAATACCTGAGATAAGTTCCATCATCTATCTTAACTTATGTGTTGTCTTGGCTTGCTACATCAAGTCCTTCCTCTAGTATCTAAAGGCCTTGTTTGAACTGCTGACCTTTCCCTTCATTTAAATTAATACCAACTTAATCTCACTTTTCAGTTTCTTACCTTTACCAACTTCTTATGTATACATTCTCCCTATTGTCTTAGTGTCTGTCAACAAACTCTGAGTCCTTCAGGAAATTAATATTTTTATCACATTACAGTGAAAAATAGAAAGTGTCACAAACTATGCATTGTTCAAGACAAGGTGCATCAAAAAGGCCACCCTTTTTTCATGTTCTCTTTCCTCCTTCCTATCCCATCTCTATAAATATGATAAAGGGGCACCTGGATGGCTCAGTAGGTTAAGCATCCAACTTTGGCTCAAGTCATGATCTCATGGTTCGTGGGTTCGAGCCCTGCATTTGGGCTCTGTGCTGACAGCTAGCTCAGAGCCTGGAGCTTGTTTCAGATTCGGTATCTCCCTCTCTCTGACCCTCCCCTGCTTACGCTGTCTCCTCTCTCTCTCAGAAATAAATTTTAAAAAACATTTAAAAATAAAAAATAAATATGATAAAAAAGTTAAGTAATGGAACAAAATAAACCTATAATTATTACATGTCTAGAACCACAGACTGACAGAATATTAGATCTAGAAGGGAACCTTAGATATCTTTTACTTTAATCTTCTCATTTTATATTTGAATAATATAAACCTCAGAGACTCATAGTGCATTGACAATGGCAAATCCAGGACTCAGACCCCATTCTGCTGACACCCAGTTAAATGTATTTTATTATACCACTGTTATAATAGACTTGAAAAATAAATCTCAAAAAGATGGTCTGAAGTTGACTATAACAAAGTAGTAAAAATAAGAATAAGCATATGTGTGCATGTTTGTGTATTATAAGGACAGCAATTATTTGAATGACTGCAATAATTATATTCAGTGCATAATCTATTAAAATATTTTTAATTAGCAGTCTGGAAATAGAAATGACAATCACATTTCTGATACAATCATTTGGTATTACTCCCAATAGGTAAAGAAAATAGAACAAAAAAGAACAAAATTAATTAGAAATGATTATAGGGGTCCCTGGGTGGCTCAATCAGTCAGTTGAGCATCTGACTTCTGCTCAGGTCATGGTCTCGTATCCGTGAGTTCATGCCCCACGTCAGGCTTTATGCTGACAGCTCAGAGCCTGGAGCCTGCTTTGGATTCTGTGTCTCCCTCTCTCTCTGCCTCTCCCCTGCTTGCACTCTGTCTCTGTCTCTCAAAAAATAAAATAAAAAGTTAAAAAATATTAAAAAGAAATGATTATAAAATATTGCAGGTTTTTAAAATTACATTCTTGTTCACAACTTATAACAGCTTTGGTGAATAAACCACCTCAAAAATTAATGACTTAATGAGATATTCATCTACGTAAGTTTTCAAATTTGTAGATCTACAATTTGACCTGGGATTATATGAGTAGATCTCAGCAGTGCTCATTCAGGTAACTGTAGTCAGCAGGTGGTTAGGTAGGAGCTCTGCTTCTGGGGGTTGGCTGGCTCTTCACTGGATTTACTAGGGCAACTGGAGCATGGCTATCATCAACCAATAGAGTGGCCTGGGCTTGTTCACATGGCAGCTAGGCAACATAACAGGAAAGATAGCAGAACATTCAAAGCCTCTTGAAACCTTAGGTTCAAAGCTAGCTCAGTGTTGTTCCTGCATTCTCTTAGTTTAAACCCATCTCAAGGCCAGCCCAGATTCATGTGTTGGGAATAATACACTCCGAAATTTAATGGGAGAATCTACAAAATAACATTGCAAGGGGCATGCATATAAGGGGGTAACAAGTGCAATCATTTAAAACTCTATAGAGAGAGGGCAAGATGGCGGAGAAGTAAGGAGCTCCGTACTTGCACTCGCGCCCATACATCACACAGAAAAGATCTGAAGCCATTGGAAACCTTACAAAACCTGAGAGATTGGGAGAAAAAAGACGCAGAATCCACTGAGAGAGACTTCTAACGTGAGTGCGAACCGGGGAAGATAAAATCGGGCCGGGATCGGAGACTCCAGGGTGGGAGGCGATCCCCCTCTACCCTCTGCGGGGAGTGAGAGGAGAAAAGGAGAGAGTCCGAAACAGAAAAACCTCCGCTCGGTGCATAGAAAGACCGTACTTGCCAAATACCTGCACACCAGGTCCCCTAGCGCCAAGTGGTCCTGGGGGGTGGGGCGCTGAGCACACAAACTGCTTCTTTGTGCCGCTCCTGGAGGTTGGATTTCAGAGCAGCGGCGCGCCTGCCGCCATTGTA
>NW_024080779.1:0-22592 GCF_003009895.1 Hyaena hyaena | reverse complement strand
TGGATGGACCTTGAGGGTGTTATGCTGAGCGAAATAAGTCAGGCAGAGAAGGACAAATATCATATGTGTGCACGTATAGGAGGACTAGGAGGAACTTAACAGAGGACCAATCGGGAGAAGAAGGGGGGAAATGGTGGGGGAAAGGGAGAGAGGCAAACCATGAGAGACTCTTGAATGCTGACAAAAACTGAGGACTGATGGATGTGGGGGGGAGGGGGCGATGGGCATGGAGGAGGGCACTTGTGGGGATGAGCACTGGGTGTTATGTGGAAACTAATTTGACAATAAACTATTTGTAAAAAAAATAAAAAATAAAAAAAAAATAAAACTCTATAACATCCAAACAATTAACAACAAGCAACAAGCTCATTCTGTATCTCTCTGTCTCTGTATATATTTAATACAGTTATTCATACATGAATATAATTATAAATTTCCAATTTTTATTGCCATTGTTGACTGTTTTATGTTTATACTTATTACACATTATTATAAATTACATGTTTCTTAGCTATTCACTGTTTTTTAATAAGCGTTTAAAAATTTGAGAACATTTTTAGATTTTTGAAGATAGTACAGGGAGTTTGCATATACCTCACAGCATTTTCTCTTATAATCATCATGTAACATTGGAATGGTATATTTGATACAATTAATGAACCAAATTAATACCTTATTATTAAATGCAGTCCATATATAATTCAAATTTACTTAATTTTATTTATTTTTTTGCAGGCAGATTAAGGCTCATTTTATTGAACTATCTATGTAGTTCCTGAAGCAGATAAGAGAAGAGGAGGTTATCTGCAACATGCAGATAAGAGAAGAGGAGTTTCCTTTCTTGGTCTCCTCCTCCTTAGACAGTATTGATTTCCTTCTTCTTGGCCAGGATCCACTTTTCCTTAGTCTTAGACTGTAGACTGCTTGATAAGGAGCTGCTTCTGGGCCTTGTTCCCTCTATTCCTGGTTTATTGAAAGTTCTCATCATGAATGAGTGTTGAATTCTATCAAATGTGTTTTCTACATCAATTAATATAATCAAATGATTTTCTTTAGCCTTTCCATGTGGTAGACACTGATTGACTTTCAAATGTTAAGCCAGCTTTGAATCCCTGGAATAAATCCCACTTGGTTATGGGGTAAAATTATTTTCAGACATTGGTGGCTAAATTGAATCCCATTTGTTAATGTTGAGAATTTTTATATCTGTATTCATGACTTATGTCTGCACATTTTATTTCTTATAATGTCTTTGTCTGACTTTTGTATTAAGGTAATACTGGCCTTAAAGGATGATTTGGAAAGGATTTCCTCTGCTTCTATTTTTTGGAAGAGATTGTGGAACATTGCTATCACTTATTCTTTTAAAT
This sequence comes from Hyaena hyaena, assembly GCF_003009895.1. NCBI lineage: Eukaryota > Metazoa > Chordata > Mammalia > Carnivora > Hyaenidae > Hyaena > Hyaena hyaena. The sequence goes on along the minus strand of NW_024080779.1, from coordinate 21,222 downwards.
GTTTGACAGATTTAGCCAGTGAAACAATCTGAATATGGTGCTTTATTTTTTGGAAGATCATCAATTAATGACTCAGTTTCTTTACTGGGTAAAGGACTATTCAGGTTATCAATCACATCTTGTGTGAGTTTTGGAAGTTTGTGTCTTTCAAGGATTTGGCTTATTTCATCTAAGTTACTGAGTTTCTGGCCATAAAGTTATTCATAGTTTTCCATTATTATATTTTTAATGTTCGTGGGATTTCTATTAATGATAGTCTTTCATTTCTCATATAAGTAATTTGTGTCTCTCTTATTTTCTTAGCCTGGACAGAGGCTTATCAATTATATGAATCTTTTCCAAGAACCAGTTTTTGTTTTCAATTATTTTCTCTATTGTTTCCATGTTTTCAATTTCATTGATTTCTGCCTTAATTTTTATTATTTTATTCTAGTGAATTTTATACATAATTTGCTCTTTTCTCATTTCTTAGGATGGTACTTAGATTACTGAGTTGAGATCTTTATTTTTTTCTGAATATATGCACTTAATACTATAAGCTTCCCTTTAAGCTCTGCTTTTGCCTCATCCCACATATTTTGAGAAGTTGTAATCTCATTACATATGCTGTATGATTTATTTTTCTTTAAATTTGTTAAAGTGTGTTACATAGCTCAATATGTGGTGTATCTTAAATGTTCCATGTGAAATTGAGAAACTGTGTATTCAGTATTGAATGGAGTATTAAACAAATGTTATTTAGATCAAGTTGATTGATAGGGTTGCTCAGGTCTATATCCTTACTGAATTTCTCCCAATTTGATATATCAATTAATTTTGGAAGGAGTTAAAATCTCTAATTATAATAGAAGATTTATCTATTTCTTCTTTTACTTCCATTATTTTTTTAAATTTTAATATTTATTTATTTTGAGAGAGACAGAGAGCATGGGTGGAGGAGAGACAGAGAGACAGACACAGAATCCAAAGCAGGCTCCAGGCTCTGAACTGTCAGCACAGAGCCTGACATGGGCCTTGAACTCATGGACCATGAGATCATGACCTGGGATGAAGTTGGACACTTAACCAACTGAGTAACCGAGACGCTCTGAGTTTTACTGGTTTTTGTCTCATTCATTTTGATACTTTACTGTTAGGTGCTTACACATTTAGGATTGTTGTGCCTTCGAGAATTCTATCTCTTTAACATTATGTGTGTCCTTTTTTCATCTCTGATAATCCTCCTTCCTCTGAAGTCTCCTTTGTTTAAAATTATTTTAGATACTCTTTCTTTTGATTAGTTTTAAAAAGGTATATTTTCATTCACCTCTTTACTTTTAACCTGCCTATGTCTTTATATTTAAAGTAGATTTCTTATAGACAACATATATTTGAATGTTGTTTTTTGAGATAGCCTATAATCTCTGCCTCTTTATTGTATAAAAACCATTAACCCTTATGATTATTATTAATATAATTAGATTAATATCTACCATTCTCATATCTGTTTTCTAGGCATTGCATTTATTTTCCACTTAATTTTTTATCCTTTCTTTTTCACTGCCTTCTCTGGTTTAATTGAACATTTTATGGGGTGATTTGAATGATTTTTATGGTTTTCCCCTCAGCATATCAATTATACTTCTTCTCTTAATAAAATTAGTGGTTTCCATAAAATTTACAGTATACTTTTTAATTTTTTTAATGTTTATTTTACTTTTGAGAGAGAGCGTAACAGATCATGAGCAGGGGAGCGGCAGAGAGAAAGGGAGACACAGAATTTAAAGAAAGCTCCAGGCTCTGAGCTGTCAGTACAGAGCCTAATGCAGGGCTAGAACCCACAAACTGCAAGATCATGATCTGAGCCAAAGTCGGCGCTTAACTGACTGAGCCACCCAGATGCCCCTACAATATACTTTTACAATTAATCCAAGTCTAGCCTCAACTCTATACCACTCCATGGGAATTGCAACTACCTTATAAAAAAGTGTTCCCGGGGCACCTGGGTGGCTCAGTCGGTTAAGTGTCCGACTTCAGCTCAGGTCATGATCTCACGGTTTGTGAGTTCAAGCCCTGCATCTGGCTCTGTGCTGACAGCTAACTCAGAGCCTGGAACCTGTTTCAAATTCTGTGTTTCCCTCTCTCTTTGACCCTCCCCTGCTCATACTGTCTCTCTCAGAAATTAATAAAACATTAAAAATTTTTGAAAAAAAAGTGTTCCTAATTCCTCCTTCTCATCTCTTATTACATCACTGTCATTCATTTCAGTTCTCCATACTCTGTAATCACTCAAAATATTATTACTATTGTTACATTAAACAGTTATCTTTAAAATCAATTAATAAGAAAAAGGAAAAATACTTATGTTCATTTATCCATAGTCCAATATTTTTCCCTTATGTAATTTCCAGTTTTTGATGTATATCTTTTTCCTTTTTCTTGGAGAAGTTTTAACGTTTGTTTTCAGAGAAGTTCTGCTGGTGATGAATTCCTTCAGTTTTTGTTTTTGTAAAAGAGATCTCCTTTAGTTTTGAAGGATAATTTTACTGAATATAGATTATAGGATGGTGTTTTTGTTTTATTTTTCATTTCAACACTTCAAATAGTTCAATCCACTCTCTTGTTTACCTGCTTTCCGATGAGAAGTCTCCCTTAATTCTTTTCTTTGTTTCTCCTTGAGTAAGGTGCTCCTCCCACATTGCCTTTTTTCAGAAATTTCTCTTTCCCTGTTTTCCTACAGCTTAAATACAATATGTTAAGGTAGACAATTTTTAATTGATGCCATTGAGAAGATGAGCTTCCTTGGTCTATGGGTTGGTGTCTGTCATTAAATTAGGAAATTTTCAGTCTTTCATGTTTCAAATATTTCTTCTATTCCCTTCCTCTCTTTCTTCTCTCCTCTCTTTCTTCTCCTACTATTCCCATTATCTATGTGCTGCACCTTTTATAATTGTCCCACAGCTCTTGTATATTCTGTTCTTTTTTTTTTTCTCGCCTTTTAGTTTTGGCAGTTTTTCTTTTTTTTTTTCTTTCATGTTTGTTTATTACTGAGACAGAGAGAAACAGAAAATGAATGGAAGAGGGGCACAGAGAGAGGGAGACACAGAATCCGAAGGAGGCTCCAGGCTCTGAGCTGTCAGCACAGAGCCCAAAGCGGGGCTTGAACCCACAAACCATAAGATCATGAACTGAGCCAAAATCAGACACTTGACCACTGAGCCACCCAGGCACCCCGAATTTTGGCAGTTTTTCTTTACATATTTTCAAGCTTGCTGATTTTCCCCCCCTTCAGCCATGTCTACTCTATTGCTAAGTCCATCAAAAGCATTCTTCATTTCTCTTATAATGTTTTTAATTTCTAGCATTACTTTTAGGTTCTTTCTTAAAGTTTCTACCTCTCTATTTACATTGGCTATCTGTTCTTGCATGTTCTCTTCATTTAATTAGAGCCCCTAATATATTAATTATAGTTGTTTCAAATTCCATTTCTCATAATTCTAGCATCTGCATCATAACTGAGTCTGGTTTCAACAATTGCTTTTTGGCTTAAGACTGTGTTTGCTCTCACCTTTTGTCATGTATTATCATTCTTGTTAAAAATTTGACATCATGTATCAGAAATAAGAAATGAGGTAAATAAGTTTTTAGAATGAGGTTTTATGTTAATCTCTGTAGGAATTGTGCTGGGTTTCATGTTTGCTCTAGCTGATGGTGCCAGAGTCTTTAAATTTCTCCTATATCTTTGTTTTATCTCCCTTCTTGACTTTGAAACACCTTAAGTATTCCCCCTGAAAGAGTGTCTACATCTTATTGTCAGCTGTAATTTGCTATTATTATACTGGAGCCCTGTTGGTATGGTGGTAAGGTGTTGGAGCCCTATTGTTATGGTGGTAAGGTGTGGTGAAGAAATGATATATAATTTTATGAACAAGTCTCCATCTTTTTGTGGCCCTGGGCTGTGACCTTCACAAGTACTTCTACATTGATAGAGATTGTCCCACTCACCCACCCCCACCTTCTGCTTAGATGATAAGGGAAGCCTGGAGAAGAATGGAGCTGGATATTTGTCCTTCTGTGAGAAGGATAAAGCTCTGGTAGTCTTTTATCACTTGAGAGTAGGCATTTCTATGGAAAACACTCTGGATATATTTTACAATGATTATTCTTTCACTCCTTCTGCTAGAGCCATAAGTCCATATTCTTGAATCTTCACTATGAGAGCTTGGTGAGGTTCCCAGAAATAAAATCCATGAGTCTGTGGGGTTTCTTCTAAGACTGTGACCCCCCCACACCAGGAGTTTCCCACTCTACTCATAGTTCACATTCAGCTTCCAACAAGTCATCAAATTCTTATAAATGCTTTTTACCAGTTATAGCTCCTGCAGCTTATACTCCCTGTAAGCACATCTTGGCTGTGACTCTCTGATTATACCTATATCTGTACATTTCAATGCAATGGTTTAACAACTTCAGGTTTCTGATGGGTTCAAGAAAAGTAATTGGTTTTCAAGATTTTTTCTTATTGAAAGGCAATTTCCATGCTCTTTACATGTCAAGGTTTAAGCTGGAAGTCTCTCAATATAATTTTATATACCATTGTCTCTGAGTTTTGAAGATTAATAATTTAATACATATAAAACACCAATATTAGTGCCTGACTCATTCTAAGAGTTTGTTCATGTTATTACTTCTAGTATGATTAAGTTCTAGATAGTTTGTTATTTGAGATACAAAGATGATTAAAATACAAACCAATTCACATACTCCGAAAATGATTATTTGCATGATTAGATAGGGTGTTCATTTCTGTCATTTTATAGATAAGGAAAATTAACATCAGAAAATTTAAATGACTTGCCAAAGGAACCTAGTTAGATAGCACTCGTACATAAACAGTTGCCACATATGTCATATATAAATTTTGAAGTTATAAAAATTATGACAAGCATTCAGATTAAAAATATTTTAGGTAATATAATAATTTTATTTTGAAAATTCATAAAATCTGTTTACTGCCTCAGTACATTTTTAAACTCTTAAACTATAATAATGTGAAAATGTTATCTTTGAGAATTTATTGTACTATAATTGATAATGGGTCCAGGACATGAAAAGGAAGGTTTTAAGGAAATGGAAATTACTTTAGTGTGCCCAAAAAGATTTTCATATAACCCCTAGACTATGGAGTAACATGTTAAATGGATTGCAAGTGGTGTAAAGCTCAGGAACTAATAAAAAATAAAAAGCTTATGAAGGAAGTTTATTCAGCACTTTCTGTGTGCCAATTTTGTTTTAAATAAGTCCTGAGCAGAATTCCTTGGTCCAGTCTATCATGCAACTGCAAGTGAAATTTACAATGAATTCCCGAGGATTATGTGATAGTTGGGCCGAATCCTCATTACTCACCTATCTATCTCTCAAAAGCTCTGCCGTTACCTACAGGAAAAAATACAGACTTACCAAGATGACCCTTCATGAATAGGTCAATATTAACCTATGTATCCTCATCCATACACCCATCTTATCCTCTCTGAGGAATTGCCCACTCACCTACAGGAGTGGTTCAAAGAAGTTTGTATAGTGACATCTCATCCTCAAGATCCTATCCACTGGCTTATGCCTTGATAATCAGCACACCTGTCTTTGTAATTTTCAATTTTGAGTCAGATATTTTAAAGAGTTAATGTCTGATAATCATACCTATCATAATAGTAGCTAAGTTTATTGAGTATTTCATATTTGTAAATGACTATACAGAACACTTTGTTTTAATTTTCCCATTGAACCTTCTAAACAACTCTATTATATAGGTACCACGTATTTTTGTCTTTTAGATGAAGAGACGGAGTCCAGTGAGATTAAATAACTATTCATGTTCACTATGCTATTTTCTCATCACAAGGTCATCTGCCTTTGAACAGTTACATATTAAAACAGAAGAATGCATTTCTAATGATGGAACTTTAGGTGTGCATGGAATTGAAGATCATAAATGACATATTGGTGTTTTCAATTCATATATAAAAGTTGATCTCCAATTCCACAGATGATTAAAGTCAGATTTTTTTATTCAACAATATAGGTATACCCTAATATACTGCTTGATTTTCGCTTCCTACTATCTTACCCCAAATAAGCCTAAATATAACTATGCTGATATCTAATACCTAGCATTAGACACTTGGCAAACAGCCAATTAAATATGCTAACTGACCTCTCTCCAAAAGGCTTATTGAAAGCAAAGTTTTTTATTAATGTTGTGTTTTGGATTTATTTAAATTATATTCATAATTAATTTTTATATTTTATGGTATGACATTTCATTTTCAGTATTAGAATACAATTTATAATATCATAGAGATGGACAATAAAGATTTACCCTAAGACAGCAATTTTAAAAACTGTAGCCTAGCAACCAATAATGTCTTACATTATAGAATACTTGTATAGGTCTTCCTTGACTGAGGATGGGGTTACATCCCAATAAACCCATCATAACTTGAATGTATTATAAGTAAAAAATGCATTTAACACACCTAACCTATTGAACATCATAGCTTACTCTAGGCTATCTTATACATACTCAGAACACTTACATCAGCCTACAGTCAGGCAAAATCATCTAACACAATGTCTATTTTACAATAAAGTGTTAAATACGTCATGTAATTTACTTAATACTGCACTGAAAGTTAAAAGTACAGTGGTAATATAGGTGCAGGATACTTATAAGTGTATCAGTTGTTTACCCTTGTGATCGTGTAGCTGGCTGGGAACCGCAGCTTGACGCTGCTGTCCAGCATCACAAGAGAGTATTGTACCACGTTGTGCTAGCCTAGGAAAGGATATAAAAATTTGAAGTAATGTATACTGAATGTATATTGCTTTGCACCATTGTAAAATCTAAAATCTGTAAGCCAAACTATCCTAAAATCAGGAACTGCTCATACTTGTATCAAAGTCTTGTCAAAAAACCAGGAACCACACTAAACATTTCAGCAATTATAATTTAACGTAGGGAATTGATTACATAGGTATTGGAGGACTGAATAGACAGAAAGGTGACATTGAGCTAACACAGATGTAAAAACTAGAGGAAGTAGCTACCTTTGCTAAGAAACAAGGAAAGTGAAAAAGCTAAGTTATTAGAATCTAGAAGCTTGGAGGAAGGGGTCTCAGAACTGGATTTGGAGCTTTGAGGAGTGGCTGATGCTTAATTAGAGCTGATATCTGTGGGGAGAAATAATGACAAGATCTGAGAGTAACTGCTATCATGGTGAGTGACTATTCTCAGGGCATGAAACAATAAGGAAAACAAGAATGTCCAAATCCACTTTATGCTTCTCATGTTTTCCAGTCTCTCTAGACCTGTTGTTCTCCAACCCCATTATTTGATTCTAACAATGAATCAGCTGGCATAGGATAAATGTAGATTGCAGAGTCACAACTCTTACATCATAAAACTAAGTATAGTACGATGGGTGTGGGGTTGAGAGGCAAAATGTTAGTTGTTGGCACAATACTTTTTTTTGTATTTTTATTTTTCGTATTTATTTTTTTTTACAAATAGTTTATTGTCAAGTTGGTTTCCATATAGCACCCAGTGCTCATCCCCACAAGTGCCCTCCTCCATGCCCATCTCTCCCCTCCCCCTCCACACCCATCAGTCCTTAGTTTGTTCTCAGCGTTCAAGAGTCTCTCATGGTTTGCCTCTCTCCCTCTCCCCCACTATTTCCCCCCTTCTTCTCCCCCATGGTCCTCCATTAAGTTCCTCCTAATCCTCCTACACGGTTGGCATAATATTTATGAGTAATCATTAATTTAGACATCTTCAAAAATTATAATTTTGGACAATTCTATTTTCATTTATTTAAGAACAAATTTCTGAAATTGTCAAAGTATCACTAAATGGCAAGGGAAAAAGGGGGGCAAAGAGACCAGATCTCTGAACTATAGTAACTAGTATTAGCCTAATGATAGACAAAATGAACAATGGAATAGAATAGAGCATTCCAAAACATTCACAAAAATACATACATATGTACTATATAGGCAATCATATATTCTGTGACAAAGGTGACAGTTTTGTTCAGTGGGAAAAAAGATGGTCTTTTCAGTAAATGCTCTATTCTTTTAGAAATTCATAAAAATTAGTGTATCTGTATCCCACTTTATAATGTATTCAAATATCAAATCCAAATGGTTTTCAAATCTAAAGTGAAAATTAATAAGGTTTTAAAATAGAAAAGATTAAAAATATGAAGTTTTAGTAATGATGTAGAACAACTGAAACCCTGATAAACTGTATATAGTGGGAGTGAAAATTGATAAAAACTAATTAGGAAATATGTTTGACATATCTACTAGGTAGAAGATATGTAAGTTTCATTTCCCAACAATTCCACTCTAAGTATATATACCCAGAAGAAATGTGTGTTTGTTCACCAAAAATCATGTACTGAAATGTTTTATAGCAGCACTATTCATAAGAGTCCCAAACTGGAAAACTACCCAAGTGCTCATAAATAGTAAGTGGATAAATTGTGGTATTTTTACACAACAGAGTACTATAGAGTAATGAAAATGAGCAATGTACAGCTAAATGGAATAATGTGGATAGAGGTATCAAAGTCATAATGTGGTTGAAGAGAAGAATCCAGACAAAAAAAAAATTCACTCTGTATGACTCATTTTATATGAAGTACCAAAATAGGCAAAACTAACCTCTTTTATTAAAAGTGAAATTAGTGGTTTCTCTTAGAGATGGGTGACTTTAAGGGGATACGATGGTCACTTTGTGGTGCTAGTAATTTTCTATTTATTAATCTGGGTGTTACTTACATAATTGTGCTCAGTTTCTGAAAATTAAGCAAGATATATATTTGTTACATGTACTTTTATGTGTATATGTATATGTGTGTGAATATATATGTGTAAAGTATGTATTATACTTCAATAAAACAGGCAAGAATAAGAATAAAGTGGCTCATTATCCCCCCAAATTTATGCATTTTCAACAAATAGGTTCTATAACACATTCCAAAATAACAGGTATTTTGATGAAGAGCATATATATATTTTTTTACAAATACATTTCATGACCATAAGAGACTGCAGCTATTTCATCAATAGTGAATGCTTTGCTAATCATTGTCATTTTCATTGTGGAAGCTACAGCTACATACTAACAGTGATTGAAGTAGTTGCTCAAGCATAGGTCTTTGTCTTTTTCATCCATTAATTTCTACATCTAATGAATGCTATTCTGCCATTATCCAATGCAGACATACTATTAACATAACATCATATTTCTGGAAGTCAGCCCTTTAAGCAAGTATAATTTGTGTCAAATAGAAGGTAATTGATCTGGATGATTACACAATAGTAAGAGTATTATACAAAGAAATATGTATGAATTTGTTTTCTAATGTTTCAATGACAAGGGGGCTAGACTTTTAAATGCTGTTCATTTACTACCAACAAAACTTAGCTATATTTATCTCAGTTCAATTTGCACAGTCTTCTTTATGATATAATTTTTCAATTGTTCTTGTCAAGTTGGTTTCCATATAACACCCAGTGGTCATCCCTGCAAGTGCCCTCCTCCATGCCCATCACTCCCCTTCCACTTCCCCCCACCGCCATCAGTCCTCAGTTTGTTCTCAGCATTGAAGAGTCTCTCATGGTTTGCCTCCTCCCCTCTCCCCCACATTCCCCCCCCTTTTCTCCCCCACAGTCCTCCGATAAGTTCCTCATAATCCTCCTATAAGTGCAAACATATGGTAGCTGTTCTTGTCTGCCTGACTTATTTCACTCAGCATAACACCCTCAACTTCCATCCATGTTGCTACACTAGGCCATTTTTCATTCTTTCTCATTGCCATGTAGCATTCCATTATATAGATGAACCACATCTTCTTGATCCATTTGTCAGTTGATGGGTACTTAGGCTCTTTCCATGTTTTGGCTATTGTTGACAGTGCTGCTATGAACATTGAGGTACATGTGCCCCTATGCATCAGCACTCCTGTATCCCTTGGGTAAATTCCTAGCAGTGTTATTGTGGCTCATAAGGGAGTTCTAGTGTTAATTTTTTGAGGAACCTCCACAATGTTTTCCAGAGGGGCTGCACCAGTTTTCATTCCCACCAACAGTGTAGGAGGGTGCCCATTTCTCCAGATCCTCGCCAGCATCTAGAGTCCTCTGATTTGCTCATTTTAGCCACTCTGACTGGCGTGAGGTATTACCTCAGTGTGACTTTGATTTATCTTTCCCTGATGAGGAGGGATGCTGAGTATCGTTTCATGTGTCTGTTGGCCATCTGGATGTCCTCTTTGGAGAAGTGTCTGTTCATATCTTCTGCCCATTTCTTCACTGGGTTGTTTGTTTTTCAGGTGTGGAGTTTGGTGAGTACTTTATAGATTTTGGATACTAGCCCTTTATCTGATATGTCATTTATAACTATCTTTTCCCAATCCAACAGTTGCCTATTAGTTTTAAAGATTGTTTCCTTTGCCTTGCAGAAGCTTTTAAACTTGATGAGGTCCCATAGTTCGCTTTTTCTCTTCATTCCCTTGCCATTGGGGATGTGTCAAGTAAGAAATTGCTGCGGTGGAGGTCAAGGAGATTGTTTCCTGCTTTCTCCTCTAGGGTTTTGATGGTTTCCTGTCTCACGTTCAGGTCCTTTATCCATTTTGAGTTTATTTTTCTGTATGGTGTGAGAAAATGATAGTTTCATTCTTCTGCATGTTGCTGTCCAGTTCTCCCAGCACCATCTGTTAAAGAAGCTGTCTTTTTTCCATTGGATATTCTTTCCTGCTTTGTCAAAGATTGGTTGGCTGTACACTTTTGGGTCCAATTCTGAGTTCTCTATTCTATTCCGTTGGTCTATGTGTTTGTTTCTGTGCCAATACCATGCTGTCTTGATGATGACAGCTTTGTAGTAGAGGCTAAAGTCTGGGATGGTGATACCTCCCGTTTTGGTTTTCTGCTTCAATATTACTTTGGCTATTTGGGGACTTTTGTGGTTCCATACAAATTTTAGGATAGTTTGTTCTAGTTTTGAGAATGCTGGTGCGGTTTTGATTGGGATTGCATTGAGTGTGTAGATTGCTTTGGGTAGTAATGACATCTTAACTATATTTATTCTTCCAATCCATGAGCATGGAATGATTTTCCATTTCTTTGTGTCTTCTTCAATTTCTTTCATAAGTTTTCTATAGTTTTCATCATACAGATCTCTTATATCTTTGGCCAGGTTTATTCCTAGGTATTTTATGGTTTTTTGTGCAAATTGTGAATGGGATCACTTTCTTGATTTCTTTTTCTGTTGCTTCATTGTAGGTGTATAAAAATAAAATTGATTTCTGTATGTTGATTTTTTACCCTGCAACTTTGCTGAATTCATGGATGAGTTCTAGTAGGCTTCTGGTGGAGTTTGTCGGGTTTTCTATTTACAGTATCATATCATCTGCAAAAAGTGAAAGTTTGCCTTCTTCTTTGCCAATTCTGATGCCTTTTATTTCCTTTAGTTGTCTGATGGCTGATACCAGGACTTCTAGCACAATCTTAAACAACAGTGGTGAGAGGGGACATCCCTGTCGTGTTCCTGATCTCTCGGAGAAAGCTCTCAGTTTTTACCCCTTGAGGATGATGTTAGCTGATGACTTCTCATAGATGGCTTTTATGGTGTTTAAGTAGTTCTTTCTATCCCAACTTTCTCGAAGGTCTTTATTAATAAGGGAGGCTGTATCTTGTCAAATGCTTTTTCTGCATCTATCGACAAGATCATATGGTTTTTATCTTTTCTTTTGTTGATGTGATGTACCACACTGATTAATTTGCGAATATTGAACCAGCCCTGTCACCCAGAAATGAATCCCACTTGATCATGGTGGATAATTCTTTTTATGTGCTGTTGAACTCGATTTGCAAGTATCTTGTTGAGAATTTTAGCTTCTGTATTCATCAAGGATATTGGCCTGTAGTTCTCTGTCTGACGTGGGAATCAAAGTGATGCTGCCTTCATAAAATGAGTCCAGAAGTTTTCCTTTGATTTCTATTTTTTGGAATAGTTTGAGAAGAATGGGTATTAATTCTGTTTTAAATGTCTGGTAGAATTTCCCAGAGAAGTCATCTGGCCCAGGGCTCTTATTTGTTGGGAGATTTTTGATAACTGATTCGATTCCCTCACTAGTTATGGGTCTATTCAGATTTTGTATCTCTTCCCATGTGAATTTTGGTAGTGTGTGTGTGTTTAGGTATTTGTCCATTTCTTTTAAGTTGTCCAAATTTTTGGCATGTAATTTTTCATAGTATTCTCTGATAATGGCTTGTATTTCTGAGGGGTTGGTTGTAATAAGTCCATTTTCATTCATGATTTTGTCTGTTTGAGTGCTCTCTCTTTTCTTTTTGAGAAGCCTGGGTAGAGGTTTGTCATTTTTATTTATATTTTCAAAAAACCAGCCCTTGATTTCATTAATCTGTTCAACTGTTTCTTTGGTGTCTATATTGTTTATTTCTGCCCTGACTTTTATTATTTCTCTTCTCCCACTGGTTTTGGGTGCTCTTGTTGCTCTCCCTCTAGTTCCTTTAGGTGAGCTGTTAGATTTTGCACTTGTGTTTTTCCTAATTTGTTGAAATAAGCTTGCATTCAATGTACTTTCCTCTAAGGACTGCCTTTGCCACATCCCATAGAGCTTGGATGTTGTATTTTCATTTTCATTTGTTTCCATATATTTTTTAATGTCTTCTCTAATTGCCTGATTGGCCCATTTGTTCTTTAGTAGGTTGTTCTTTAACCTCCATGTTTTTGGAGGTTTTCCTTACTTCTTCCTGTAATTGATTTCGAGTTTCATAGCATTGTGATCTGAAAGTGTGCATGGTAAGATCTCAAATCTTTTATATTTATTTAGGGCTGCTTTATGTCCCAGTATGTGATTGATCTTGGAGAATGTGCCATGCGCACTTGAGAAGAAAGTGAATTCCATGGCCTCAGGATGTAGAGTTCTGAATATATCTGTCAGATCCATCTGGCCCAATGTGTCATTCAAGTCTATTGTTTTTTTAGTAATTTTCTGTCTGGTTGATCTATCCATTGCTGTAAGTGGAGTATTAAAGTCCCCTGCTATTAGCACATTGTTATCTATAAGCATGTTTTTCTTTGTGATTAATTATTTTATATATTTAGGTGCTGCCATATTTGGTGTGTAGACATTTATAATTTTAGTTCTTCTTGATGGATAGACCCTGTATTATTATATAATGCTCTTCTTCATCCATTGTTACTGTCTTTACTTTAAGGTGCAGTTTGTCCAATATAAGTATAGCTACTTCAGCTTTCTTTTGACTTCCAGTAGCTTGATTGATAGACATTTCTCCATTCTCTTACTTTCAATCTGAAGGTGTCCTCCAGTCTAAATTGAGTTTCTTGTAGACAGCAAATAGATGGATTTTGTTTTTTTCTCCATTCTACTAACCTATGTCTTTTGATTGCGGCATTTAGTCCAGTAATTATTGAAAACTATGGGTTTAGAGTCATCGTGTCCTTTGTGGAATTTATGCTTCTGGTGATGTCTCTGGTATCTTGCTTCCTTTCAACATTTCCTTCAGAGAGTCCCTCAGGATTTCTTGTAGGGCTGGTTTAGGGGTGATGAATTCTCTCAATTTTTGTTTATTTGGAAAGGCTTTAATCTCTCCTTCTATCTGAAGGACAGGCTTGCTAGATAGAGGATTCTTGACTGTATATTTTTTCTGTTGATCACATTGACGATTTCCTGCCATTCCTTTCTGGCCTGCCAAGTTTCAGGAGATAAGTCTGTCACCACTCTGATAGGTTTCTCTTTGTATGTTTGGGCCTTTTTATCCCTAGCTGCTTTCAGAATTCTCTCCTTGTCCTTATATTTTGCCAGTTTCACTATGATATGTCGTGCAGAATATAGATTCAAGTTACGTCTGAGGGGAGTTCTCTGTGCCTCTTTGATTTCAGTGTCTGTTTCTTTCCCCAGATTGGAGAATTTCTCTGCTACATTTGTTCAGGGACTCCTTCAGCGCCTTTCCCACTCTCTTCCTCTTCTGGAATTCCTATGATACAGATATTATTCCATTTGAGTGTATCGTTGAGCTCTGGAACTCTCCTTTCGTGTTCCTGTATCAGTTTATCTCTCTTTTTCTCAGCTTCCTCTTTTTCCACAATTATGTCTTCTAAATCACTTATTCTCCTTTCTGCCTTTTCAATCCATGCATTGGATGCCTCCATTTTATTTTGCACCTCATTTATAGCATTTTTTAATTCAATACAACTATTTTTAAGCTCCAGAGTCTTTGTAGAAATAGTTTCTCTGATGTCTTCTATGCCTTTTTCAAGCCCAGCGATTAATTTTATGACTATTCTTCTAAATTATTGTTCAGTTATTTTGCTTATATCTGTTTTGAGCTGTTCTTTAGCTGTCAAGTCTTCCTGGAATTTCTTTCGAAGAGAGCTCTTTCGTTTCCTCATTTTGGCTAGCTTTCTATCTCTTGTTAGTTTTAACAGCTTGTTATGCACTCTGCATCTGTGAGTGCTGCTGTATTAAAGAAGGCTCTTTGACCGTCCAGGGCCTGTCCGTTCAGAAAGTGTTCTTTGAATGGTGTCTCTTTGTCTCTCTTGTTGAGACCTTGGTTATTTTATTTTCCTACTCCCGTAGTTGTATTTGAGACTCCACCATGTGTACTTTGACTTGTTTCTTGAGGTAGCCCTGGAAAAGAAAACAGAGAAACAAACAGGGAACTAAGGCACACAGACCCACAGACAAATCCAACAAACACGCAAACTGAAAGGGAAAAGAAAAAAGAGAAGAGGATGGAGGGAAGGCAAATATTAAAAATAAAAATACATAAAAAGGAAAAAGAATAAAAGAAAAGGAAAAAGAAAAAACTCAATAGATAAAGGACAGTCTAAAGCATATAACCAGATTTCCCAGCTACAAATAAATAGCTGGGTGTATGCAGTGCTGGTGTAAGAGCATAGAGAAAGAAAGAAATGACAGGGTGGGGATGAAGCAAAATTGGAAATGAAATGAGCAGGTAGAAGGAGTAAGAGGCTTATTTCAAAGAGAGAAAGAGGGGAATATGGTTGGAGAGGAGGTGAAAGAAATGATGATGATGCTACTCAGTTAAACTATATAGTCTGATTACTACAGAGAGAAAGAGATTAAAAAAGTAGCAGTGGAGGTGTAGAATTTACATCTAGAGAATTGATTAAATGTGAGTGTTTAAGCAAGCTAGTGACTAGAATTAATGAGGGCAGTGCATATATATTGGTCTTGCCCAGGCTCCGGTAAAAAAAAAAAAAAAAAAAAAAAAAAAAACAAAGAAGAAGAAGAAGAAAACGAGGGCAGCTCTCTAGCAGGGATGGGTGTGGTTTGGTCCAGTGTGTCCTGCAGAGGTCCTGCCTTGGTGGTTATGGGTAGAAAAGTGGTGGCGCCCCAGTCCCTTCTTGAACCAAGCATTGCAACTCACTCTTCTGGGTGTGATCTCCCTGTGCTGGGGGTGTAGCTAAGGTGGGTCTTGTTCTATATCTCAAGTCAGACCTCGTTTCCAGATCTCTGTCTGCTGCCCCATTGAAATTGCCAGAAATATAAACTCGCAGGCGAGTCCCTCAGAGCAGTTTCAAGCCTCTTGCCTTCCCCCTGAGGATCCAGCTGAACCAGAAGGACAAAGGTGCGGCTGCCACATCCCCTCCAGGTCAAGTTGGCGAGTAGGAAGCAGTTTCACCCGGGGTCGCCTGGGATGTATGCCTCCCGCCTAGGGTCAGCTGGACAGCAGGAAACCAGATCCCTCTGTGTAACCGAGTAGAGGTTTTTTCTCTTCTCCAGTGATAGGGACAGTGTCTTGAGCAGTTTCGGCCACTCTTTTTTTTTCCCCTAGACTCACCACTGCTCCCCACAAAGGGGGATCGCCCCTCCCTCTGTGTCTCCAGTCTGGGCCGGATTTTATCTTCCCCAGTTCACACTCCCGCTATAAGGTTTTCTCAGCGGACTCTGTCTCCTTTTCCTCCCAAATTCCTGGATTCTATAAGGGTTCCTATGGCTTCAGGCCTTCTCCATTTGAGACATGGGGGCGAGTGAGATGTACGGAGCTCCCTACTTCTCCACCATCTTCTGGAGGAATCCTTCTTTATGATATAATTACACGCACCACTTTCAACTGATATGAGCTTTAACAGAAAGCATAGATATATAAAATATTTAGATACTTATCTTTTTAGATGTTTATTTAAAAATCTGAAGTTATACTTAAACACAAATGTTAATAATATTGTAGTAATATTGCACAGCAAGAGAATGTAACACAGGTCCCATGTATAACCATTATTATTGCTAATGCAAAATGTTTAGCATATGCGTCATGGATATAGGCATTTTTTAATTCAAAAATAAGATTTTATTTCTATCAGTATCAGATGGATATGCAGAGAAGCCAATGCTAGCATACAATACTTTAAACTTTTATCTCTCTGTGTGTATGTGTTTCTGTATACCTTTTTTCTTTATTTAAAAGCATGGCTAAGTTTATATTAAAATTAAAAAGGCTAGAAATGGCAAAATAGTTCTATTATAATAAACTGTCAAATTCTAGAGCAGGTGTTTTCCCTGAGGGTGCATGAAGATTTCCATTTTCCTAGAGACTGGGTTTTAATGGAATAAGTTTAAAAGGAGATAGGTGAGAAGTCAGATGAAAAACCCTTGTACAACGCCTAAAACCACAAATTGTGACACTATCAGTGGATAAATTTGAAAAAAACAAAGATCTCACGGAAGAAAACAGTGTCAGAGACAGTTTTGGTATTTTTTCTTTTAACTAATGAAGTTGAGAGTTTCCCTAAATATTTGAAACAGAAGAATCAAGACGGTAAGCAATTAGGTAAAGCATACTGCAGAAAATTATGATTTCAGGATTATGTAGGACTCTGATATATTCCTTTTTAAAAAAAATACGATGTTTGCATGACATTAGAATAATAGTGACATACACTGACTAATGAAAGCAATGTATATGAAAGAGTGGCCTGCATAACTCTTAGACATGGTAGAAAATGTATTTTAGGGTAGCGAACATGCACCAAACTAAATAGAATCCTGTAACCAATGTAACACTGCTTGTCATGTGATATACTAAGACACATCTTAATGTTATTTGCTGTAAATTTTGTGTCAAGGATCTTAATTGCCATTGTGTGACTGACATTTCTCAAATTCTGACTGAAACTAAGTCTAGATATATGAAGCAACATATAGTAAATCATTAAAATTCCAATACCACATGATTTTTGAGCATATATATTTTTAAAGAGTAATTTATCAACAGATACACACAGATTTTACGTATATATTTACATCTCACATCTACTGCAACTAGAGTGAGACAAGAAGAATATGGGTAAATGATTCTTTTTTTTAAATAGTTTATTGTCAAGTTGGTTTCCGTATAATACCCAGTGCTCATCCCAACAACTGCCCTCCTCCATGCCCATCACCCCCCTTCCCCTATCTTCCACCCCCATCAGTCCTCAATTTTTCTCAGCATTCAAGAATCTCTCATGGTTTTCCTCCTTCCCTCTCCCCAACTATTTTTCCCCTTCTTCTCCCCCATAGTCCTCCATTAAGTTCCTCCTAATCCATCTATACGTGGAAACATATGGTATTTGTCCTTCTCTGCCTGACTTATTTTGCTCAGCATAACACCCTCAAGGTACATCCATGTTGCTACACATGGCCAGATTTCATTCTTTCTCATTGCCATGTAGTATTCCATCATATAGATAAACCACATCTTCTTGATCCATTCGTCCGTTGATGGACACTTAGGCTCTTTCCATGTTTTGGCTATTCTTAAGAGTGCTGCTATGAACACTGGGGTACATGTGCCCCTATGCATCAGCACTCCTGTATCCCTTGGGTAAATTCCTAACAGTGTTATTGCTGGGTCATAGGGGAGTTCTAGTGTTAATTTTTTGAGGAAGCTCCACACTGTTTTCCAGAGGGGCTGCACCAGTTTACGTTCCCACCAACAGTGTAGGAGGGTGCCCGTTTCTCCACATCCTTGCCAGCATCTAGAGTTCTCTGATTTGCTCATTTTAGCCACTCTGACTGGCTTGAGGTGGTATCTCAGTGTGGTTTTGATTTGTATTTCCCTGATGAGGAGGGATGCTGAGCATCGTTTCATGTGTCTGTTGGCCATGGTCTGGATGACCTCTTTGAGAAGTGGCTGTTCATATCTTCTGACCATTTCTTCACTGGATTATTTGTTTGTGAGGTGTGGAGTTCGGTGAGTTCCATAGAGATGTTGCATACTAGACCTTTTTGTGACTATCTTTTCCTATTCCATCAGTTGCCTATTCGTTTTATTGATTGTTTCCTTTGCCATGCAGAAGGTTTTAATCTTGATAAGTTCCCAATAGTTCATTTTTGCTCTTGATTCCCTTGCCTTTGGGGATGTGCCAAGTAAGAAATTGCTGCGGTTAAGGTCGAGCAGGTTGTTTCCTGCTTTGTCCTCTAGGGTGTTGATGGTTCCCTGTCTCACATTCAGGTCCTTTATCCATGTTGAGTTTATGTTTGTGTATGGTGTGAGAAAATGATCTAGTTTCATTTTTGGCATGCTGTTGTCTACTTCTCCCATCACCATCTGTTAAAGAGGCTGTCTTTTCCATTGGATACTCTTCCCCGCTTTGTCAAATATTACATAGCCATACATTTGTAGATACAATTCTGAGTTCTCTATTCTATTCCATTGGTCTATATTCTGTTTTTGTGCCAGTACCATGCTGTCTTGATGATGACAGCTTTGTAGTAGAAGCTAAATTGTGGGATGGTGAGGCCTCCCATTTTGGTTTTCCTCTTCAATATTACTTTGGCTATTTGGGATCTTTTGTGGTTCCATACAAATTTTAAGACAGTTTGTTCTAGCTTTGAGAAGAATGCGGGTACAATTTTTATTTGGATTGCATTGAATGTGTAGTTTGCTTTGGGTAGTAATGATATTTTAACTATATTTGTTCTTCCGATCCATGAGCATGGAATGATTTTCCATTTCTCTGTGTCTTCTTCAATTTCCTTTAGAAGTTTTCTAAAGTTTTCATCGTACAGATTTCCTATATCTTTGGTTGTGTTTATTCCTAGGTATTTTATGGTTTTTTGTGCAATTGTGAATGGGATCAGTTTCTTGATTTCTCTGTCAGTTGCTTCACTATTGGTGTATAAAAATGCAACCGATTTCTGTACTTTGATTTTGTATCGTGCAACTTTGCTGAATTCATGGATCAGTTCTCATAGGCTTCTGGTGGAGTGTGTCAGGTTTTCTATGTGGAGTATCATGTCATCTGTGAAAAGAGAAAGTTTGCCTTCTTCTTTGCCAATTCTTATCGCTCTTATTTCCTTTTGTTGTCTGATTGCTGATGCTAGGACTTCCAGCACCATTAAACAACAGTGGTGAGAGTGGACATCCCTGTTGTCTTCCTGATTTCAGGGGGAAAGCGCTCAGTTTTTCCCCATTGAGGATGATGTTAGCTGAAGGGTTTGCATAGATGGCTTTTATGATGTTTATGTAAGTTCCTTCTATCCCATCTTTCTCGAGGGTCTTTATTAAGGTATGCTGTATTTTCTCAAATCTTTTTTCTGCATCTATTGACAGGATCATATGGTTTTTATCTTTTCTTTTGTTAATGAGATGTATCACATTGATTGATTTGTGAATACTGAACCAGCCCTGTAACCCAGGAAGTAATCCATTTGATCTTGGTGGATAATTCTTTTTATGTGCTCTTGCATTCGATTTGCAATTATCTTGTTGAGGATTTTTGCATCCGTATTCATCAAGGATACTGTCTTGTCGTTCTCTTTTTTTTTGCTGGGTCTTTGTCTGACTTGGGAATGAAAGTGATGCTGACTTCGTAAAATGAATCCAGAAGTTTTCCTTCAATTTCTATTTTTTGGAATAGCTTGAGAAGAATGGTATTAACTCTGATTTAGGTGTCTGGTAGTATTCCCTGAGGAAGCCATCTGGCCCAGGGCTCTTATTTGTTGGGAGATTTTTGATAATTGATTCGATTTATTCACTATTTATGGATCTCTTCAGATTTTCTATCTCTTCCCGTGTGAATTTTGGTAGTGAGTGTGTGTTTAGGAATTTGTCCATTTCTTCTAAGTTACCTAGTTTGTTGGCATATAATTTTTCATAGTATTCCCTGATCATTGCTTGTATTTCTGAGGGATTAGTTGTAATAAGTCCATTTTCATTCATGATTTTCTCTATTTGGGTGCTGTCTCTTTTCTTTTTGAGTAGCCTGGTTAGAAATGTTGGTTTTTTTATTTAAAAAAAAAAAACTCTTGGTTTCATTGATATGTTCAAATGTTTCTTTGCGGTTCTATATTGTTTATTTATGGCTTGATTTTTATTATTTTCTTCTGCTGCGTTTGGCGTGCTCTTGTGGCTCTCCTTCTATTTCCTTTAGGTGTGCTGTTAGAGTTTGTATTTGTGCTTTTTTTAATTCCTTGAAATAGGCTTGAAGTGCAATGTACTTGCTTCTTAGGACTGCCTTTGCCGCATCCCATAGAGTTTGGATTGTTGTATTTTCATTTTCATTTGTTTCCATATATTTTTAATATCTTCTCTAATTGCCTGATTGGTCCTTCCTTAGTAGGGTGTTCTTTAACCTCCATGTTTTTGGAGGTTTTGCAGACTTCTTCCTGTGGTTGATTTTAAGTTTCTTAGCGTTGTGATCTGACAGTGTGCATGGTAAGATCTGAAATCTTTTATATTTATTGAGGGCTGCTTTATGTCTCAGTATATGATCGATCTAGGAGAATGTGCCATGCGCACTTGAGAAGAAAGTGAATTCCATGACCTCAGGTTGTAAAGTTCTAAATATATCTGTCAGATCCATCAGGCCCAATGTGTCATTCAAGTCCTTTCTTTCTTTAGTGATTTTCTGTCTAGTTGATCTATCCATTGTTGTAAGTGGAGTATTAAAGTCCCCTGCTGAGAGGGCAAGATGGCGGAGAAGTAAGGAGCTCCGTACTTGCACTCGCGCCCATACATCACACAGAAAAGATCTGAAGACATTGGAAACCTTACAAAACCTGAGAGATTGGGAGAAAAAAGACGCAGAATCCACTGAGAGAGCCTTCTAATGTGAGTGCGAACCGGGGAAGATAAAATCAGGCCGGGATCGGAGACCTCAGGGTGGGAGGCGATCCCCCTCTACAT